>NW_019641677.1:195475-220891 GCF_000599845.2 Trichogramma pretiosum
ATCACGCACATACACACATACACAATCACGCACAAGATTCTCACATTCTGAACTCGCATACATAATCATTTACACAAGCTCTCATTTACACAAGTCTTTCTCTCATTACAAACACTCATCATTTACAGCGATCGTAAAATAATCTCAAGGAATTTCAAGCGATCATGCAACGTCAAATGCCAATTTCTTTATAGAGAAAAACACATACCGATATCTATTTCACAATCACTATTTACATCGACATCTTCAACATACATAAAATTAAATTTAATTTCACTCCACGATTTACACGTACGTATAAAGTCTTCATAATTTCTTTTATTTCTACCTATTGACAACAACTTTTTTCTAAAATTACTCAAGAAATTGTATTTCAGTTTTTCACTCAAATCCTCTTTCACTTTATCACTTACTTGGTTATTAAAAAATCTAGCAATTAAAGTTGTTAATAATAGATTATGCTGCTCGTCAAATTTACCTCTAAGTTTATCTTTTATGATAAAACATAGATCGCCGTAATTTAGAGAAAAACTTAACATTTTTTCTATCACAATACTCACAATGTGTGTTCACGCCGAAAGCTGAGAAGACAATGAGATATTGTATCCACGCGAGATGTGTATATAGTTTGCTGTATGAAAATACATGGAAAACTGTAGGCTTCCTCTGCTACATATATAATACACATAACTGCAAGCTTGAGCACGCGTATACAGGTGTTTATGTCAGTCATACTATAGTTTGTTTACAAGTGCAGTAGAGTCACAATACGTAAACATCGTAGACAGCTCCGACTACGACTGGTTTGTTATTGCTTCGACTTCAAAAGCCTTCTTCGTGTAATCTATACTTGCCACAGCTTCAAATGCTCATTACATGTAATACGTCATATAATAACAAATATGAACTTTTGATTCTTTACGAATAGAACTTAAGATCTCACATAAACAGAGACATACTTACTGTTCAATGGTATACAAAATTTGTTCCTGCGACTGAAATTGTTCATTTTTGTACCAACATTTTTATTGTAAGAATTTTATTATAGTTTTTTACAGCAAAAGGTTCTTATTTATAATTATTAACTTGCATATATTAAAAAGTTAATAATTATTGATATCAAAAATAATAAATGTGTGAGCGCATATGATAAGAATGCAAATCTTTGACCATAAGCTGCAATGATGAAAATTAATAATCTATGAATGTTCAAGAAAATAAATTAATTGTTTAAACAATTATTTTTTAAAGAAATTAGTAATTACCAATCACATGTGCAACATGTTACTTCAGGCATTCATAAGTGCTGTTGTTAAATTTTTATTAGTTTTTACAGAAAATGTTTATTTTAATATTTATAATATTGCAACAACAATTTGTATAAATTACAACAATAATTTTATGTAACACACAAAATTACTTACGCGAATAAAAATGATATGTAATGTAAAAGAAAATATTTGTGCAAAAAATTGTTTTTTCCTTTGTTTTTTTAAACAAATTTTTAAACAAATTTTAAACAATTTTTTAAACAATTTTTCGTTGAGCAAAATGTTTAAAAAATATATTTTTGCAAAAGAAATCATAAACATGTTATTATTTTTGAAATAACTACTTTCATTGTTAATTTTTCCATCGATTTTTATTTATTCATATTTGTTGTTAAAAAATAGATATAATTAATTAATTTAAATGATTTTTCTGAAAAACTTTTTTTAGAACATATAGGGACTATAATATTACGTTCAATGATAAGAGGTACCTTAAATTCAATAATGGGCAAATTGAGCATTATACCTCGATTTGTTGTATTTTTTATTAACTTTGATTTTCCACATACTTAAATTGTTGATAGGTAAATAAAAAAATGCAGTGGTTTTCCTTTTTTGATACCTTTCTAAACAACAAAAAATTTTCATTTTTTTTTTCAGATCAACTACGCAATACGCAAGAATTTAGTGCGTTTTTTTACTATTTCGCCCCACTGTGCGTCGCCCTGGGGCCCCTCAGGCGTGACATGATACGGCCGGCCCCACACGTCCCGATCGACCTCGTCGCAGAGGGCGCTCTAGCATCGGCGCTTGCTCTCCTCGATTGCAGCGAGCAGTCGGCCTCTCGCAATGGCGAAATCAGCGCGTCGAGCATCCTCCACGGGCCGTCCCCGCGATCTTTGGGCAAGTCTGCGTGCTCGCAGGCACTGCCGATGGAGGGCGGTGATCTCGTCTGTCCACCAGTAGACGGGCTCGCGGCGGCGGCGGCGCCCTCCTCCGCTGGACATCGACGCGCCGCAGGCCTCGGTGTCGACGGTGATAAGGGCACCCGCTATGTCCTCCTGTCGCTCGGGCGTCGCATGAGGGATCCTCGCACCGGACAGCCGCTCGGAGAAGACCTCCTCATCCGGTGTGCGGGCGCTCCATCTCCGTCTCGGGCCCGCCGAGCCTCTGTGAGGTCTATGATCGCTCAGGTTGAAGGTGATAGCTCGGTGGTCGCTGTTCGTGACGAATCCCCTCTCCACTCGCCATCCCGCCACTCTGGGGTGAGCGAATCGCTGTCGAAGGAGAGGTCGATGATGGAGCTGCCCTGTGGACCAGTTAAGGACGGCGTGTGTCCGGTGTTCAGTAGCACGACGTCCAGGACGGAGAGCGCGTCGAGGAGAGTGACGCCACGAGGTTTCGTCTCGCTGCTACCCCACTCCGTCGACCTGGCATTGAAGTCACCCGCGATGATGAGGGGCCTCTCGCCCTGAGCCTCTTCCACCACATTTGCCAGAAAAGCGTAAAACTCGGTGTTGGAGAGCCTCGGAGAAGCGTATACGTTTTTTCACGCCTTTCCTCAGCTGCAACACCATCGCGTCGGAGGCACTACTTTTGATGCATTGCACCGACTTGCCAGCTGTGTCCTGAAGCACCGGCACCGCGTACAGCCTTCGCAGGATGTCGGCATACGATGTTGTCCCGGTAGCCTTGACAACTATGGTGTCGGGCCTCAAGCGGACCTTGCGCTGCCGAGGCCTTGGAGGCTGCGAGCCACGCTCGGCCACTTCGGCCTGGTGTGGGCGTCACGGCGCCTGCCGCGTCGACCCTGCACGACCATGAAGGTCTCCTCTCTGGCTGGGACATTGTTGTTGGCATCAACAACCTGCTCGTGTTTGTGTGGGTGTGTTAAGCGGGAACGTCGAATTTTTTGAATGTCCGATGATCTTTCGAATAGTTGCCCTGGAAGAGCCCGAAACCGAAAGGAGTTACAGCGTTTACACTCTTGCCACTGCCAAGACGGTTTGAATTGAACTTTTACAAAAGTTCGTTTGCTTTCGGACAATAGCCCTGAGAAGGCTAGTAACCGAAAGGAGTTTAAGAGTTTACACTCATGCCACTGCCAAGACGGTTTGAATTGAACTTTTACAAAAGTTCGTTAGCTTTCGAAAGGTAGCCTTGAAAAGGCTGGGGACCGAAAAGAATTGCAGATTTCACACTCTGTAATTGACAAGACGGTTAGCCTCGATCTTTAGCAAAAGATCGAGGACTTTCGAAATCCTACGTGAGGTGGTCCTGAAAAGGACCGAGGTCGAGTTGGCAAGTTCCAATTTGTTAGTTGGCGAGTGATGTGGTGAATGGTCATCGAGATCTGATGTTGTTCTGGAGTCGACTCTGCAACGGGAGGCTGGAAATCCCGTCGAGCTCGTAGACTTGGCTGCGGTGACTGCGATGAATCTGACTTGGCCTTACTGGTCAGTTGCGGCCGGAAAGTCCAGGCTGCACTCGCTGAATGTGAAAGATCGAGGCTCGAAGTGGCTGGTATTTAAGCCCTGGCGGGGATAAGTAGCTTGTGGGTGCCGGCGCTGCGCCACCTAGCGGTCGCTAGTGAAGCTTGTCAGCACAAGAAGTGGGAAGGAGGCTTGGAGAGGAGCGAGAAATAATAAGATTGAGTATATTTGTACAACTCAGGTTTATTAACGATCCCTAGGCCAAGCTCTGGTGTGCGAGCGAGATCCGACTCCGGCAAGTCCAGGAGTGGAACTGCGTGCCGAATCGAATCGGCGCTGTCTTTTATACCGCTGGCCATCGGCGCGCGAGTCGGCAGCGGCTAAGTGGCGGAGTGGGGATACGCACGCAGGAGTCTCGTGCCGTTGGCGTATATCAGGTGGGGTCCGGTGGCGCGCTTCGCTGCCGCAGCGGCCTCTGGTGGCGACATCGCGGGTCGTTTTTTCCTCGTCGAGGACGGTGTGGATGCAGCCACCCCGGCCTGCTTTAAGGAGAGCACTTCCGAGCACTCCGTGGAACTCTGCAGTGCTGCGAACGCCCGGGTGAGGCAGGAGAAAAATTTCTGCAGCTGCGTCGCAGGTTTCCTCCTGTTCTTCACGTAGTCGGCAAGGCCACGGATGAGGCCCTCCAGCCTGGCCATCTTCTCGTCCTGCTCGCCAGAGGAGAACTCCTTCAGAGAGGCAACAGAGGCATCCTTGGCCATCAAGGGAGCCTCCACTATTCTCTTGGTGATGTTCGCCGCTGAGGGTGGCGGGACCACCATCGTCGGGGATGACGGCCGTGAGGAGCGCAGCCACGTCGACATCGGCGTGTTCTCCAGCGGTTCGCTGCTTTTGGAGCTGCGCCTGTAGATCCAGCAGCCCGGCAGACATGGCCGTCATGCCTGTCGCCGCGAGCTGCGCGAGGTCGTGTGTGAGTTGCCGGTCGATATTTCGGCTATCGGCACACACACACTAGCACGAACCACGCACCAATAGGCCGAGAGCGGGAAAAATCGCCTCAACTGTCACAGGCCAGCGAGCAGTTAAAAAGACGGTTTCCCACTATTCAGCTGCACTGGGGGAGCTTAGCACTCACGGGCTAATGCAGCACCACACTGCTCGCATATGGTGCAGCACTCGCACAAAAAGAAAAACACCGATTTCTGGCACTGTGGGCACAACTGCTTAGAGGCACATATACACACGTCCGTAGCACAACACTTCCAAACTCAGAATCAGCACGGCTATCCTGATCAATAATAAAATAAAACACTAACTTATCGAATCTATACATACAGAGAGCACCAAAAACACAATAATAAAAATTTTTCCAAAAAACCGTGACCTAATTCTGATCTTAAGCATATACGCATCTCCAACTTCTCGCAACAGGAACTGGACCTCATCAAAATATCCTGCGCACTGAACTAAACAGACGACATAAGCCCTTTCGTCATGATCGGAGATTTCAACGCGCGACAACACTCCTGGGGTGACTCAACAACAAGCCCTCGAGGCAACCAAATCATCAACTGGATCAACAACCTTTCAAATCTGTCACTTCAAATACTATCCCCACCTGAACCGAATTTATATTCACTCAAATAGCCACCTCGACTTTGCCGTAGCATCTTTCGCCTTAAATTTCGATACTACAAAATTAAAACTGCTCAGTTGTGAGAGCGATCACCTGGCTATAGAATGTTCATTAAGGTTGCAAACCAAATTAGCTGAAAAAACAAAAGCAAACTCGGATAATACGCTTATTTATAAAACATCGAATTGGTTCAAATTCAAAAGATTACTCACACACACTACAAATATTCAGCTCCCAGCAAACAGAAACCTATCGAACTCATTAAACTCATTGAACATATTGATACAGCAGTACACAATCTTCAATCCCATATAGTAGCAGCACTCGAAAAACGTACCCCGCGCCATAAGCCTTTCAACGTTTTAAAGAAAATAAATAATACAGAAATTAAAAAACTTTACGGAAAAAAACACAATTTTCAAACTTATATCCATCGCTTAATTAATAAAAGCGACCGTTTCCTGGCCCCCCAAATTAGGCTCAAAAAGGTCCTGCAAAATTCGACATCAACAACAAAAACAACGAGAATCGACAATATACAGTACTCAGTAATAATAAAGACACCGGTAAAACTAAAATCGAAATACGCGCAGATGATAGCGACATAAAATCCGATAAACTGCCTAAATTAAAGAGCAAACCAAAACAAAATAAAACTAGAATGAATACAAACACTAAAATAGTAAAAAGTGAGCTTAATGAACGAGCAATACAAAAAGACGATGATGCTGCGCACACACTGAACGAGTCAATTGAAAGAAAACCATATAAGAACGATAGCTTATCGACTTGCGATAAAAATAAATTGGAAAATAGAAAATTAGCGAATCAATCGAAATCGACAGCAAGCAATAATACAGTTTCTCAACGCGTTAATGAAAAATCGAAAAAAAAACTTCCAAGATGAAAAAGAAAATAGCATTATATAAACAAACATGAGCAATAGATACCTCATCTGCTACTGTGAATGACGATAACACAACAGTCGCAAACGACAGTTCGCATCGAATAAGCCCGAGAGATTACGACACAAATAACATATAACTCATACCAGCTGCACCGATAAGGATAGGTGTTCTAAATCGTCGACGTATTTAGAAGGACCTACCGGTGATCTATGCAAAAATGAAAGGAAAGTTGATATAAATATAATGGTGTTATTAATATTTGTTGGTTAGCAAACTGACACATGTGTATTCTCTATAACAAAAGATTTATTTAGAATAAAATTAAAATACTATTTACAATAATTTTCAGTTATATTACCTATAACAAAAGAAACGACATTTAATGTCAATTCTTCACGCTACCCTTCTGTTTACATTAACAGCTCAATGAACACTCGATTCTCAATCTCACATTCATTCATGACATACTCTCTTCATATTCCCTCTCTTCAAATAATCAATTATACCCACGTGACGTAAGTCCGTGGAAAAGAAAGTACGACGAGAGTACAACGTACTTTATATAAATATTACGATAGACGATATTACGTTGAATACAACATTCAGAGTAAACAAGGCACTTTAATATGAAGTATTACTCGGAATTGGCCTCCAAAAAAAATTTAATATAACGATATGCCCTGGCAAAGAGAAAAGGTATACACCAGCTAAAATAATGCATTACTTCAAGCCGAACGAGAAAGAAATAACATGTTCTTTAAAAGCGGTTGGAACGATAAATGGTTTAAAAACACCGGCCGAAATAGAAAAATCGATAATAAAGAACCTTGTTGAAGAAAAGAATCCACCGACACCGCAAACTTGCAAAGCTGCAAAAATAACACCACATACGATCGACGTTCAGGGACATGCACCGATCAGACAACATCCTCGTCGAATTACGAAGAAATTGCTTAAAGCAGCGCATGATAAAGTTGATCGTATAATACGAGAAGATATCCTTATGGAAAGTAACAGCCCATGGTGTAGTTGTCCGGTAATAGTGCCAAAGAAAGACGGAAAAATTAGATTTTGTATCGACTTCCGAAAGATCAATCAAATAACAAAAATGATGCATACCTTTTGCATCATATGGATTCTATTCTCGATAATTTGAGGAACGCAGAATATTTATCGAAAATTGACCTCTCGCAGGCTTATCACCAGATCCCGCCACATCCAGATAGCAGAGAATCACAGCATTTGCATTGCCTGGCAAAGGCTTATTTCACTATAAAATGTTACCATATGGACTTTGAAATGCATCTCCGAGTTTTTAACGTGCAATGGATTACATTTTCGGTCCTGAATGGCAACCGCATGTTTTTATTTATATCGACGATATTATTATAGCCACTCCAACTATTGACGAGCATAAACATTGGCTCGAAAAAGTAATCGATAAATTAAGTAGCGTAGACTTGACGATAAATAAATAAAAGCCGGAATTCTATTGTCAAAGTGTTCAATTCTCAGGTTACATAATAGATTGAGAAGGACTTCGTACCGATCCTGATAAAGTAAAAGCCGTACTAAACTGCCCGCCACCGAAAAACATCAAAATGGTTGCATAACTTGAAAGACCCTACCGGCAATTTGGCAAGGTGGGCGACAGCACTCCAAGGCTATAGTATGGAAATAATACATAAAAAAGGAGCACTGAACAAAGTGCCAGACTATCTATCAAGATCGATAGAAGAAATTGCATCAATAGACGATAAAACTGCCGCAAACTAGGATGAGTGGTATATGACCCGTATACACGAAGTAGCAAAAGATCCCAATAAATTTCCTGATTAACGAATTCACGATGATTCATTGTATATTAATCGCCCTAGTAAAATTACTGACTCATTAAGTCCAGACGTAAATAATTGGAAACTTGTGATACCACAGTCACTGTGAGAAAAAGTGTTGTTCGAAGCACACGATACTCCGCACGCAGGTTATCTCGGACGCGAGAAAACTTTCGAGCGAGTAGCTTTCTCGTACTACTGGCCTACTAAAATGCGCACAGATTCTGATAAGTACGTTCGAAAGTGCTTGAAGTGTCAACTGCATAAAGTATCACAACAATTACCGGCAGGATTAATGGGAAAACGGAAACTTGAAGGACCTTGGATACACGTTGCATCCGATGTCATGGGACCTTTCCCGCGTAGTAAAAATGGAAATTGCTATATAGTCGTGTTCGGAGATCTTTTCACTCGATATGTCAAATTCGAGCGCTACGTAAGACCAACGAGGCGACGATATTGAAAAGTTTCGAAGAACTTGTACTACAGGAGTCCCTTGTTATACGCTGATTTATTATCCGCGAAATTCGTTTTCCGCGGTTAGTCGATATGCACCCGTCCCTTCGTATCCGCGGGTCGAGTTTTGTTATCCGTGGATCGAAGATCGTGATTTTTTTCTCGGACGTATCTATATTCAGTTTGAATTTGGTTAGTGTAGACGCGTTAATCGAATTTGTCAATTAACCTAAATTTGTTGAAGATTTATAAATTTATTTAAGGGCTTATATATACCTTAAAATCACATAATTTTAAAATACATGAAAATATAAGTAAAAATTAAATCTGGTGAAATGGAAAAATTCTCCTCTTTTCCAACCCTTTTTTCAACCGGAAATCACCCTGACATACCCCAAATTAACTTGAATACAGCCTAGATGTACTAGGCAAGTCAGAATTCCCAAAATTAATCATACCCTCCTGGTCCGTAGCATTCCAAGTGCTAAAATTAATTTTGAGACCCCAGGGTCATTTGATTTTGTTTGTCAGAGTCATTTTTATAGCCGCTACTACAGGCAAGATTGTTAATTAGATTTAACTATATTTTTATTCATTAAAACCACTTTTTTAATAATTATTTATCCATTTTTTCACAATTTTTTTGGTAGTCGGCTTACAGAAAGACCTACAGAGGTCCAAACATCCTCCCTGTAGTAGGGGCTATACCCAAACATGTGCTGAACAAGTCCCTGCAACCTGGACCCAGAAGTTCAAACGGTTCTTCTGGAATCTTACGAGAACAGGGCCATTTTTAGCAAAAACACAACTCTCCAGGATAATCGTTTAAAGAAACAACTTTAATAAACTCATATAACTCTGTTTATTCACTCTCTAATAAGAATATTGTTTATCAGAATGAATTAACAATGTTTTTTAGAGTCATCCTAATCACTTATGTATACATGTTCATACCATCTAGTACATTGCATTCAGTTTACTATGACAATACAACTTTCTATGCCAAAGTACTCAAAACATCATTTTGTACAATAATGTTTATTATGAGCTCACTAAGTTGCACTATTATAAGCAGCACTATAAAAGCCACTGTCAACATTCATTTCACAATTAAAACAATTTACAATTAAAACAATACTGTGAATAAAATGTGTCAGACGGTATAGACATGTAAAAATAAAAAAAAAAACCCTTGATGATTCACCCTTGATTATCACCCAAATAAAACAAAACTCAATGCACAAAATAACGACGGAACTAACATTTTTTTAATTGTACTATCAAATTACATTAAATATTACACTTTACAACAATAGTTTGCACAAAATTGAAAATAAAAACCCCTATGCATTGAACTTCTATTGATATCTAAAGAAGTATAAATGCAACACCACCTGTCAAGCAACATGTGCTTATTTGAACTTCTGCTATTTGTCTGCACTCTGCAGTCTGCATTGTTGTTCTCTTTCTCTGCCTCGTATTGCCGGCTGCCGGCTGCCTCTCTTTGTATGTGTCATTGTAAACATAAACATGACCGCGAGGTAGCCAAAGAAAAGTAGATTCTGTGCATCTAAAATAGAAGTGTAACTTTTAATTAAAAAAGACTTGTCAACCACATTCCATAGTAATGTTTTGACTATAAATATTACTTACTGAAAAGGCCGTGATAATCAGATAAGTACTGCATTCTAAAAAATACATTTTAATATTCGAATTCAATCAATGATACTTCGTGATTTTTTGCAGGATACTGGTATGGTACTTGTTTTTTATTTAAAAATCTTTCAAGAGCTTGCTATTTACATCTGCAACAAGAACATCAGATAAGAAGGTATGAATGCATATGTTAAATTTTATTTATTATGATGATTCAAAATTACTAAATTTGTTTTTCTACTTACAGTCAAAGTGATTATTTCAATGACCCCCTGGTACGTAGCTGTCATCATCAGGATAATTGTGCTTTCTTTTCAAATTGGCAGATCTAGTTTCTTTTGACAACATTGTTTTTTGGACCTCAGCTTGGTAAATTCTTTTTTCATCAATTTGTTCACTATATTTTATATCATTTGAGCCTGGATGGATATCTAATTCTTGCATTATTTTTAGGAGAGCTGACTTGCCGTCATTGAATGTGGAGACAGCAATAAATGCACCAATATTCAGTATGGTGCCACCACTCCACTGCTTCTTGGGCACGTACTTCCAAAGTAAATGGTTCAAAGACTCATTTGAATTTTGTGAATATGCTCCAACGCACTTCTCCAATAGCTCTACCTTCGACAAGTCTTCATGAATATTTTTAATATAATCCATTATCGCAGGAGGTATTGAACTTGTATGGACAAATTTGTTTGAAGTGCCTTGTGCTAGTGCTTTTTGCCATTTACACCAAAATTGGACATAAGTGATGTTGTGGATTAGCATCTGTTGATCTTTTGTGGAAAAAAGTGGCCCATATATCATTGTACATGTCTGTGACTGTAGTGTTTCTTCTGATGGCTAAGGTATAGTAGGATGAAAGCTGATCTATAACTACTGCTGTCAAACGTCCTCTTCCTCCTATTGTTTTGCCATCACTCAGTACATTTTTGCCACAGTCTTCTTGTTGCGAAGACGGGTTCCCATTCTTTTTCCCACGTGGTTGATGTCCTCTTTCTTTTCTACTATAAAACTTTCTCCAAATGGCTTGACTTGTTTTATTTTAGCATACACTTTACAGTCATCATCACCAATATAATTTTTGTACATTACTTTATTCACATTTGTTGCTCTTTTAAACATTTCCACAATACCATCTACTTCCATAAGACCAGAACTGCCAGTATGGTTGACTTTGCACTTTTCTTTATGTACATCAAAACACTCTAAGTATTCTGCTGAGTCCTTATTTTTGTTCTCCCATCTTCTGCAAGCTTGACAAAATTTGTTTTTTGTAATAATGTCTATAACTTTTCCAGTGTGATGGCCAATAAGAGAAGCAGCTCCTTGTAGAGATGTAAATCCTGGGGTGCGCCATGTTCCATCACCAGAAACAGATAGACCAGGATCATTTTTAGCGGTACGTTGTGACTCTTCTGCAACAGCTTGTTGCATTGATTCTGTGGCCACTTTCTTTGCAGCTATTTCAAGATTTTCATTGATAATCTGGTATGTAAGTTGGGTAACTGGCTGAGGTAAGTCCATCATTCCACATATTGTTTGTAGACCTGTTCGACCTAAACCTGCAGTGCGTGAGGCAAGAACCGATCTTCTGTTTACTTCATAAATGTTTTTTTTAGGTCCAACTAGCTTACTTGAAAGTACACTTGAAGAAAACTGACATTTTTTATTGGTGCACTCAAATTTCAGCTCAAATCCAAGACCACGGATGGATGTCTCATCAAAAACAAATTTTGCACCACACTGACAGAATACATTTTTTTGTAGGAAAGGAAGTAACAAGCTCAGGTCCACTAGTCGATACTGTGCTGGACTAACTTCACAATCAAATTGGTTTGAGCTGAGTTTAGATTTTGAAGCAGATTTTACTAATTTAGCTGCTTCAAAAGAAGATCTAGCCTTAGCATCTATATTTTTTTGATTCTGAGGAGCTGGGGTGTATCGATTAACCTTGAAAATAATATTTCGTTTTCTCCCAATTGATCCTTTTTTATCAGGATTACCCCTCCTTAGCTTACAAGCAGGCTCCATGATATAACTCTTACTAATTCTACTAACTCTAAACTAACTCTAGAAAATATAAATATTCAAACAATTATAGTAAAAAATAAAATTAATTTTAATCTAATTAACTATATCTAATAATCTTATAATGTTCTAATCTAATAATCTAATTCTAAACTATAACTTTTATTATAAAAAATTACTAACTAGTATTAAAGTAAATTATATATTCAAAAAAGGTAATAACTAAATTATATATTAAAAAAACTAATAATAAACTTACTTTATAAATATTTTATAAACTAATTCTGAACTAAATAAATTATATTTAAACTTATTATTTCTAATGTCTAAGATGAAATTAAAAATACTAATACTAAATATATGAATACTAAGAAATAATGAATACTAATGAAAAATACTAAAAGAACAGCTATTTATTTAGAATTTGCGTTGAGAAATATATTATGGAGTACTTTGTAGCGTGAAGAATCAAACACTGGTCTAATTAAGTTTAACGTATATTAGGAATGTTAATTTAAGTTTTTAGGGTGGTAACAGGGGGTCGTGATACCAATTACTTAATTGTTACGCGGGGGTGATCATTTGAGATCGTTATATGCATCGGGTACGCTTGCCAACATGACCATAACAAAATCGAAATAATAATAGAATTCGCTCAAATTGATACAATGGATTTGTTCAGTAAATCGTTTGTATCTTTTGATAGGATTCGAATTTCGCATTTTTGAAAAAGGGTTGAAAAGGGGAGAAAATTTCCAATGAAATAGGCTAAAATACAAAAAATCGATTTTTGAAAATTTTAAGGTATATATAAGCCCTTAATTATGGCTTTCTGTTTTTTGCAATACGAGTCAAAAACATAAACCTCGTTCGAATATTTTACTTGATCTGCTTGTGCTGTTGGAAGGGTGAAAAAATCAAAAGAAAAGTGATTAAAATATATATACAAGTCTTTATTAATAGGTATAGATTTCAATAATATCATATCAATAATATAATATGGCAGTCAAAGGCGACTCAATCAAAAAATAACTAATAATTGCTTCAAGTTCAGAAAATTAACAAAAAAAAATATCTTTGTCTTACCACAATAACTTTTACAACTTTTATAAGTTATGTGGCAGACTCTCTTTAATGACAATAAACTTCTATTGTCGGACCTGCCGAGTATATACAATTGTCTTGGACTCTTAGAATCCTCAAATTGTTTACAAAAAAAACAGCGCTAAGTAAAGCTGGTCACTCGTATGACGAGCGACGGCGACCTAAAGCTACTGCTTCGCGACCGTCTTTCTCTCCAAATAGCACGGCGACCTAGGGTAAACCCACGACCGGCTATTCGTCGAGCTTCGTGGCGACCTGTGATGGCTCACCGACCACTACTCGCTCATATGAGTGTCAACTCTGCTTCTAAGAAGCTGTTGCATCAATCAATCACACGATAGGAGACGCCTGCCTATATACGCTTACCAGCGCTCAGTCGCTTATGGGAGACGCTAGCAGCAGACGCCACCTAGTGGTGTGAAACGTAACCACTTTCTCTAAAACTCCGTCGAAAACTGCCTCAAAAGCCACCGGCAGATCAGACTGATGATGCACCTACACCAATTTTAGATTCAAAACTGATTGTTGAAGTTATGGATCTAGTTATTCGAGCAGGTGAATTAGCAATGATTCATGATCCAATAATGACGCGTAGCTCGGGTTTCAAACAGTACTGGGATTTAGCTGCATAAATTTATAAAGAAATGCATGAAGATATTTTGAGACGAGCAAAGCAGAAAAAATTAAGCGTTTATTTTAAAAATTAAACATTTAATAATGCATATATGTGTTGTAAATATAAATAAACATAAATTAACAGATAAATTACTCAAAAAATACGTTTATTTGTAGGTAAAATGTACATATAAACTGTGCTTTCTCGAGGTCGAGGACCGTAACCCCCTCTTTCGCATAAGGGCAAGGTCTTATTATCCGCGGTTTTGTTATACGCGGTACTTTTTAGGAACGTATTTAAATGGGGTTGTCCGAATTTTTTTCCAACCGACAATAGTACGGAATATTCAAACAAAGCCGTTACCTGTAGAATGCAAGAGCTCAGCATTTTACTGACATTGATCGCCGCATATCATGAGTGCATCTATGACTGCAATTTTCGTGGAGCACGATCACACTCTGTGGGATCAACATCTACTGGAATTTGCATTGTCGATTAATACATCAATTAATGTTTCGTCAGGATTCTCGCCGACGTACCTTAATTTTGGCAGAAACTTGCAAACAATCGTAACAATAATAAATGAGCTCGAAAATCCATCAATTTCGTATGAATCATTGACTTAAGAAGCGTGGGCCAACAGAGTTGAACAACTACCGTATACTACATCGTAAATAGAAATGTAAAACACTTAAATAAAAATTAAGCTAAGTATTATAATAGAAAACATAAAGAGATGAAATTCAATGTTGATGACCTAGTACTACGAAGAAATTACACTCTATCGTCAAAAGTGAATAATTACGCATCGAAACTTGGACAGAGGTACAGAGAACCGTAAAGAGTGATAAAAGTAATATCGCCAGTAATGTATGAAATACGACACCTAAAATTTAAACAAACAGCGAAAGTACATGTTTCCATCATAAAACCGTTCGTAACTGAAGATACGATAGAAATAAATAATAAGAATATCGACATCAATTCAAATGACCAACACGATAAAATATTTTTATTGTTTATTTGGAGATGCAAGGGAAAGCGCCTTCGAAGGGAAAGGATACTGTGACATTTGAATTGCGTGGGTTTTTGTCTTAGACCGCTTAAATGAAACATTGATTCATTGATTATTGCATATTGGTTGTAGAAATATTCGCCATGTGTTCTTTGTTCTAGAATATTCGTTCTCTAGATAGTAGTATGTCAAGTGCCATCTTGTGAGTGTGGTTCTCGCTTCTGCAGCCGATGGCAAATCCGCCGCTTTGCTCTGTCGGCTACATCTTGTGAGTGTGTTTCTCGCTTCCGGCGCTACCCTGTGAGTGCTCCTCCTTTTCTGTTGCCGTCTTGTGAGTGTGGTTCTCGCTTCAGGCGCCATCATGCGCTCCACCAGAGCCTTGGCTCTCGCATCCGGCGCCCTCTTGTGAGTGTAGTTCTCGCTTTCGACTTCATCATGGGAGTGGTGTGCTCCATCTATTGCCAGCATTGTGAGTCCTCGCCTCGGGCTCCTACTTGTGGTTGTCCTATCGCTTCCAGCTCGCACAGTGATCGGGGTTTTTTACCGCTTCGGAGGCTGATGACATAGCCCGGGTCTTCTTTTTGAGTGGTACCCGCTCCACCTCAGGCACAGGCTCGACCACACCAGGCGAAAAAACGAACCTCGAAAATTCGTCTGGTGGGGATCGAACCCACGCCCTACGGCGGTGTGTGTGTGTGTGCGTGTGTGTATGTGCGCGGGCTCGCGCGCGCGGTGTGAGCTCGAACCCGCTGGTATAGTAGTAGTAGGCATATGTGAGTGTGTGTGTGTGTGTGTGTGGGCATGAGAGCATATGTACGAAGTACAAACTGTGTGTGTGAGTATATCCACGATGTATATGTGCGGCATAAGTATACGCGTAGCACGCGTGAAGGTGCGCCTTTATGTATGCATGAGAGATGTCCCACAGAGCAATCATCGTTGAAAGACGATCTTGATCTATAGTACAGCTGCTATACTTTCACCTCGATGGCCATGCACCTTGCGCGGCTGGATCAAGTGTTCGAGCTAGTGTGCTCTGATTGGGTTTTGGAATAATGAGAAATTTGTTTTGCTGTTGATTCTTTATTGAATGCCTGCTTAATTTTACATCAATGCATGTGTTGTAGCTCTTTTTGTCCATATAACATAATATTTACCAACATTTGTTTAACATTTTTAACGGCGCAATCTATCATAAACGAATCGCTATGATGTGAGCACTTTGTTTCGCGCTCGATCATAGGAATAACATGATTTACATAGTCGGATACAGTCGAAAAATTAAAAAAATGTGTATAGCCATAGGAACGTAGCCAATGCGCAACGGTAAAGTCTATTACATATATTGTTTTCGCGTCTTTCAAATGCTCGCAAAGTATAGCATTGATACACTCATAGTCAATTTCACCAGACTCCCAGCTCATCCCATGTATATATGAGGTGTTCTCGTTCAAGCGACGGACATCCGCATCCAGCAGATTTTTATGAAAGGGTGGTTTGAAGATCCATGTTTGAGGCTCTGCGTCGCAGCGGAGTGGCATCAAAGCCATTTCTTTGACTATTAATTTGTCCTCGTTGTCGCGAAAACCAAGCACGTCTAGCAAGTAGCAGCTCATTTTGATAACTAACTTGCAACCGCTTTCACGAGAGTCTATGTTACTTTTTTAATTTCTCCACTCAAAATATTTTGTTCTATGATTCTATCATGCAAGATAAGACAGTATGCAGACGTATTGGGTGGAAAAGGTTCGTTGGACTCAAATTCGATGCGCACATCTACCGGCGCTGCCTTCAAAGATTCATTCTGCTTCGAGCAATCAATGATTATCAGCGGCATATAATCCTTAAAATGCGCCCGACTCAACATTGGTTTTGAATTTTTGCCATAATAATTCGACTGGAAATTGGCATACATCTCATAAAGACGAGCATATTGGTTTTGTGTAAAGTCGATATTTAAATTGCCATAGGGATAATATTGAGAATTTAAAAATAGCCGGACATTAGTTATGTGGCAGTGATCGAACATGCTCGCGTTTTGGTAAGCACTTGATTTTCGATTGGCCTGGAAGCCTATAATTACGAATCGTGGCTTTTCAAGCTGACTCGAGGTCTTAACGGCCCAAACATGTTGTCTTGTCGCCACAGGTATAGACGGCCACTCAAACAGCTGCCACGATCTAAAAGCTATTTTAACAGGTCGATTTGTCTCCAGTTCTTTGAGAAGCTGAATTTTATTAGCATTTGAAAGTTGTATCGACGGCATACACCATTCTATTTTTTTCAAAGTTATCTTGAATGCTTCCGGTTGCGCCGCCCGCGCTGCTGCATCGCGCTGGGCCTGCGTCGGATTTTCACCAAGTTCGACTGCCTGGGGCCGCAACTGCACCACTGCATTTAGATCTGTGCGTGATCTCACCAAAATTAGTTCATGCTTTGCGTTGACAATGATCTTTTTATAATCCTCAGCAAAACCAAAAATCATATTAAGCGGTAAATGCACATCGAAATTTCCAGCAGTATCAGCGACGGGCGGGTGCTGCGATAGATCGTTACACCAGCCAGCATTCTCTTGACGATGCGCCCGTGCAGAGCTGAACGAGGCACATCCTTTCATAGTAGTCGTGATACCAGCTGCTTTGCATCGATCGATTTCAATCCCATTGATTTCATAGCGTATTTCGTCAAACAGATGACATATGCCATTATTCACCAATTGAGTCGAAGTCACCGGTGTATTTGCGGTGGTCGAAAGTCTTCCAAATATATGTATGTAGCTTTGCGATGGCAGCAAATTTAATTCTTGGTGCTGTATGGCGATTCTTATCTCATCGTTATTATCGAAGCTCGACGATGAATACGGCTGATGAGCATGAATTTCATAATGAGTAATAGTCTCATCGAAGATAACATCCGAGTGAATGTCTAATACATCGTTCATTGTGTCTTTGTTTTTTTATCGATTTTCTTCTTCTTCTTCTTCTTCTCTACTTTGTATATGATTGCTACAAAGGTACAAAAGCAAGCTACTTTTTCTTTCCAGCTTCGTAGAAACCTAGCGATTTTAGAAACTGGACGTTTTGAGCACTTAATTTGGGGCGTTCCCGGTTGTAACTGACTTGATCTTTGCATCGCGTCTCTCTTTTATAAGGATGTACAATTTTATTTGTCTTGAAAACAATCCCCATTACGTAATCGATCTGATGTGAAGACGCGCGGTTATAGTTTCTCCTTGANTAATTACGAATCGCGGCTTTTCAAGCTGACTCGAGGTCTTAACGGCCCAAACATGTTGTCTTGTGGCCACAGGTATAGACGGCCACTCAAACAGCTGCCACGATCTAAAAGCTATTTTAACAGGTCGATTTGTCTCCAGTTCTTTGAGAAGCTGAATTTTATTAGCATTTGAAAGTTGTATCGACGGCATACACCATTCTATTTTTTTCAAAGTTATCTTGAATGCTTTCGGTTGCGCCGCCCGTGCTGCTGCATCGCGCTGGGCCTGCGTCGGATTTTCACCAAGTTCGACTGGCTGGGGTCGCAACTGCACTACCACATTTAGATCTGTGCGTGATCTCACCAAAATTAGTTCATGCTTTGCGTTGACAATGATCTTTTTATAATCCTCAGCAAAACCAAAAATCATATTGAGCGGTAAATGCACATCGAAATTTCCAGCAGCATCAGCGACGGGCGGGTGCTGCGATAGATCGTTACACCAGCCAGCATTTTCTTGACGATGCGCCCGTGCAGAGCTGAACGAGGCACATCCTTTCATAGTAGTCGTGATACCAGCTGCTTTGCATCGATCGATTTCAATCGCATTGATTTCATAGCGTATTTCGTCAAACAGATGACATATGCCATTATTCACCAATTGAGTCGAAGTCACCGGTGTATTTGCGGTGGTCGAAAGTCTTCCAAATATATGTATGTAGCTTTGCTATGGCAGCAAATTTAATTCTTGGTGCTGTATGGCGATTCTTATCTCATCGTTATTATCGAAGCTCGACGATGAATACGGCTGATGAGCATGAATTTCATAGTGAGTAATAGTCTCATCGAAGATAACATCCGAATGAATGTCTAATACATCGTTCATTGTGTCTTTGTTTTTTTATCGATTTTCTTCTTCTTCTTCTTCTTCTCTACTTTGTATATGATTGCTACAAAGGTACAAAAGCAAGCTACTTTTTCTTTCCAGCTTCGTAGAAACCTAGCGATTTTAGAAACTGGACGTTTTGAGCACTTAATTTGGGGCGTTCCCGGTTGTAACTGACTTGATCTTTGCATCGCGTCTCTCTTTTATAAGGATGTACAATTTTATTTGTCTTGAAAACAATCCCCATTACGTAATCGATCTGATGTGAAGTCGCGCGGTTATAGTTTCTCCTTGAAAATCGATAATTTGTCCTTTCTGATCAACTATGCGCAATTGAATATTGTCAATCGTAGAAATATTTATCGGCATATAAATTATGCTTTGAGGTATTTCAACGATTTTATATCCAAACCCGACTGTGGGATAGAACTCGTGAATGGTACGTACTTTTTCTCCATTCATATACGCACCCGAAGCAATATTACACTCTATGCGTATCGAATTTATGCCAGTAATCGTCACACACGAATCAGACAAGTGGTAGGTATTTGCTTCAAGCACGCGCGAGCGGAAACCCAGTAACTCTCCAATACAATCTTGGGGAGTAAAATCTAAAATTTCACTGCAGCGAATAGTGCTATGGCCCGTATTGGCGTCGATTCGAAGATCGAATGAGATATTTTTTTTGGACAATCATGTTTTTACATAATTATCAATATCCGCAATTTCATAGCTGCCTTTTGGTATTTCTACTATCTCTCCACCGGCATAAAATTTATTATTCCGAGCGGTAATATTTGGAATCGTATTGAATGTAAAAAACGATACTAGGCCAATTTCATAATTTTTTTCCTCTCCCAATTCGATTAATGGAAAAAATTGGCACTCTAGCACGGAAGATTTTGCAGAAAGAGTAAAAGTCAATGAACGTTCTCTCATGACGAGTCGAGTACGTCTAATTTATTACTCGTGGATGGTCTACTTTTATATCTCCTTTTAAAAATTTGAGACACAAATGACCGCAATTGTACGTATTGAATTTTTGATATCGTTTATAGTTGTAGTACACTCGATCAATATTCCAGTAGCGCATGAGCTCGGGCGGCGGCTCCAAGTCACCAAAACTATCGAAATAAACGACACTTGCGTCGTTTTTACGGTACGATACCCAGTGACTGCCTATGTTGTTTGCGCTATCAAGATTTACAATAGCGCATTCTCTGCTACGTGGTCCATTTTTCGGCAACTGATCTCGCATATACACACCCCTAAAATGAGGAATTTTTAAAAGCTTGGCGAATTTCACCAATTCGATATTAGAAAGAGCGTGAAGCGGCAATTTTATTTTTGAAGTTTTTTTTTTTTTTATTGGTTCGACGCTGTTGCAGTCTCTTGACGACTTTTTTAGGTGCATTCACAACCAAGCCAAAACCTTTTTTGAATGGTTTCAAGTACATGCCTTTGCCAATGGCAATTTTTTCCATTTTGCGATTGTGATTTTTCATCTCATTCAACTCTCGTTCGGCAATTTTCGTCTGATTAACCGCTTTAACGATATTACTAATACCACCGGACATCGCACCAAGGGCCGATAAGGCGGCAAAAGTAGGAATCAAAAAGCCTCCAATTTTTTTCGGAAGAGGTAGCGATCTTGGGATGATGATATTATTTTTGCCTCCTATGGTTTTGATATTTTCTCGTGCTCGTTTAATCGCCAGACCTATATTATTTCCATTAGATTTCACCGATTTTTTCACAGATTGAAAAAGCGAAGAAAATTTCACTTTTTTAGCTCGTTTGCTACATTTCGATGTGTTTAGGCCCATGCCAGTCTTCTTTTTCACACCCATGGCTTTTTCAACGACGAAAGCCGCAGCTTTCTCACTCAACGATGCGTCTTTCGATTGTAATCTTTCAAGAGCAGCTCGCCTCAAAATAACATCCGCCGCTTGACGTTCTTTCCGTGAATTACGATGAATAGAGTATGCTATGTCGTGCTGCTTACAGGCCTGATCGAGTCTATTAATGCCTTCTTGATGTATTCTTTTGTTTAATTGTGTGCCTGGTCCACAGAAGCTATAGTGTGGTATGTGTACTTCAAACGGTAGTCTATTAATGATATTATCGAGAAATCCACCTGAAACCAATGTTTTTTTATTGGACATAATCACTCGATGATCTGTCGCCCAGACATCGTAAAACTAATGAGCTCGCTATAAAATGCGTGGTATTTATATCATTTGATTCATTTAGATCCGATACACCATGGAGTTTATCCCACAGTCAATGAGTTTATCCGTGTCGAATTTCGATGACGGCGCCGATAAAACTCTGATAAAAAATAGACACGGTTCTTTACTGCCAAATTCAATTCGTAGTATTGTGGTTGGGCCCTCTGGCTGTGGGAAGACAAATTGTTTATTAGCACTGATAACTCATCCCAATGGTTTACGATTTGAAAATATATACGTATACTCAAAGTCGCTGTATCAGCCGAAGTATCGTTTCCTAGAACAAGTGCTCGAACCCATAGACGGAATGCGATACTTTACGTTCTCCGATCGAGAAAGCGTTGTATCGCCCGAAGAGGCATTAGCGAATTCGATCATGATATTCGACGATGTTGCGTGCGAGAATCAATCCACGATGAAAGAATTTTTTTGCATGGGACGCCACAAATATGTCGATAGCTTTTATTTAACCCAGTCGTACGCGCGTGTGCCGAAACATCTCATACGCGATAATTTAAATTTCATTGTGATTTTTAAGCAAGACGAGACAAATATAAGACACATCTATAACGATCACGTTAATACCGACATGACCTTCGATCGCTTCAAAAAATTGTGCTGCGAGTGTTGGGCGAGTCAAAAACACGGCTTCGTCGTAATTGATAAAGACAGCGAAATGAATAAAGGGCGATATCGCTGCGGTTTTGATTCTTTCGCTATAAATATGTAAAAACACCGAGTGCGCGTGACAGTATAATCCATTCAGCCATAATGAATAGTCTGGAACGCCATAGGGACCAATTAAATGAATTAATAAAGGCTCGCGAGGCAGTTAAAAAAAAATACAATTCGATTAAGAGAAACGATGAGACTTTCGAAAAAATAATATCCGATACGTTTAAACCAATAACAAAACCTCTTCATAAATTGGTTGATCTGACCGCCGACGATAATGAGGCTGACTTCGATAAAGATAGATCTATAAAAAGGAGTAAGAGCGTTCTACTCGATATAAAGAAAAAAGAAAACGAAGAGGATAATTCGACTGCCATTGAGAAATTAGATGTAGCTGCTGGGTCGAACGATGACGCGAAAGAGACGCTACCGCCGCTACAAGTCAGTAAAACTGATTCATCGGAACACGGTGACATGGGATATTTACGATTATATCTAGCAATTCTTGAATCAGGACGAGATTTAAACAATATACTCGATCCGACGGGTGTTAAAAAGGGATCTGGTAATAATAGTTATCAGCTAAAGTTTGGCAACTCTGATATATCATTCAGAGACAAATTTATTGTACTCGATGAAAAGCATAAATATAGCATCACACCCGGCTTGATCGAGATACTTTTCAAAAGAGACCCTATTGGTACATATGTCTCTGACACTGACTTGGGTAATTTTCGTAATATTTTCAGTACACAAGTGCTCACAGAGTAAAAAATGATCCCAACGCTCGTGTAAAAGCATGGAATCAGCCAAAGTATACAAAATACATTCATCCATTGTTTAATGTAAAAATTGGAGGAGGAGTACTCGCCGAGAAATCATTGCCCGGGTTGCTGGGCAATTTTAAAGTAGCATATTTAAAGCCTAAAAAATACTATCGCTATTGGAGTGATCCCAACGAGCTGTGTGAGAGATTGAAATTATTGCTGGGAGAAAAGAACGCCGGCAATAGCTCGCACGACAATGAAATTAATTCGATTATCGAAGAATTACGCGAAGAAGGGTATATAAGGTGATTGTTTCACGAGAGATTAGACAGTATCAAAATGAAGTTTGACGTGTTTGGATTACCAATTGCCAATCCCTCCTCCTCATTCACGGACGAGGAAAAAAATAGACTCGAAATTTTACAACCGAAAGGTAAACCACGACCACCTCAGCCAACATACGATCCATACCATCGCATGAATATGGATAGGCTCAAATCGACTCTTGTTTCGATCGAAAAAATTGATGTCGACAACGACGGTCATTACGATGCCCACAACAAACGCATCACGAATATAGCACCTGCTGTCGAGAAATCAGACGCGATCGATCTGTCGACTCTGCGAAGCAATATTAAATCATCTCATCTGGAAATTGAAAGGCTCGAGAAACAAATTAACGATAAAATCAATGCCATCGTGAAATTTGATAGAAACGGCAATTACGACATGATGTTTAAAAAACTGCAAAACGTCGCCGAGCCCGTCAACGATTCTGATGCGGTTGTGCTTAAAACTGTTCGCACGGTTGAGAAAAAGCTGATGGATTTAATAAATAAAATACCGCGCGGGCCGCCAGGCCGTGGCTACAAGACAACCGCAGATGGAAATTTCGATTTAATGGAGAAACGTCTGACTAACATGGCGCATGCGTTGGATGATTTCGATACCGTCAATTTGTGGACTCTAAACTTTTATATTGCCGCTATTCGCGGTAAAGCACAGAGAAACATCGATGATGTGTATAATAAGCTGCATCAGAGTATCATCGATTTGAGCAGAAATTTGAACCAAACGACGGACGGATTAAAAACCCAGATTGACGAGATCGAGAAAAAACGCGTAAATCTCGATAAATTACTCGAGCGTCAAATTAATGAGAGACAGCAGGCAATTCGCAATCCAGAAATTCATATTCTGAATAGGGACTAATCATATAAAGCTAGTTTTTGAGCCTGTAAAATCATCAGTGTTGCACGAAGTGTGATAGGTGAAGCATCGAGTGAGAAAATGAGCTCTGAAAGCGTGTGTGTGTCCGAAGATACGTGTGGTCATTCTATGCAGCCGCACATTGGTAAAGCAGAAGAGTCTCCATCGTATCTCGAAGTCAAAGACAGCGATGATGCCAATACAGTTTTGAAAAAATTGAACGATTTGAGATTTGCTCAAGAAAAAAAATTTGACATTGATCGTGCACGACTGACGAATCTTGGGGATGCCGTCGAAGATACCGATGTTGTTAATCTTCAAGTACTGACTGCATCAATTTCATCAATTTTCATAAAAGTTAATAAATTTATGAAAGAAATTTTCATGAAAATTTCTACATTTCTAAAGAAAACAGAGAAGGGTGATATTAATTTTGAGAATAAAGTAATAACAAACATCGGCGATGCACAACTCGAAAACGATGTAATCAATTTGCAACTCTTCAATGATTACATATGCAATGTCGAAAAGATTATCAACTCGACTGAGCCAGGCCCTCGGGGCGTTGGACACGATTTGGCAGATGACAAGTATAGCTACGATTTGCACGAGAAGCGTCTCATTAATGTCGAAAATCCTATAAATGACTATGATTTGACAAATTATACCACTCTTCGCTCGGAGGCACAGAGGGCAATCGACACAATCACGGAAGGACACGACGGCATTAAAAAAACAATCGATATCGAACTCCGGTCTCTCAGAGAAAAACTTTTATCTGTGGCATCTGATTTGAAGGTACGAGTGGCCGTGGTTAAAGAGCGCTATGATCATCTGCTTTCGATATCGCATGCCCCACCAGATGCTCGCTCGTTTCCAAAAATACAACAGTACACATACAAAGACGGAAAAAAATATTACTTGCACAAAATCGAGGGAACGTATCTTAATCCAGAGTATCATTATTTGGAAGACAAGCAACAATGAGCAAGCGAGAAAAGATCGTTAAAGAACTCCATAGGCCCGCGCGACGCAATTACAAAAGGTGGAGCTATAAAATGATTGGAATCGATGATACCTGGCAGGCAGACCTCGTCGAGATGATACTCTATTCCTCGACAAACAAGGGCTTCAAGTATATACTTACAGTAATTGATTGTTTTTCAAAATTTGCCTGGGCTATCCCTCTGAAAAGCAAAAGAGGCGAGGATGTGACAGCAGCCTTTTCTTCAATTCTCACCGATGAAAAATATCCAAAAAATTTACACACGGATCAGGGCAAAGAGTTCTACAATTCAAATTTCGCGCGATTAATGAAAAAGTTCAAAATCAACCACTATTCGACATTTAGTAATTTAAAAGCTTCCATCTGTGAGAGATTCAATCGGACGCTGAAAGAAAAAATGTGGCAACGTTTCACACTTAATGGCAACAACAAGTGGCTCGATATTCTAGACGATCTGGTAGCG
>NW_019641677.1:221528-427605 GCF_000599845.2 Trichogramma pretiosum
TCAAAAACACGGCTTCGTCGTAATTGATAAAGACAGCGAAATGAATAAAGGGCGATATCGCTGCGGTTTTGATTCTTTCGCTATAAATATGTAAAAACACCGAGTGCATGCGACAGTATAAGCCATTCAGCCATAATGAATAGTCTGGAACGCCATAGGGACCAATTAAATCAATTAATAAAGGCTCGCGAGGCAGTTAAAAAAAAATACAATTTGATTAAGAGAAACGATGAGACTTTCGAAAAAATAATATCCGATACGTTTAAGCCAATAACAAAACCTCTTCATAAATTGGTTGATCTGACCGCCGACGATAATGAGGCTGACTTCGATAAAGATAGATCTATAAAAAGGAGTAAGAGCCTTCTACTCGATATAAAGAAAAAAGAAAACGAAGAGGATAATTCGACTGTCATTGAGAAATTAGATGTAGCTGGTGGGTCGAACGATGACACGAACGAGACGCTGCCGCCGCCGCTACAAGTCAGTAAAACTGATTCATCGGAACATGGTGACATGGGATATTTACGATTATATCTAGCAATTCTTGAATCAGGACGAGATTTAAACAATATACTCGATCCGACGGGTGTTAAAAAGGGATCTGGTAATAATAGTTATCAACTAAAGTTTGGCAACTCTGATATATCATTCAGAGACAAATTTATTGTACTCGATGAAAAGCATAAATATAGCATCACACCCGGCTTGATCGAGTTACTTTTCAAAAGAGACCCTATTGGTACATATGTCTCTGACACTGACTTGGGTAATTTTCGTAATATTTTACAGTACACGAGTGCTCACAGAGTAAAAAATGATCCCAACGCTCGTGTAAAAGCATGGAATCAGCCGAAGTATACAAAATACATTCATCCATTGTTTAATGTAAAAATTGGAGGAGGAGTACTCGCCGAGAAATCATTGGCCGGGTTGCGGGGCAATTTTAAAGTAGCATATTTAAAGCCTAAAAAATACTATCGCTATTGGAATGATCCCAACGAGCTGTGTGAGAGATTGAAATTATTGCTGGGAGAAAAGAACGCCGGCAATAGCTCGCACGACAATGAAATTAATTCGATTATCGAAGAATTACGCGAAGAAGGGTATATAAGGTGATTGTTTCACGAGAGATTAGACAGTATCAAAATGAAGTTTGACGTGTTTGGATTACCAATTGCCAATCCCTCCTCCTCCTCATTCACGGACGAGGAAAAAAATAGACTCGAAATTTTACAGCCGAAAGGTAAACCACGCCCACCTCAGCCAACATACGATCCATACCATCGCATGAATATGGATAGGCTCAAATCGACTCTTGTTTCGATCGAAAAAATTGATGTCGACGACGACGGTCATTACGATGCACACAACAAACGCATCACGAATATAGCACCTGCTGTCGAGAAATCAGACGCGATCGATCTGTCGACTCTGCGAAGCAATATTAAATCATCTCATCTGGAAATTGAAAGGCTCGAGAAACAAATTAACGACAAAATCAATGCCATCGTGAAATTTGATAGAAACGGCAATTACGACATGATGTTTAAAAAACTGCAAAACGTCGCCGAGCCCGTCAACGATTCTGATGCGGTTGTGCTTAAAACTGTTCGCACGGTTGAGAAAAAGCTGATGGATTTAATAAATAAAATACCGCGCGGGCCCCCAGGCCGTGGCTACAAGACAACCGCAGATGGAAATTTCGATTTAATGGAGAAACGTCTGACTAACATGGCGCATCCGTTGGATGATTTCGATGCCGTCAATTTGTGGACTCTAAACTTTTATATTGCCGCTATTCGCGGTAAAGCACAGAGAAACATCGATGATGTGTATAATAAGCTACATCAGAGTATCATCGATTTGAGCAGAAATTTGAACCAAACGACGGACGGATTAAAAACCCAGATTGACGAGATCGAGAAAAAACGCGTAAATCTCGATAAATTACTCGAGCGTCAAATTAATGAGAGACAACAGGCAATTCGCAATCCAGAAATTCATATTCTGAATAGGGACTAATCATATAAAGCTAGTTTTGAGCCTGTAAAATCATCAGTGTTGCACGAAGTGTGATAGGTGAAGCATCGAGTGAGAAAATGAGCTCTGAAAGCGTGTGTGTGTCCGAAGATACGTGTGGTCATTCTATGCAGCCGCACATTGGTAAAGCAGAAGAGTCTCCATCGTATCTCGAAGTCAAAGACAGCGATGATGCCAATACAGTTTTGAAAAAATTGAACGATTTGAGATTTGCTCAAGAAAAAAAATTTGACATTGATCGCGCACGACTGACGAATCTTGGGGATGCCGTCGAAGATACCGATGTTGTTAATCTTCAAGTACTGACTGCGTCAATTTCATCAATTTTCATAAAAGTGAATAAATTTATGAAAGAAATTTTCATGAAAATTTCTACATTTCTAAAGAAAACAGAGAAGGGTGATATTAATTTTGAGAATAAAGTAATAACAAACATCGGCGATGCACAACTCGAAAACGATGTAATCAATTTGCAACTCTTCAATGATTACATATGCAATGTCGAAAAGATTATCAACTCGACTGAACCAGGCCCTCGGGGCGTTGGACACGATTTAGCAGATGACAAGTATAGCTACGATTTGCACGAGAAGCGTCTCATTAATGTCGAAAATCCTATAAATGACTATGATTTGACAAATTATACCACTCTTCGCTCGGAGGCACAGAGGGCAATCGACACAATCACGGAAGGACACGACGGCATTAAAAAAACAATCGATATCGAACTCCGGTCTCTCAGAGAAAAACTTTTATCTGTGGCATCTGATTTGAAGGTACGAGTGGCCGTGGTTAAAGAGCGCTATGATCATCTGCTTTCGATATCGCATGCCCCACCAGATGCTCGCTCGTTTCCAAAAATACAACAGTACACATACAAAGACGGAAAAAAATATTACTTGCACAAAATCGAGGGAACGTATCTTAATCCAGAGTATCATTATTTGGAAGACAAGCAACAATGAGCGAGCGAGAAAAGATCGTTAAAGAACTCCATAGGCCCGCGCGACGCAATTACAAAAGGTGGAGCTATAAAATGATTGGAATAGATGATACCTGGCAGGCAGACCTCGTCGAGATGATACCCTATTCCTCGACAAACAAGGGCTTCAAGTATATACTTACAATAATTGATTGTTTTTCAAAATTTGCCTGGGCTATCCCTCTGAAAAGCAAAAGAGGCGAGGATGTGACAGCAGCCTTTTCTTCAATTCTCACCGATGAAAAATATCCAAAAAATTTACACACGGATCAGGGCAAAGAGTTCTACAATTCACATTTCGCGCGATTAATGAAAAAGTTCAAAATCAACCACTATTCGACATTTAGTAATTTAAAAGCTTCCATCTGTGAGAGATTCAATCGGACGCTGAAAGAAAAAATGTGGCAACGTTTCACACTTAATGGCAACAACAAGTGGCTCGATATTCTAGACGATCTGGTAGCGACATATAACGACTCGATCCACCGCACAATTAATATGAAACCCAAAGATGTGAATAGCCATAACGAGGAAGAACTTGAACGTCGCTACGCGCTCTTGGATAGTAAAAAAAAAAACAAGGTGTTCAAAGCAAAATACAAAGTCGGTGATAAAGTGCGTGTTAGTCGTGTAAAGCAGCTATTTGAGAAATCATATACTCCTAATTGGTCTACCGAGATATTTACAATTCAAGAAGTCATGAAAACTTATCCGCCCACGTACCGTTTAAAAGATCAAGATTGTAAGCCGATATCTGGTATTTTTTACGAACAAGAAATTTATAAGACGAATCATCCAGATGTATATTTGATTGAAAAAATTGTCAAAAAGAAGGGAGATCGATTTTTTGTTAAATGGTTGGGATTTGGTAATGAACACAATAGTTGGA
The DNA here is from genome assembly GCF_000599845.2 of Trichogramma pretiosum. Taxonomy (NCBI): domain Eukaryota; kingdom Metazoa; phylum Arthropoda; class Insecta; order Hymenoptera; family Trichogrammatidae; genus Trichogramma; species Trichogramma pretiosum. The sequence continues at coordinate 225,443 of NW_019641677.1, forward strand.
TAAATAAAGATGATTATAAATAAATAAAAAAAAACTGTTGTTGTTGTTGTTTCATTTAAATCACATATTCATATTGTAATAAACTTGTTGATTATTTACAGAGAGAGATTGTACAATAGTATCATTCGTTAATTTTGAAATTTATCACACCAGCACCTATGTGTTTACAAATTAATTTTTTTACACTCGCTGCTTCGTTCATTTTTACAAATAAATCATTATTCTGCATCAAGGCAACACCCATTTTATTGCTCAAATAGACACTCACACACTCGCCATTCAGATAGCACACTTCTGCGACTATTTTAGACCCATAGCGATGAGTCTTTACAATTTTTATCGCAGTTACAACAAATTCACGATTTTCCACCGTGTCCGCAATTTTCATGACTACTGGGTATGCGTTCAATGCTATTCTGTTTAGTTGCTCGAGATCCATTTTTTTTTGGCTAGGACGGCTGTTGGTTGATGGTTATTGCACGAGTATTGATCGAAGAGTGACACTCAAACGATACGACTTTTCTTCGATGGAGAAGGAAGATAGTCACCCTCACTCTCAGCACTCCCACTCTTATCACTCTCACCACTCACACTCTCAGCACTCCCACTCTCATCGCTCTCATCATTCCCACTCTCATCACTCTCATTCTCATCAGCCCCATTCTCATCAACCCCTCTCTCATCCGTAATCAAGTAATGTCCCCATGGCATCGTATATACTTGTCCGGGTATAATGTAGCGCTTGTCGTCATGTGGGCTAAGTGCAATTTTAGTAATTTTTTCGGTTGTTAGTTTATGCTTTCTGCTGCGAAATCCATATTGTTCGCGCGAAATCATGCCGTTTTCAAACAGACATTGTTTGTAATGCTCACCTGTGATTGTTTTTTTCACCACATGTCTATTTACACCCTTTGCTTTTTTTAATTCGGCATCGGCTTTGGCATTCTGCTCGTATTTGCAATAATAGGCTTTTGCTCTCAATGCCACATACTCTAGGAAGATCGAACCTTTAAATTCGTCTTTGAGCAGTCCAATAACTTTGTTGTTTACTCGCGGCATGTTGAATTGGTTGGGGTTGGGATATTCCGAGGTGTCGAAATGTTGAATATTCTTCTTCATGATTTCATATATGTCGTCGTCGTAAATCGAATATATGAAACTGTCTGTGTCTGTATACAAAAGTTTCAAATTCTTCGGTGTACTCACCGCATTGCGCATGATGTCATAGTGAAAATTATACATGAGACGCTTTGATATGTCGAGTATACTGAGACCGACATATACCGGCTTGTCAAGGTATATGCTAGTGTTGCGCATCTGTATAGCCGCAAAGTCTTCATTAAAATACTCAATGCTATGAAAATTGGGTTGGGAGATGTAGTACGATGCGCCATATCTACGATCCCAATGATTTGTAAGGTGTATTTCCACCCTTTTTCTTTTATTTTCGATAAACTTTCCAAAGCAGGCATTGTTAAACAATTTGAATAGATTTCTGTCGAAGTCGTTGGTGCTTTCTTGACGTCTGCGCGTATTTAGATTGATATATTTCTTGAGCCAAGGTTTTTGATTAAAGTGAAGAATTTTGTGTACTTTTTCGAGAATTAAGCCATGGTCGAGCGCCTCTTTCAAAAGAGAGTAGTGTATGACATAGTTTTTCTTGTCGTGTAGAGTAGCCAAAAGTTTCTTAGATTTGCCTCCGGGTGGTGTTTTATGTTCCGGGCAAAAAGGCAAATCACTGTGGTCGTTGTGTATTTCTTTCGGATATTTCAAATCTACCTCGAGAATATATCCATCCTCACCTGTGGGCTCGAGGAAACGTTTAATGCTTTTGGAATTTGTTACATCGACTTCTTTCTCGTCAACCCAATAAAAGTCACCATATGGTAGAGGCTCACTCATCGCGTAGCCGTACAGATTATTCACATCGAAATACATCAAATAATTATCTATCTTGCTCGGATCGTAACCCTCTCGCATGTACTTACAGTTACTTTTTGCAAAGCGACTGCTGGCCTGTGTAAGCCCGCCCCTCAAACCACGCTCGATAAAAATGTACATATCGACGTCTGTTATTAACTCTAGCTTTATATCGGTATACTTGAGCATGGCCGACCAGGTAAAAGAGGGGGTTGAACAATAATACGCACTATCGAGCTCGTAATACTTGAGACAGCTATCACGAAAATTTTCAAAGACATCGGCTAGCAACAAAACGTCTGTTTTTAAATAAATGTCTGAATATTGACCGATATCTTTTACATCGAAGGTGCTCCATACTTTTTGAGCGTGTGTATAGTCTTCTTCGCTCACGCTCGAATCACTTAGAGAACTATAAAATGATTTTATCGGCGGTAGGCTGGTTTCGGAGAGCTTGGAGAGATCTGTGATGTATTCGTATGGGAATATCCCCTTGCTCGTCAATAAATTGATGTCTTCCGAGTTGTAGTTATCGTCTGTTGTGAAAACTTTTTGAACGATTGGCTTCTCGGTCAGTCTGGATGAAACTGTGTCGAGGGAGGCGAGTAAAAACTTGAGCGAATCTATAAACCTATAGCTTATAATACTATCATGAATATACTTGGAGAATGTAATATAGCGCTCCTTATTGGCGCCCAGTACTTTAACACCGCCCTTGATTAGCGCATTGAGCTCTTGAATGAAAATGTGCGCATCGTAGTTTGACAGATTATGAAAAACTACTGGAATACAGCGAGAGTCTACATATTGCAAATTGCACTTGTTGTGACTCGCACCCCTATACAACCCCGAAAAGTGATCGTGGTCCCGCACAGGGTAGTTTGTTTCATGATGTCGATTCATGAATTTGTTGCAGATGCAGCAAATCGTCGCCTTTTCAAATTCTTCTTGCTGTTTTTCTGTAATAATCATTTTTTTGGGTGTCTTGTAGATCTTCTCGAGTCGATCAGCGATCGATGAAAGTTCATGCACGAACCATGTGGCAGGCGACATTTGATCTTCGTGAGTCATACGATACGATCTATAGACCGACTGACTTTCATCGAAGCTACATTTTAGATAGTAGCCGATTGAAAATGCCTCATGTCTGTGTGTTATGTTGCTTGAATCAGTAGACGGTTTTAATACTGTTTCAAAATCAGCATAAAGTACATAAGGTATTTTAAGTTTATGTTTATAATTTTTAAAACATAAAATATCTTCATTGTTTTTTGTATCCGGCATTTTTACCCTCGTAAAGCCATTCATTTTATTGCAATGTGGTATGTGTTCCTCCAGCTTTTCCTTGCTGCGAAAGCGAGTATAGCATCCGCTGCACAGATTAATTTTATGACCATTTCTACTTATTTGTGAATTCAATAATGCTTCCATAGATGTTATCAAAACGTAATGGGCCTTAATTTCATCCGCGTGCGCCACCGACTGATCTTCGAGATAATTTAGTTTAGCTGTTTCGACATCATTCATTCCCTCGTCTTTATAATAATTTTGCAAATATAGCAAATCTATGAGCTTTATATTTTTATCATGCAAGTAGTCTTTTTTTGATTGTCGACACGGGTTTACAATATATTTATCATTTTTTAATCTCAGCTTGTGGAGATTTATCGCTATGGTAGGGTTTAATCTTTCAAATTCATCGATATCGCATACTTTGATTGGGAATTCGAGACCCCCAAAGTTAAGCTCGTTTACATGAGGTAAGTAATTTTGGACTCTACAGCGGTTTGGTTTGTCTTTATGCAATGCCGCGAGAATACTCCACATGAAGCATTTATTGTCATCATTTTTAACATTTACAGTTGCGCCCTTATTAGATATTGATTTTGGTAAAGGAATAAAAGACGCGCCCTTAAAAGGCTCATAATTGAGCATAACGACGGTTAATTTGATGATTCTATTTACCGTCCAGCCGCTGCCGTTTTCACAAAATGAATCGATGCGTTTATCTATATAAGCTTTAACGTGCTCCTCATACCACTCGCTCAAATTTGTCGTCTCAAAAATAATCATCGCATTGGTATGAAGCCACTTTGTAATAAGTTTCTCATCGCCTATGCGAGGCGACTGAAACTCTATCTCTAAAATGCAATAACATTTTATTGGCTGTATAGCCACCCTTTCTTCTACTTTTTCTTTAAAAATAGGAAAACAATCGCTAGTGAAAACTCTTACATCCACATGGGTGTTGTTTGCGATTTCACCCATTCTTATAGCCGCTCTGAACATTCGTTCAGTATCTCTCCATACGAGATTATTATTGGCGTTATGTTCACCGATACCTTCGTTGTCGTTGTGCTCTTCCTCCTCGTCCTCTTCCTCCTCCTCGTCCTCTTCCTCCTCGTCCTCTTCCTCCTCGTCCTCTTCCTCCTCGTCCTCTTCCTCCTCGTCCTCTTCCTCCTCCTCCTCCTGCTCGCCGTTGTTGATGATTCCACCGCCAACTTGTTCATGTAGGGGCTCATCCAAAGCCGCATATTGCAAAATAAGCAATCTTCGCTGCAGTTTTCTCTGTAGCGCTTGAATGTCCATGCGCAATGACAAACGGCGCATTAAATTCCTCCTACCTGGGAAGAATTGCGCTATGCCGATGATGCTTGAATTGCATCGTTCTTGCAATTGTTCCACCTCTTCTCTGTTGAGATTGCCAATGTTGGGAATTGCTTTCAAATTCGCAATGATCTGAATTATTTCACCGGCACTCGCCATATTTTACACTCACTCACTTTTTTTTTTTTTTTAACGTATACTTTGTTTTTAACCCTTTGACACTTGTAATGTGATAAAATCGAGAGTAAGTTGCAAGAGCACAAGTACGAGAGTATGTTACAAGAGCACAAGTACGAGAGTAAGTAGCAGTGTGGAAAGTCAAAAATAGACTGAATGATCTTGATTGAATTTTTCTCTACACTTGTAAAACCGCTTGTCTATCATGCTATGTAGATGGGCTGTGTCTAAGATGTCGCATAGAAATTAGATTTAATTGCTATTAGACATCAATGATTGGATCAGTGCAATGCTTAGATCTAATAGCACTCGGGATGGAGATGGTGATAGGCGGGCTTGTGTGCTAGTCTTTGAGAAAGATAGACAGAGAGAGAGATAATGTTTAAAATTACTTTCACCTGTTTGAGGAGAAGGAAAAGGCTAAAAAGAAGCCGAATGATCTTAATTAAATTAGTATCAGACACCAATGATTGGCTCATTAAAATCAGTGCAATGCTTAGATCTCATGACACTTGGGATGGAGATGGTGGTAGGCGGACTTGTGTGCTAGTCTTTGAGAAAGATAGACAGAGAGAGAGAGATAATGTTTAAAATTATTTTCACTCGTTTGAGGAGAAGGAAAAAAATCTCGCGAGAAAAAAAAACTTTTTGAGGTCCTTATTTAGCTACGAGAGTCTATTCGATACAGATCGAAATAATTTCAAATAATGGCTGATTCTTCGGTGATTATTGAGTTTAGTGATAGTGAGTTGGATAAAGCGATACAAGAAATAGCGCCAAATGGTATATCTCCTATGAGTGAGAGCAAATTTCCTGGAGACATATTTGCAGGAATTGATAGTTGGTTGTGTACCCCGAGTCAGCCATCGCCTATGTGTGCAGTGAGTGTTGATAATGAGAGCGTGATAAGCGACGCGTCGACAATTTTTGCGGCAAGTAGTGAAGTTAGTGACACCGTGCCTTCGTACGAGGATTTTTGTGCGAATTTTTTTATGACAATTTTGGCGGCAAATGGTCAAGTTAATGGCAGCGTGCCTTCGTACGAAGATTTTTGTGCGAATTTTTTTATACATCAGCGGTCTAGTTCTCCTTCTTTTGGACCGGAAAATCAGCTCGGAGAGTATGATTTTGACTCGTCCATACGTACATCGGCCTCTGAAGAAACAATGGATCACGAGATGATCGAGCAGCTCGAGCCGATGGAGGATTCGTGGGCGATAAATGAAGATAATCATATCACCCATCTTGATAAAGACTGGTATGTTTTTTTTTTTTTTTTTTTTTTTTTTCATTTCAAAAGTTTTAAGATTATTAAAAGTGTAAACTTTTTTTCATTATAGCTCACTATGCTCGGACATGGATATTGGAAGCGAAGATACATGGTCAGTGGAGGAGGAGAGCGATAGTGATTGCACTTTTGTCACAGACTCTGAAGAAAATGTTGCATCGGAGTCTGAAGAGGTTGTCTCTCAAAAATCATGGGAGATAAATACAGAATGGAAAAAGTATTTTGTGTAAAAAAAAAATTATAATTCATAGACAGATACAATTAATAAAATTATATTAATAGCACAAAAAAATGTTGTCATTATCTCCTCATAATTAGACACCATGCCTCATGATGTGGCTACAAGGTAGATGAACATACGACGATTGCTCTGTGGGACATCTCCCGTGCATACATATAGCCGCACTTTCACGCATGCTACGCGTATACTTATTATGCTTACTACTATACCAACGGGTTCGAGCTCACAGCGCGCGCGAGCGCGCGCGCATACATACACGCACACACACATAGCATGAGTGCTACGCACTCACGCTCATTTCATACGCATAGGTGAGTGCACGCGCCGCCATACCGGCGCGTTCGAGCTCACACGGGGGGCCTGCGAGCGCGCGCACAATGCCTTCGCGCTATGCGCTCACGCATACATACACGCACACACACGTATGCTATATGCAGCCGCGTTATGGGGTAAACAATAAGTATGTGCAATCATACAACAATCAAGCATTAATTTTATATACCCTCTCAGGGATCGAGGGTATATGAAAATTAACACTTGATTGTTGCTAGTTTTCATATGCCCTCCCTTCAGGGGGGGGGGGGCCTACACGACTCGGAGGGGCGAGGGAGGGGAGCTGTTTTCATACTGGCATAGATCTACTACTGCTGGGGTAAAGCAACATTCGCGTAATCGTAATTTCATAGCTCTGTAACGGCTTCGCATGTACACAAGGGTATGTAAGACAGTGTGCAGAGCGAGTCGCGCGATACTTCGACGAGAGTCGCTCGTTTCACTGCTGCTCTATCTATCCGTAGTATGTACACACAAGTGGTATATTTAATATACATTATAAGCTTCGGTAATAATAATGCCGTATCAGCATCAGCAGGGGTGATGGTGGTGATGGTGGAGCTGCGCGGCGCAACGCCAAGACGTCTTCGTCTGGCATTAATACTCGTGCGCTGCTCGTTTAATCCTCGACTAATTACATTCCTCGTATACATATCGTCGGTAATAAGTATTTATGCGTCTTACGTTGGGACGCAAAACACATAATGTATACGTTGTGCGCCAAGCTAGAGAGAGCGAGAGAGACTAGCAGCAGCCCCTTTTAGCCAGAGAGCTATTATACATCCGCACCTTTTGTGTGCTCCGTAGCATAATACTATATGTATAAATGCGCGCGAGCGGGCTCTAATCAATTTAACAACGAGAGGGTGAGGGAGCATGTGCGCACATGTACCTTTCATCCGTTCATCTTTCTCTCTCTCTGGAGTCTAAAACTCTCTGCTCTCCTCCTACCCTGCCGCGCATTCGCTTGATCTCATCGCGTCGACGTCGTCGCTTCCATATTATATAGCGTCGCGCGAGGCTGCCTACTGCTGCTGCTACTCGTCACTAAATTCTCTTTGACGCGTGTACGGCTAAACCCGACGTGTACACATGCGGACGCATCAAAACCTACCATCTCTCGCGCGAGTCTTTTTTTTTTTTTATATTTTTGCCCTCCTTGTGTTCTTTACCTACGAGCTTACCGAGCTCTACCGATGTGTATGCGCCCCTATTATATACATTTTATATCAAGATTTTGCAGTATCGCGACGGTAGGACGTCCGCCCGCGTCCGTACTGCGCAATAATTGATTATGTACGTGCGTATAAACACAAAAGATGGGAGCTGCGCCCGGGGTGGAGGAAAGAAAGAGAACTCGGCAAGAAAGTATACTCGTGCTTTTTAGGCATTTCGCGTAAAAAGAAAAAAGAAAAAAGAAAGGTAAAAAAATGTTTTCACGCTTTTACTCGCACGCACTTTATATTCCGTTGCCTTTTTTTCCCTCACTTTTGTTCCACGCGCCAGTCGTCGTCCTCTCGTTACTCGAGTGCGTCGAGTATTATACAATAAAATAGAAAACGAGCCCAGCTCAGGCCGGTATAGCACACGAGAGGAGGGGTGTTAACGAATGTTATCCTGCCTCCCTCGCACCGCTTGTTGGCTGTTTTTCCGCGGCTTAACAAGCCGAGATGAATAGCCTTACTGGGCCGTAGAGTTTGTTCTATGCTCTCTCCTCACTCCTCTGCCTCTTGTATATATGCGTCCGCGAATATAAATCAGAAGATATGCGCGCCGCGCCGAGCGGTATATAAGCGAGAGAGGCTGGTAGCATCGGCATCGCAGCAGCAGTAGCAACTGTTTATTTAAAGAGTTCCGCTATTTTGCCACTGGCATGGACCCAGCGTTGTGCAGTTCGTGCGTTTTCCAGCTCTCTGCGTATACTTATACATATATGCGCGGGGAATAAGTTGACCGAGTTTTCGCCGAGAGAATTAGTTAAAAGCAAAACGAAGAGGGGGGTACGCGGGACGGGGGTCTTTTATCTCTCTTAGACGGCACACACACGCGCGCCTATGTACATATATACGGGGTTGTGTTTGGACAACTCGGGCGCTAAACATTCTCTGCTGTGTTACACACTGTATTGTACTACTTGTCTGCTGCGCGCCGTTCAAGTTGTTCACGCGACGCGACGCGCAAGCTGCGCCGTGCTGTGTGTCGCGCGCGTCGAAAAAGTTTTCGGAGCTGCTCTCGTCTCTGGGCTAGGCGAAACGCGGAAATCATCTAATGAAACGTTAAAGCATAAATACACACACAGTCACACAGAGGAAAACAAAGTAAATGTAAGCACGGGAGAAATTAGCTCCGAGTTTTCGTTCGTGCCGTTTATAATAATATACGTGTACACAAGCGTCGCACATTTGTTGTATTTATCTTGGACGACGGGTTGACACACGCACACACGCACACTGATCTAACGAAAACTCGTCAGCGTTTAGACGATAATTGAAAGGCCCTGCCTAGAAAATTTTCTAATCGACCGAAACCGCAGCGGTGGCGACTTTTGACATTTGAAGCAGAGTTCTATGAGCCCGAGTACGAGAAAAGGAAAATAAAAAAAAATAACAACTCGGGCACACGTCGTCAACGGAAACGCGCCCCGGCCTTTGAATAGGTATTAAATGGGGAATATGCGCGCCGCCGTGCAGCCGTAATAAGCTTCTGTGCTAAGTGGCTCCTATCTGCTACGAAACGCGCGCCCATAGCTATCAAACAAAAGCCGGACTACTACTACTACTATATATAATAGAGCACAGAGACGATGATGAAAGTACAACTCTTGGTGCCCGATGCCCAGAGGCTATATATAAGGAAGACTCCCCTTTCGAGTACGTACGTACGTACAGTGTGACACGTGCAGAGCAGCTCGAGCTCTCTTTCTTATATATATCATACATATAAATCTCTCCTTTTTCGTCGAGAGATCCGTACCGTACAATGTTCACCCGCCGCCGCCGCCGTCGCTGCTGCTGCTGCTGCATACGACGTAAGACGAAGGTTAAAGGATCGTCGTCGTCAATTTTTATTATCAATCAATTTTGCGCTCGTATCCCTCTGGCAGTCGACGATTATGTTTGAAAAAAGGATCTTTGGCACTGCAGCAGCAGCAGCAGCAGCTTTGAAGAAGATATAATTCACGCCCGAGTCCGAGAGGCGCATTGGTCATTCGGAGCAAGCGAGCACAGAGCAGAGAGGCTTTTCGCGCTCGCGTATATAGAATACTACTACCACCGTATACACCATATAGAAGTAGTAGTGGGCGTCGGGTGTTGAGAGCAGAGAGTGATTCATGGGACGGTCGTATATATAAATCGAGTTTGCCTTTGCGCTCATGGATATATTTATGATTTTTCGACGTCGTCGTCGACGCACGAGTCTATACCAGAGACCCGGAAGGATCGACTTAACGAATTTTCACTCGAGAGAGAGATTCGCGATAAAGATTACGCGCTCGAGTCAGGAGAGGGATTACGCAAGATTTACGCTGCATTGGTCTGTAAAATTATTAGATATAAGATATACGTATTCGTACGTACGAAAATTGACGCATCTTTTTTTTTTGTCATCAAAAAGCAACCTTTAGCACGTGTTCGAACGATCAAAATATCATAATGTACAATGTAGCCGTGTCGCGCGCAATAATGTTTGTATTAAAAGCTGCCTCGCGTTGCAGAACTCCCAATGCGAAACATGCCGATCGCTCGCGTGCTTATGCGTGTTATAAATCCATTACACCGTACGCTGCGCGTTACACACGCAGCCACTATACTCCCGATGCTGCGAGCGCGTAAAAGCTGCTGCAGGGCCAAAAAAGACACACACCCGGAAGCGCGCCAAAGACGAGATACGTACATAAATATTTTAGGTCACACCTCGCGGCGATACTATACACACAGCTATATACACATTGATGCGAAAAACTTGCGTCCAATATATTCCAAAATAGAAAAGTTGCGATCGAGCGAAAAGTACAATACGTATATAGGCCGGTATATAGGGATCCGGCGTACTTATTTCCGCGAAGAGCGTATAACTAACCACCTAAGGGCGTTTCCGGCCTCGTTGCACATTTCGCGCATTTTTCCATCGTCGGCTCGTATATGGTGTATATACACGTAGTGGCGGCACTTGTGCCTATACACACACACGCGAGGCGCGTCTCCTTCGACTTCTTCTTCTTCTCTCTTCTTCCGTTCTGGGAATTAAATACACGACGTGTATTATAGGAGTCGACTTGGTCGTCGTCGTCGTCGTCGTCAAAAGCGCTTATTATAGACGCGGTATAGAGAGACGCGCGGGCGGGCGCTATATAACGCGCATCGAATATAATAAGCCGAGTATATTCAAATTGCAGTGCTTTTGAAAACTACGATGAATTCGTATTCGGCCTCGCCGCTGTGTGTGTATGGGGAGCTAGAGATTTAATGCGATTTCGAGCTCTTCGGGCTTTTCACGGAAGCAGAGAGAGGAAGAGAAGACCGTATCGGCCGTGGATACTCGTTAAAAGTTCAGCCGAGGACCACCAGGAGTGTAATATATATATGCCTATATATCCAATGGCTTATGTGGGTGCATATGGATGAAAAGGAGGTCAACCTCGGGCGCGTAGCAACGTGAAAATGACTCTATAGTATACTAGATAATATGGCCACATGGCCATTCGTTCGATTATTTGCTATTTGTCTCTCTTTTCTTATCTCGGTATTACTGCAATGCACAGCAGCAGCTCTTACGTATTAACATGTACGTATACTTATTATATACGTAAAACTCAAAAAAGTATATTATACAGCACAACCCTAATGCGCACACCAAAGCCTCGTTACGATGTTTTTCTTATTTCCTATCAACCTCGGCGCATATTCGCGAGAAATTTATGGAAAAAAAATTCCTTTCATCGACGACACAGAGAAAAGTTTTCTTCGCGGGCAACAATTTACATATATAGATATAGCCAACCCCCTGGAAAGTTTATAAGGTATTACGGGCACTTTTCTCGACACCAACATGTACTGAATGTATACGTGTGTGTAGGAGTGTCTGTGAGTGCGCGCTTATATAGAAGAGCAAATCAATGAGAGCTACAACGAAAACGTCCCCGGCCTCGCAATTCGCCAACTTTACAGTACTAATGCATACAGCAGCGGCAGCGGCGGCAGATAGCAATGCGGCGGTGCATTTTTCGCGTTCAACTTTTTTAACGATGCTTAAAAAATCTTCGGAAAAAAAGTTTTTCCCGGCGCTCCCGCTCGTTTTGTGCGAAAAGAAATTTTCCGTCAGCTATTTCAAGAATTTCGAATGTCCGACAAAAAGAGAAAAAAAATATTTTTCTCCCTCCGTTGAAAAGTATCGAAGAATTAAAAAAAAGAAAAAAAAAGAAATATGAACATTGCATCGATCGTAAATTATTTCTTCGTTTTGTTATCGCAAAATCACGTTGTAGACGAGAGAGCTAGAGAGAGAGATAAGACCACTCGATGTTGTCGAGATTAAACGAGAAAATTAATATAAATTAGTCAGACGGGTTGCACAATGAGGCACTAGCACACGTGTTGTGCGCTGTGCGCGCTTACACGCAGTACATAAACAAAGTCTTTCATTCGTTTATAATACGAGAAGTCGAAGAAAGAGAGAGATAGAAAAAGAAATCACCGCGAGATCTATAAATGCAATTATCCGCACGTCGCGGATGGGATTTATAGACAATATTCGCGCTCGATTGAATGCATTTTCATTTATAAGCATAATAAGACGAATGAAAAAAAAACCAAAGAAAAAAACTAGAGAAGAGAAAGAGATGCTTCCGTGTGAATGAAAAGTTTATTGGATGCTTATACAAGTGCTATATATTATACATCCATCGAGGATTAGAATTGATGGATTTATATATTGGCTCGTTTTTCATCGGGCCCCAAATACCGCGTATGAGTGTAAGTGTGCGCGTTACGATCGCACTACATTTATAATATAAGTATGCGCTGCCTCGTTCCTGATCGTTTTTCATTATGTACTTGACTTGTATATGACGTACTACTTGTGAGCCGATGCTGCTGCTGCTGCTGCTTCTTCCCTTTTTGTTGTGTATTTTTTTTCTCTTTTTCACACGATGTGTATAATAATAAACACACCTTCTCGCGCGCCCAAGTCGGATGATTAATAATCGCTGCCGCGGTGTATATAACTCGCGCAGATTGTCGAGCTCGGTCAAAAAGTAAAAGAAAAAAAAAAGAAACAGAAAACGAGGCAAAGACTCATTACGACGTTGTAAATGACCGTCGGCGCGTCAAATTAAAGCGCGTATAACATTAATTTAAAAGTATGTGTATACCGAAAAAATAAAGTGAGAGAGAGAGAGGAAGCAATGTGTCTCGAAAACCGGCGCGCGCGGATTTGATTCGCTCGAAAAAATCTGAGCTAAAACTTGAAAAGCCGCTGCTGCACAAAGTCAAAGTGTTTTTGGGCTACATAAAAAAAAGAAAATAAATAAAAAAACCCGCAACGAACCGCTCGTTTTTACATATTATACACGTGTAAACGAAACATTTACGCGGGAGACTCGGGCGCAAAAGCGAACATAGTTAGACGCCCGTACTTTTACGAGCCGTTAAATCGGGCGAGTCGAGGTGGTGTATATACACGCGCAGCAATTAGCACCGACACGCGCGGGTGCAGCAGCAGCAGCAACGGTGCGCGGGTGAGAGGCCGACCTACAAAGGGAATGCAGGTGAAACCGAGCTGTAGTATACGGCCGTTTCGAATATATATATACACATAAAATCTCGTGTACATATATTAATGCTCATATATATATCGTTATAAAATCGAGTCCTGGATCGCACGCGTGTATTTTTTTTTTCTTCTTTCATCCGCTTTCAATGATTTTTTTCTGCCTCGAGAAACAACTGGGTGACTCTTTTTGCCGGCGCGCGCGCTGCTCTAAACGCGGCAGAATTTAATTAACGACGATCGTTGCGAATTCCGCGCGCGCGCGCGCAGCTCGTGGAAAAAAAATCTCTCGATTGAAATATATGTGTTTATACTTGGCAGCTGAATGGGGAGGGAAAAAGGTAAATTCGCTCGGCACGACTTTCTTTTTGAGGCACTATACGTATCTTCGATGAATGCGGCGCGGGGAATACAGACGTACGAGACGTTTTCTCGCGCGTACTGCGCGTACTGCTTCTTTTTGCTCCTTTTTGCGTTGCCGCGCGCGGTGCACCCGAAGCGCCAGGCACTGGGTCGATCATCAAGTAGGTTAATCCTAGATTTTAGCATTGAATGCGACTCACCTGGAACAGAGAAAAGAGACGAAAAAAATATTAGTAAGTTTGTTGAGTGCACATCTGTACATGGTGACTGTGTATTGGCGTGCATATAGAACGCGCACGAGTTTTCAAGCTTTTATCATTTTTCTTATATAGATCGGGATGAAAAGCATTCGAAAAATGAAAAATATTGCGTACGTCTGTCAACGTCGATTGCTCATTACATCGAATCTCGGCTCTGTCGTCGAGAGAGATATAGAGCGAGAGAGAGAGAGAGAGAAAAAAACACAAAATAATCATCTTATCGTGGCCGACTATTCGTTGGCAATAGTATACGTTCGCGTATCACATTTAATCACATCGTAATAAGCATTAATCCTCTTAGGGATCTCGAGTGCGGCATTAGAGAGGCACATCGAAAAGTCGAAATGAGAATATACAATGGGCTCTCGGCGCGTACATTCGATATCTTCATAAGATATTATAAGTATATATTTAATAAAGTTGAGTAACTATCCGCTGCTCTTACCTAATCGCGCACGTACACGACGTATATACACGAAATCGGTGTATCGCAATACGGGGCTCGACTAAATCATCTTCGAGATTGAATAGCTTCAATCAATATCTATGTACGTAATTTTATTGCGAATCAAATAAAATATTACACAGTAAAGCAGCGGCAGCAGCGCCGCACGGCTATCGCGTCCAAGGTGATTCCTACATGTAAAAATCCAGTTTTCAGTTGCGACAGAGCGGAAAATTTAATACGCTCGTGTGTCGCGAGAACGAGAGACGGAGACAGAGCAAAAGTGAGCGTGCAATTGTACAGCGCGTATTTATATACGTAAGGGCGCGGTACGGGGACTTCCTTTGTTAAAAACTGGATACAACGTATCACGGCGTTGAATAATTTTAATTAAATTATACTACGAGCTAAGAGAGATAAAGGGAAAGAGAGAGAGAGAGGCACATTTTCGTTTTTCCGTAAACAGCGCATTAGAGACGCGAAAAAGTGGTGTGTTTTAGAGAGAGAGAGAGAGAGAGAGAGAGAGAGAGAGACAGAAAAAGAGCCACAAGCTCGTAGTACACACTCGTAGAGTCAAGGGCATGTGTTTTGTACGCGCGCGGAGCCATCGACGTGTATTATATACATACGACAAGTACCTCTACCCCCGCCAAGAGAGAACGAAGGAAAGAGAGAGAATAAACGATGAGGTGATTAGGGATACTTGTCTCTGCTTTTTTGCGTATTACACTGTGGCACTTTTCCGCGCGTTTCAGCAACATAAACGCAGTATGTATATGCTACGCAGTGGTTTCTAGTGGTCTGTGCTCGCTTCTCGCTCGTCGCGTATACATAAAAAGTGCCCGGAAGAATCCGCGCAGTTACATAGGAGAAGCAGCAGCAGCAGCTTTTAAAAAGCTCTCTCTCTCAGCCAGCCACTCGCAGTGTCGCGAGTACAGACTTTTACAAGAATTCCCTATCTCGCTAAATTGTCTTTCTCGCTCTGTCGCTCTCAGGGTGCCGTGCGCGTATTAAAATACACGCGATAATAATAATATATTCGCCAATAGCGAACAGTCGCGCGTCGGAAAATCCCTGCCGGCTGCTAGTTGCATAAATTTATTAATGTAACAACTCCCCCGATGCGTTTTTTTTATAGATTATCATTGTGAGGTATCGGCGTCGTTAATAAAAATATGTATATATCGAGAGCACTTTGCGCAACCGAATCATTCAAATATGTGCGCGTGTGCGACGTGTAATGCCCGACGACGACGACGACGACGACGACGATCAACTTTTCTTCTTTTTACTTTTTTTCTTGTACTTTTCATATGTCTATACCGACGTCGAGAAAACTCGTATATTCGTCGAATGCGCGATGAAAAATATTCAGCAAATATATATAATATCGATAACTGGAACGCCGCGTTATTATACTTATCATATACGCCCGCCGCGTGTCTCGCGCATTGAATTTCCATCGATCCATCAACGTACGTATACGGCTGGAATAAACTTGTCAAACGTAAATATTATACAGTTTGTAATCGATCGCACGCGCGTGCGCATAACTCTTTTTTTTTCTTTTTTTTTTTATCATCGTCGTCGTCGTCGTCGTTCAATTTTGAAGTACAATATCGTAATAAGCACCTGCTGGTCCTCTCCCTCTTTCTCTCTCTCTTTCGAGTCCTGACGGAACAAAAAAAAACCCGTTCTCGAATCCAGACGAAATCGCTTTTATTACGTTGCAAACACTCGAGCGAGTTGCTCGTGATATTTACCCGTGACCCAGTGTCTGTGTGAGTAGTCGGTATTAAAGTTTAGCGATCGAGCGTGGCTCATATATCGGTCGCCATGTACACACACACAATAGGCCTTATCTTAACCATTACAAAATGCGAAGCTTTCGTCGCTGGTATATATAGGTACCGTATACTACAACTGCGATCGCTCGCAAACAATCCCAAGAACCCTTCGGTCTCGAATTTATCCGTTCAATCATCCTCGTCGTTTACTACGTCGGAGCTGTCCTATATATTGTACGCCTGTCGTCGTCGTCGTCGTCGTCGGCAATGAAACCCATAGACGAACTATTGTCCCATTTATACGCACGCGTGTTCGTAGCAACCCCCTATATACGTATATCGCAGAGAGTAGGTCAGAAGCCTTGAACAGTATTCGAACTACAACAGCAACAAAAAAGAGAGCTCGTATCTAGATACAGAAACCTATATAAAATATATTGCGGAGGTATATATATAGACGAGACTTCGATGAGAGAGAAGAAGAAGCCCTCTTGTTATAGGCTCGGTCTGCGAGCACCGAAAATTGTGCGCCCGATCGAAAGGGAATATCTACATTGCGGCGGCGGCGCCCGCAACGATCGAACTCGCAGTGGAGCATTACCGATACGCGATACATATGTAAGCAGTGCCGCAGAAAAGAGAAATAACTGTCGAAAAAGAGACAAAGATAAAATCGAGCCTGTGTGTGTGTGTGTGTATTTGCGTGCACCAGGTGCAGAGTTTGGGTTATTAAATTACGTATTATATGTTAGGTCCTCGTCCGTGTCCTCGACGCGCGCAAGTTGCTACTCCATAGCTCTCGTTGTTTTTTATTATAAAATACGCGCGCCCGCGCGAGCTTAGTACATAATACGTATATAGCCCCGCGCCAACACCATACAACGTGTGTACATCGTATAATCTTTTCTCACGCTTGTTAAAAGACTTCTTAGAGGGTATATGCGCGCGCGTGTGTGTGTATACGTGTTTAAAAGTAACCCTCGTTGTTTATATCGCGGCTGCGCCGGGTAGTGCTGTATACCATGCGGCGCGTGAGTATGGCCACTCTAAAACCATTGTTTTTACGAGATGCTGTTGCTGCTTCTTCTTCGAGCATGTATATATGCGAGTATCGTATACTCTCGTGACGCGTCCCATACATATATAGATATACGAGGGCTGCGCTCCAAGTGTATAATATATGGAAAATTGATGGAATAAACGCTTTACGACCCTGTTTTTCTAGCCTCGAGAGTCTCTTCTCGCTCTCCGCTTCGTCTTCGGGGAATTTCGATATGCAAAACTTTCCAATATTTTTAATGTGCTTTCGAAGATCGATGAAACTCATATTTATACGCAGCACTATTATTCAATGTATGCGCGAGTAATAACATGTGCGGCGGCGGCGGCGCCTCGTATAATAAACAGCGCGCGAACAATGACGCTCCGGAATTTCGCTTTTTTTGTTTCGTAAATTATATAGATCTGGTGCGGTTGGCGACGGGCCGCCCTGATGTGTGTTGTGCGTCGTCATCGCGTCTTTGTAATGACGTATCTGCGATCATAAACGCGCGGCTATTACAAAACATCGTCGTCCTAAACAGCCGCGTTACAGCCAAAAGTGAGCCAGAGATCGGAAGAAAATGCGTATAAAAATCCATTTCAATACATCGCCCATTCCTCGCGACATTATTGTGTATAAATTTTTCTTTTTGCCTTAAGGAGATTCTCTCTCCAGCGCTAAATACGTCACGCGCGTTTAGCGAACTCGAATCACGCGATCTATAAAACGCGAATAGCCATTAAAAGCAAGTGTCGATTACCGGCTAATGGCTCCTTCTTCTTGGCCGCGCTGCTCTCTTTCTCGCTCGGATTTCAACCATAAAACCCGTATACGTATATAGACGCGGGCACTGGAGTACGTCTCCCCTTGTACCGCGACGCGGTGGTATATGGCAGCAGCAGCAGCACCACCAATACGCAGTGTCTCTCGTGCGGCTCCTCTCGTCGTATATAAAACTCACCCGCAAGCTAGGCTCGAGTTCACTCTGTCTCTCATTCGTCTCCCTGTTTTCTCTAGTCGAGCGAAAAACTCGCATGAAATAAATAATTTATCAATCCGTATCTCTCTCTCTCTCTCTCTCTCTCTCTCTCTCTCGCTCTCTCAACTGCGTGATAAATCAAAACAATATCCTCCCGTAATGGTTTTATTTTTCCTTCTTTTTTTTTTGCGAACTGCTCGAGCGGCTGCTGCGCAACGAGAAAGAGAGAGAGAGAAGAAAGAAGGAAAAAAGGAACGTCGATGTATTTATATATGAAAGTTGAAATCAATGCACTGCTCTTTTCGCTCGGGCGCGATTCGCCTTTTATATAACTTCGCTCTGTACGTATACTACAAGATGTATACGGTTGCGGTTGATCCCTCGTCGAGCTCGTAAAATATATAACTTTCGCGACTTATACACCGAGCTGCCTATGTATATATTTATATGGTACAGTTTAAGAAACAAGTGCGCAGTTCAGCAACTATAACGACCGTAAATAACCACATCGAGTGCGTGTGCGCGCGCGCGAGGCTCTCTTTCTCTCCGCGTTTCTTATACGTTTCATGATCGACATAAATAGCGAAAACGTCGCGCGAGATTCTTAATTTTTTCCTTCGATTTTTGTACGATTCGCCACACTAGATTCGGAGATCGTCTCGCGAGCTCGGCTGTGTGTTTCCGAGCATAAAAACGCGAGGCCGTCAAAAATATTTCACATTCGTAAAGATGAATCGCGCAATATACATATATACAATATACACTATTATACGTCCATCGTCGCGGTGGCTGTAAAAATCCCCGCAAACGTTTTCCTTCCTCCACGCGCGCAGCGCGGCATATATAATACATTTATAGTGCGGGGACGACGACGTTTTTTTTTATATTTTATATACCACGTCGTATATATAATACGAAGTGGTGATGGTGGTGGTGCTACGAGATGCTCCTTATTACCGTGCGCGCAAAGGCGTCAAACGTATACAACTTGTACTTTTTCTCCTCGTCGCGAGCTTGCGAGTCAAGGCCGTAAAACTCGCCCCCGGGTTTTGATGCTAGAGAATTGAGGGAAAAAAAGGACCGTACGTATAATATAGTTGGAACGGTTATATACGACGAGGCGCATCGAGTTAAGAGAGCAGCTCGTGCGGGGGACTCTATAGGCGTTTAGGACGCGCGCATTATTGCCGCGCTTCAAACTCCCAATGTCGACGAATTGCGTTTTTCCTTATTGCGTCGTAGTCGTCGTCGTCTATGCGCTCGTCGTATAATTTACCCACACGCATGCTACACAGAAAAGAGAGTCCATAACGCACACATATACGCGCGCACGCCCTGCACTCGAGGCGCGGGGGGTAAAGCAAGATCAGCAGCGTGCAGCGCACATACTTAAATCTACGTTTCTTTTTGATCTGCCACGGGTGTATAATACAAGTTCCGCGCGCGCCCGCTCAGAAAAGGGGGAGAAAAGCCTTTTGAAGCGCGAGCGTGTATACGTATACGGATGGAAAAATTGTCGAGTTATGCTTCCTTCTGCAGCTCTCGATGCTGCTGCTGCCGACATGATTATGTATACCTATGCGTGCACCGTGCAAAATATAACGTTCTCGAGGCGTATATAGGGGAGATTTTCTTTGATTTTACGATTTCAATTTGCCAGCAGCAGCTGCTCGTATCATCGAGACGTTCTATAATAATTTTCGTGTGTGTGTGTGTGTGTGTGTGCGCGCGACTATTTAAGATATGTGCCTGGCGCTTGTCCCCGTTATTCAAGACGTAAACACGGCCAAGACTTATCGACCACTTGACTACTCGTTTGGCTCGATTTCTGTGCTCGCGCGCCTGTGTGTGCTGCTGCTGTCTTGCTATAGCAGCACGTATGTATAAACACTGAAAATTATCTTTCTCTCTCGAGCTTTTAAAAGCTCACCTCTGGCTCTCCACAGGGCGAGCTTTTATTCGTGGCAATTCATCCGTGAACGCACTATGAGATAGTGTGCGTGTGTAAGAGGAAAACTCGTGCACGCGCGCGCACACATGGGACGAAAGGGAGAGAGCTTCGGACAACTATACGACGAGACAAAACTGCCGTCGTAAGTTATACGGACGGTCTGCAGTGTGTGCGGCGCGCACGCAAGAAGTACCAGCAGAAGAAGAAGAAGAAGCAGCAGCAGCAAAAAAGAAGAGAGAAAGAGAAAGAAAAAGAGAGAAAAAAAATTGCACTATAAAAGTGTTGACTCGACGTTTTCTCTCTTCTCTTTCTCTCGCACTAGCTCTCTTGGTGCCTAGGAGCTCGCGCGAACGCATAGCCAAGATTCCGGCGGGCGTCGTTCGCTCGACGCGAAAGAAAAAATAAGAGAAAACGTGTATTGTATACACAGCAGTGCTAGTGTGTAAATGTGTGTGTGCAATAGGCGCCGGTGCTAACGATGCCACCTTTTTCTCTCTCTGTCTCTCTCTCTCGCTCTTGGCTTTCGACGCGTCGAAAGCTTTTTGTCTCGCGCGCGAGCCTTCGATGAAAATAAATAATTGCTGCTCGCGGAAAAATCAAACAATGCTTTTATCTTTTGATGTTACGAAAAACGACGATGGAAATATTTAGGAAGCACGAGCCGTTGTAAGTTTATGACGGGTCTGTGTGCTTTCGTAATGCGCTTGTGTGTATATATGTGTGTAAGTACAGTGCAGCATCAAAGCGAAATTTTGCGCGAGCTCGAGTATAGTCGCGGTAAAAGTATTCGAAGGTAGAGCGAAAGATTTTCGACTATTTTTTTTTTTTCATACGTCTAGATAGTCAAAGTGTGTGCGCACGTGCATCTGCACGGAGAAAGAGAGAGAGAGGGTGAGGACAACTAGATAATACGCTTTTTGTGTCGCAAGTCGTATCAAACGTCGCGTGTTTATAAAGACTCGACGAAAAATAAAAATAAAAAAAAAAGGAGCGGAGGGAGCCCGGCAGAAACTTGTATATAAGTTCGAGGCGCGCAGAGTTATAAAGTTTTATATCGCGACAGATGCTCGCTAGATCGTACGCGCGCACGCACACACATACACAAACAGATCGGAGCTCTATGTGTATACATCTACAATTGCGATCGAAACGACTGCGAACGTTGATGTAGTCGCCGGGCTATTGTAGCATAGAAACGACGACAAACATTGCGTATGGAGGATTTGTCATCGCGTCGATTAAATGTAAAACGATGAAGAAACCAAACGACTGGAGCTTTTTTCACGAAAAAAGCTCGTGTTAGATAGTCGAATTATCATGAAGCAACCACCACCGACGACGACAACGACGACTACGACGACGACGACGACGACGACAACGACTGCTACGTCGGTGGCGGTGTACGAGAGGAGAGCTCGACATTGACTTGCGCCGAGGAAAAACGCGACGGCAGATTGAAACGTGAGCGACGCGCGAGCGGCGATGAATTTATGCGTGAAAGTAGATTACCGCGCCGCAGCCCTCTAGACTACTATTGCTACCATTACGTACCGACAGAGAGTGAGAGAAGCCCCGGCACTAAATCGTTTCCATCGGTATATAAGCCATCCAATTTCTTGACTCTCGCCACCTTCTCTGCCAGCAGCAGAAGCGGCGGCGGCGCATGGACGCGTTCATCGGGAAAATTTTCTACGAATGAAGAAAGTAAAGAAGTAAAAAAAAAAAAATAAAAAGCCAAAGAAGGAAGGACCGCTCGTAATACTCTCTGCGGATTCGTGCATGGTAATCGCGACAGAGAAGAGAGAGAGAAGAGAGAGGGAAAAAGCTCAAGCTTGAAAAATTTATCGTCCCGTCGTCGTTTCATATCTTATTCCCTCTGAGCTTTTCGCGCTCGCATATCGAGCAAAAGCCGGCGCACACACACACACGTACGAAAAAATAAACCTCGCGAGCCACGTGCATGTGCGAGTGTGTGTAAGCGATGTGGATTCGTGTGCCTCTCTTTCTGCGTTTGATTTACGAGAGCCATGCATAACTCGAATGTACAACCTACCGCAGCAAAGCACGCGTGACAACCAAAATAGATGCCCCCTTCTTTCTCTCTCTCTCTCTCTCTCTCTCTCTTTTCGTACACACACACAGCGAGGCCATTTACCGCGAGTACGAAGCCAAGACCATCGTCTGTTCTATAAGTAAATACACGCGGGGCAATCAATGTATCGTCCTCTCTTTCTCTCTTCGGCTCTTTCTAAACTGCACGTTCAGTTTTGCCTCGGCGCTTATAAACTACACGACCAAAGGTATATGGCCTACAATACGAATTAAGCTCTCGGGGCCGCAGAGAGAAGAGGCGCCACAGAAGAGAGGCGCAAGTTAACTCGACGCTGCGCTGCGGCTGCCGCTGCTGCAGTTTTCATTTCTGCGCAAAAAAGATAAAAAACAAAAAAGGAAAAAAGGAAAATAAAAAAACTCTCGAAGCTCTCTGTACATGGCTCGAAAAATATGTACATTTTTTTCTTCGCAGCAACTACTGCACGAGCGCGCCGCGTATACTGCACAGTGGAACAGCAGAAAGGAATATCTGCCGCTGTTTTCTCCTCCTCGGCTCGGGCAGCAGCAGCAGCAGCGGCGGCTCACTGCGTTAATTTTTATCAGAACAATCATCTTCCGGTTGGGAGGGCGAGTTAAAAGGTGCGCGCGTATTTATCTCGAGTAGCCTGCGGGAACTGCCACCGCTTCTGCAGCCAGGAAAAACTAACGTGTGCGCGCAAAAGAAAATTTGCTGCGCTGTGCAAGTGTATACGCGCACGTGTGTGTTTGTCTGCGTGTGTAGGTATATACTCGGGCACGCGCGCGCCACGTTGTAATCGGATTTTTTCCACTTTTCTCTTCCGGGCTGTCTCTGTTGATGTTTGCACAACGAGAGCGAGCGAGTATAGAGCGCAGCGCACCGAAACGAGCTCGAGCCGAGGGTTAAAGAGCTGCGGGAGATTTTCACGTGAGCGTTACAAACACATGTGTATAAAGAGAAAAGAGGATGTTGGCCTGCATATATATAAACGCGCGCTCCTCGTTTCTGCCGCTCCGCGCAGTGTCTCATCGTGCAAAAATGTTACTGCCGTACAGCCGTATGAAAAAATATTTCGTTTTTCTCCTCTTTCTCCATCTCCGCTTCTGTTGTACTGCACCGAGCGCAATATATACGTACAAGCGCGCGCGTGTATAAACGATTTTAACAACGAAAGATTTTGTTATGCTAGACTTGGCCGAACGAACAAAATTTTCCTCTCGAACAATAAGCCTCACGTATATAGATATTTTCGATGGTTTCTGAAATGATCAACGTCGAGTTATGCATATTATAAATGAGCAGGAAGCGTATCTCCCGAAATTACACATGCTTTTTATGATTGAAGCCTAAGTGATTTACCGACGATTTATGATAACTATTGCGACGCGATTCAAGCTCCAAAGTTCATTCGGTCTATGCAAACAGATATTACTCGGACGATCAAGCTTTGTGCAAACCCATACATTTCAAGGTTCATAACAAATAGGGGTGTGCAAGTAACTGATTAATTTTTAAAATTTATTTATTTAAATGACGTTGAAAATATAAAACATTTAATTAAAAAATACAGCAAGAAACACTGTAAAAATGATCACTGTCGTCGTGAGCTAAGGCCTGCAGCAGCCAAAAAAATGTTATATAAATCCTCGTTCGTCAGATGCTCGTTGATCATGTCGCAGCAGAGATTCGGCAGTCGGTAGATCGTCAACTCCCACATAAGATCCCGTACCCAGCAACGGAAAATTTTTCTCGCCATTATCTCGCTAAGACGCAGAATACAAGCATTTTCATGAGTTTCGCTTCGGAACCGATTCAATTTTCTCGAAATCCCAAACTCAAAGTAATCCCTGGGAGTGAGTAGTTTTTCAGCCTCTTCTGGTTGTAACTGGATCAGGTCGTAGAGCGACAGACTCGGCTTCACCATCATTTCTTTTGCTTTGCTCGTGAAATTCTCGTCGTCGCACCAAGGTTTTTCAAGAGCGGACGACTTGTCGAACCACTCGTACTTGGCGAACAGTTTCATGATGGCCTGGACGCAGCTATGGTTCAATTCGTATCCTCTCTTTTGAAAACATTCGACGATGCCTAGAGCCCCAGACGCTAGTCTTAATTTCACAATTTTAGAACCATTCCTCTTTCTACTTGAAATACGTTTGTCTATTAAACTCTCGGAGGGAAAAACGAAGCCAGTCGGCCCCATTATCCAAGAGTAAATCAACAACATTCGGTAAAAGACTCGCCACAGCTGATGGCAGTGGTGTCCAACCCCACTTGTTCTTCGCATCGATGTCCACCAGCTGATTCATTTCTTTGGTTATTTGCAAGAACTTCTCCGTATAAGCACCTTCGAACAGGTGATCTTTGCAAACCAAATGCAGAGGAGTCTCTCGATCGTGGTTGTGTATCGGCGCCTTCTCTCAGCAGCAATTCGGCTACTTCCTTTCGGCAGGATTCCCTTAGGATTCATTTCCTCACACTCGAGATTAGAATCCTGTCCAAACTCGAGAAATTTTCTAACGGCCTCGACAACGCCATATTTGCAGGCCACATGAAAATGCGTCACGCCTTCAGAGTCGTACTCGCCGATGTAATTTACGTTGCACCTGTCGTAAATTTTAAATAAATCATCGATATGACGCGAGCTATAAATGAATCGAGCTGCATCATGTATTGGTGTGTTGCGATGCAACAGTGGCTTGCCGTTTTCATCGATTTCAGGCTCGTTCTTGTAACCGGTTCTGAACACAAAGTCGATGAATCTGTCCCCTACCCGCCCAATCTGTAGATGAATATTTCCTCCCGCCATCTTATAGATATGAGTATAAAATACAGCATCTGAGAGAAGACATTCAATTTCTTCGGGGCGAAAAATGTCCCGGAGGTTAGGTAATTCGCCTCTCCAATGAATGATTAAATGGTCAAGTTTGAGGAGAAGTTTAATTCGCTCTTCTAATTGGATCTCCCAATTGACATTTTCTCGTAAATTTTTGAATCTTTCTACCAACTTTTCAGTATCGTAACCATTGAATTCGTCTTCGAACGGCACGTCTGCGATTCTTCGCATTGGCATACAAACACAATTGGTTATAATTCAAGATATTTTAACTTTTACAGTATTTCACAATGATTAATTTTTACAGTCCATGGAATTTTGCTCAACTTTCACATTACTATGAAGTAACCTTACTGACTCTGTTCGAAATCCACGCAATCTACTCTGTTAAAAATATTAAACTAATTTGTAGTAATAAACTAGTGCATCCAAAAGTAGATCAGAAATGAGGCCATCGTTTGAGTTTCTAGGAAAAGAATCTATATTTAATTCCTGGCGGGGTCCACTCATTGAAGGGAACGCGTTCAACGCTCCGTGGCCGCCACGCGGCCATTGTGGAAAGTAAGAGTTCGGAGATACATTCGAAAAATACTTGTAAATGTAACAAGAGGTCTTTATTCTCATTGATTTACTTGACCGAACTAACAGATTGATGAACTATTTTCAAAAGAATTTTGCTGTTTGAATGTTTTATAAGTTCTAGAGCTAATATTTCTCCGGAATTCCGAAAGAAGCTTTGGTCGCGTTCTTCAATCTATTACTCAATTATGATTTAAATTGAAATTGACATGGCTTTGAACTTTGTTTTGAATATTCAAGTTCTTTTTTAATCTTCGTGTACAAGATGATAAAAAAACCAAGTTGTTCATATGAATTTCCAAAAACTTTCACATGAATTATTAATTAATCTTATTGTTTTTGAATTTTATTGTCAAGTGTAAATTAAAAGTGCCTTAATAATAAGAACATTTTTTACAATATACGTATACTATATTCTGTGTTCTATGTGGAGGGGGGGAAAACACGTGGCTAAAGCTATAAGAGATACATAGCTCGAGCTGTGTACAGTAACCACTAAAAAGCGTAAATCCAGCCTAGTAGGAGCTTCTCGTATGTTACAACCTCTGCGACGGCAAGGAAAATACCACATGGCTATAGACATAAGCAACGCCTCATTTCGCTTGATTTACGCTTTCTAATCGTTTTCAAAATTAAGAATCTGGCTGTACAAAATGTGTCGCGTTGAAGACGGACAGCTACCTGTACCCGACTGACACACGTGGGAGAACACGACGCAGAGATTCACGATGCCACGGTGCGACGTACTGCATTTAGGCAGCTTTTACAGTACTCGAATCAGCAACCGATGCGACCGTGAGTGCGCATCAACCGGACCGACTCCGAATCGACCTTTGTTCCCGTGGGTTTTTGTTGCTTTCCTCAATTTTCGATCAAATCAAACCTCATGAAACAAAGTTTCAAAACAGTCCGATAATTTGGGTACTCGACTCGATCGCTCACCCCTAATTACAAACTCCGAGCCCGACTTTATGATCCGACGTATGCAGGCGCGCAGGCGCATATGTGCAGCATTATAATGTAGTAGGTGGCATAATGCGTATACATACGGGAAACTAATGTTGCGTTAAATCGTACCGTACGTATATAAACGCGCGAGACGGCGCGTGCGCCGCAACACACGCACACACACACACATGGCTCTCGGCCCTTTATGAGCGGCGATCGTTAACCCTATACTATTTACTGCCGCTTTGAATACAAAGGGACGTGGCGCGGCTCCGTTGTATATATATACACGCGTCTCGCTGTTGTAATATAATGTTTTCAACGCGCGCAAAAATTAGTCCTTATTAACGAGGGGCTCGACTAGCGCGTGCACCGCTGCCGCAGATAGACTACATTATATATGTGTATACTGCATACAGAAGGTAGTCAGATGAAACGTACTATATACTACATGTGTGTACGTGTGCACGTAATATATAAAGCGAAACGAGAGACTTGCGAGCTTTTGTCTGGCTCGCAGTATACAGCCGAGAGATTTATTTACGAATTTTCCAGTGATTTAGTCGCGACTCGACCGGTGTCGAGGCTGCAGCTCCTGCTATACTGCTCTAATAATAGTTTTCGGGTGTATTTGCGCTGCCACTGCTGTGTACCACACACACATACCGAGCGTTGCATTCGGACAGGGGGGCGGGCGAGGTTTGGAAAATTTCATTTTCGAAAATGTACAGGTATATCAAGGATCTCGACGCGAGAGGATTTTTTTTTTTTTTTTTGAAAAAAAAGCACGAGCATTAATCATTGGCACGTTGAAGGCCTTTCACTCGCAAAACATGCTCTGCACTACAATGTACAATTTCCTCTCTTTCTCTCTGTCTCTCTCTCGTTCCTCAGGATCAGCTATGCGTGAGCACGTTCTAAGGCCTATACGAGTATTATATATATGCTGTGTATGTATACGTGCACATGCACAGCGTAAGAAAGGAGGAAAAGAAAGCGAGCGAGAGAAGGAAAAATGTCAAGATTGGCTACGGCGTCTCGACATACCTATATATATACGTAGCGTTACGTCCCCGAGGGTGTTCCAGTAATATACAGTGTAGCCACGTTGTTGCAAGCGTGCCCTGTGTATAATATGAACTTGCGCGAGAAGATACACACACACACACATACGTACGCGCGCGCCAAAGTGCGTTACGTCAGGCTCTAGTTGAAATTTTTTTCTCTCTTTTTCTCTCGTCGCTCCTTCCCGCGCGAGCAGCCGTGAGACGAGGCGAATCTTGTAAAGTATCGCAGTATATACGCACGATACGTGTACTCGTACAACGCACAGACGAGAGTAAGCTCGCGCGCGAGATTTATTACCAATCGGCGCGCGAAAATGAGGAGAAGGTGAAAAAAAAATTGCCCCGCAAAAATCCATTTCCAAACGCGTCGCCGAGAGGCTATATGCGTGTACAACTCCGAGCTACGTACATATCGTTCACCCTGCATAATGGTGTGTGTGTGTGTGTGTGTCTGCACACATCGCATTATACACAGTCGCCCTTGAGCGCAGGTTTAATGCTCCATGGGTGCAGCACGGTATTCGTGTATTAATCCTGAACAAACAAACGTTTTTTCTCGCGACGGATAATCAAATAGGCATCTCGCGCCGAGTCGTAATAGCGCGTCGAGCTTTTTTTGTAGTCCGTGAGTTCAGGGATCGACTTAGCTCGAATGGCATTATTATATATGTTTACACGTACTTACGCAGTCCGATATTTACCGCCTACTTCTTTTTTTTCCTTTCGGGGATATGGGGTGTCGCGCGATAATAATCGACTGCTCGTCTTGGACGTGTATAATAAAGCTGCGTATACCATATACCGAGGCCCGGCTTGTTTGCGCGATCGATTATTGCAAACACGACGTCGTGTACGTCGCGCCAACGGGCCAACGTGATTTTCATTCAAAATATAGCCCGGACACGATGTGTAACTATACCATGCCCCGTGTATTATATACGTAACATCTACATACACAAGAACCTCGTCACGGGAAATATCGTCGTCAACCGCGCGGATGCGGTGGATACAAGTAGCCGAAATCTCTCACCTATATACAAGCTAGAGTCTCTCCCTCGAACTATACTCGCGATGCTCTTATAATAACCGCACGAAGATGATGACTCGACGCCTTAAAACAACAAAAAAGCGCGCGCGTATGGGTAGAAGAAAGCTGCGTGTAATATTCCACAGTCTCGTGTCGCGTGCTTGCTTCAAATCTTGCGTGTGAATTTTTTGTTGATTTTGCGGCGCAGCGAGTTGAGAAAAAAAAATAATAACAACGAGAGTAGCCGCGGTATAAATATCAAAAATACTCGGTATAATGAAGCAGCAGCAGCAGCGGCAGCCACAACGCTTATAATAAACGAGCGAGCAGCTCGCGCTATTATTTTTTCAACGGCCCGCCAGCGTTAAAATAGAAAATTGAAAGAAGCGGAGCAAATAAATAGAAAATGTACGTACGCGCGCGAACCGTCCGTTATAGGCGACTATTACGCGGTCGTGAAAAAGAGGAGGGTTGAGCGCGCGCAAATTTTCGGGATTTATTTTACTTTTATTTTTTTAAATACATAATAAAACGTCACGCGGTGATTGTATATAAAAGAGCAAAAGAGCGAAAAAGAAAAATAAAAAAACTCGGATCTTCATAACGACGACAACAAACAACTCATCCAACGCGTTTATGTATACGAAAACTTGCACACTCCGTGCAGTCTTAGATGTTAAATCTTGCTCTATATTTTCTTCCTCGCTCGTAAAGTTTTGCTTGCGCGCGCGCGTCCCAGAGAGAGAGAGAGAGAGAAAGAAAGAGAGTTAAAGGCTTGAAACAAAGCACCGGAAATGTCTCTGCGCACGACGAAGACGACGACCAAGACGACGACGGCAGCAGCAGCGGCCGAGTTATATATTATATTGCGAGAGACGAGCAGGACGTAGAAATTATCAAGCGTCAAAGGCCAGTTTATATAAGTGCAGTTTCCTATTAATGGCCGTTGATTGACTGCAGGATGAAAAAATATTTACCCGTGCCCCGGTGCAGGAGCAGAGCGAGCGACGAGCTACTCGCGCAAAAAGCTTCTTCCTTTCTTTCTTCTGCTTCTTTCTTGATTTTTTTATTTATTCCTTTCGTAACGTCGAAACGCGTTCGAAATTAATTTTTCGATTTTGTCAACGGGAAGCTGGACGCTAATACCGACTTTGTGCGTGAGTGTGTTTGTGGTTTTATTTCTTTTGTGCGTGGCTGCTTGAGCGTGAGACACTCTGATGGCCACTGAAACATCAAGATCGGCTAATCCAATGTAAATAGCAATGGACAGACGTGTACATTCAAAACGCTTCGGTACAATTGCCTTAAATCGTCCTAATGGTCGAGTCGTTTTTGGTTCCTCTTTTTTTTCTCTCACAACTGCAGCCGTTTCTTTTTCATCCACGACGATGCAATTGGTGAATTGGATAGACAAATAAATCACAATTTTTTTCATTCGATAAATACATTCACGTAACAATTGTAAATTGTTATACGAATGATATAGAAAACTGTGAAAAGCAGAAAATGCCACCGTCGCGGTCACCGTGCACAATCACCTTGTAAGATTTGCCGCGCAATCAGTCGATGCACAGGCTCGTAACACATGTAAACCTCTCTTGTACACAAGGAAGCGGCAAATTAGCCGACAGTATACATAGTATAATAAGAAGGAGATAAGAGCGACGACGTAACATAAATTTCAATTCGTACGTATTACCCAAGGAAGCGAGCGACATATAAGCGTGCTACCGATGACGAATCCCACATTATACATCCGTAAATTTACGAGAAATTGCCAACAAGCCTATAGCATGGATAATTGAATCGATAAAGAGAGAGAGAAAAATCGTTTACACTAATAGACCGTGCGAGCTGGCCGTAAAGCCTCGAGGATTACAGTAGCTATCTAGACCAAGTGTTACCCACACTTCGGGGGGAGAGAGACGGAGAGAGATACGCAGCACAGAAGCAGATTAAGTCGGCGTGAAAGTGTGTCATATTTGACGAGTTGTAGTCAGCCTACGCGCGTACAACGCCAATTTCAAGGAATAATAACAGATGTATCTTGCTCTCCTTTTGCTCTCGCGCGCTAGGCTTTAATAAATATGTTAAACGATTCGCCTTCCGTCCTCGCGTGCACGATAAAAACCTTAAATTAACACGTCTCGAGAAACTATTAGTCTCTCTCTCTCTCTCTCTCTCGTGCCCATCGAACTTGACATTTTTTTCTCTCTTTCTCAAGCTCTTTGCACGCGACAACCGAATACAAAACTTCTTATGCGAAAATTTTGGGTTGTAAAGTGCCCGAACCAGCTCTCGCTCGGCTTTTATATAAAAACACGAATGGAAATAAACAAGAGCCGTTATAAAACGCGCACCGAGCTACAACTCGACGACGGCGATGAGATTGCAGACGACGAACGAGAGTGACATTTTATACTTTGTATATATGTGCGCGCTTTTTTTCTCTTCGCTCGCTCGGCGACGACGAAGCTTCTCATAACAAAATGATAAAGGGCTTTTTTTATTTTTCGCGTCACGACGCACAGACACACACACACATGTATATGAGCGTCAAGGAAGAGATGCGTATCGCGATAATTGAAAGCACGCGCGCGACACTGCGCGCGTTATTACAATGCCGCGCGATTTGCCCCCCGATCGAGATCGAGAGCGACGCATAACGAATTGGCGCGTTTTCAGCGATTCATCGTGTATTTCGACAATGTCAATTTTTTTTTTTTGCAAACACGTGCACGCGCGCGCAATTGTCCCGCCACGAGTGCCACGGCCGATACTTGGAGAGAGAGAGAGAAAGATACCGAAAAAAAAATGCAAAATCTACGATTCATCGTTGGTATGTACATCTCTTTCGCTGCAGCGTAAGTATAGTGTATATAACTGTACGACACGGTGTATTAAGTGCAGCTGCGCATAAATTCAAGCCAATACGTTTATGCGCGTTATCGACGTCGAATATTTTTCTCCTTCTTTTCCCTCTTTTTTTTTTCTTCTTCGCATATTCCGAGTGACGCTAAACGCGCGCTGCGCTGCTTCGTGTGCATGTGCACGCCGTGCATTATAACGCACCACTCACGCTGCGTCGATATCTCATTCGCGCGTATATGTATGCACTCTCCGCTCAATGATCGAACGAGAAAGAGAGCTGCGCTTTTTTGTCATTTTTTTTTTCGGGGGGATCAGTGAATATAACTCAATTATTATACTGCTCGCGATCGCGCGCCAGTGTGCGTGGGTCTTCGCCGGTGCATATTGCCAATGTGTGTGCCGCACTGCACCGTCGATGCGCGTGCGCCGAAATATTTTTTCGCAGCTCCGTCGATGACCGTAAACACTCGCGAATGCTCGAGATTACATTGTACTAAAATTGAATCGCGTAAATGCGTACGTATATGTATCGGGAAACGAGCGAGACGAAAAGAATGCCAATATAGCCGAGCCGTGTGCGCGCACACACACACGCAGTGCTTGCGACGCGCGCGAGACGTTACTTCAAACTCTCGAATCAAAGTTTTTCTCATATACGCGCGAGAAAAAGAGCCACCGCGCGCTCGAGCAAAGCAGAAGTGGAACAAAATGTTTATCCGTTACTCGCGGGGAGCGCAAAAAACTTTTTACTTTCAGAAGAAAACGTAATATCAAGGCCATAACCAGGAGCTTCCGTTCGGTGTTTTGCACACATAGTAGTGTATTATACTCGTGCCTCGACTACCGTATATATAGCCGGCGTTGAAAATTAACAACAACACGACGGTATAGAGCGCGAGTACAAAGCTCGGCACAGTGTCTGCGTTGTATGCACAGAGAGAGAAAGAGAGAGACCCACTGCAGTCTCTGCACGCGTAACAGTAGTTAAATATATCGAGTCGTATCGGCCGTGGCTCCCGTATATAATACACACACGCTATCTTCATCTCTCGCGATGCTTATTTATGATTACGATTTGTCGCGTACGTATATATTTTATGGTTACGATCTTCGTCCGTGCGTGCGTGCACGGCACAGCACACGGCAGTTGCGCACGCGAACACTACTATATACACAGCGTGGATTAATGAGTCTACGCGCGCGGCTCGCGTCTGTACACACAGATATGCGTGTGTGGAATATAGTTATGACAGATGCACGAGTACAGAGGCAGTTGAGATACGTTCATACAATATTGTACTTATTTTTTACCGTGACGTACTTTATTTTTTATTTCTTATTATTATTATCATCATCATCGCGGTACTCGATTATTTTTTCGTAGTAAAAATCATAAAGTCACTTTTTACGGCGAAAGAAACTTTCCTTTATGAATATGGCGCAGCGCACGGGGGCTAATTTAAATTTAATGGACGTAGGACTTACAAAGTTAGAGAGAGAGATGTATTATAAACATTTTATTATTTGCATCGTTACATTTTTATACCCCAAGATGTGTAAGAAGCCAACGAGATCTTTTATCTCGATTTTACACGCTGCTTCTTCTGCCGCGCGCGTCCATATATATACGCGTGGTATATACAAGTTCGCGAATGTAATTTTGAAAAGAATATTTTATGTGTCTCACACCTGACTCGATGATGCGCTATCTCGGTTGGTTCTTTTTTTCTTCGTTGTTGTATTTTATGTCTCATTGTTACAGGCGCATTATACGCGTACAGTACGTCGTGAAAATCCGTAAATAAATCGAATTTACACCCGATGAAGTTTCGCTGCTTTTTTTTATATATCCGATATATAATCCGATGTGCATCCGAACGAAAATAAACAAACCAAAAAAAGAGACGCATGTGCACTCGCGAGTATAAGTTAATTAGTCGCAGGGGGTCAGTCTCGCTTTTGACTCGCTCATTTTCGATCGAAAAAGAGAGAGATAGATAGTGAGTACGACACGCTATATATTTTTAACTTCCACAAAGCCGTCTGTTCTCGCGTACGGCACTGTTGCTGCTGCTGCACTATACGAGTGCATTAAATACGAAATTGATATCGATATACGACTCCGGGCGCGACTGATTAATGACCGATCGAATGCGCGCGACGAGTGCGAGATATATATATACGTACATTCAATAATGCATACTAGCTTTCGCGCTTGAAACAATGAAGAGAGGTAATGTATATTAGCGTTTCGCGACGAGATCAGCTTAGCTTTGTCGAAATTGTATACGCATTGTTCGAGAAAAAGGCAGGCAGTTGGGCAAAGGCACAATATATAATACGCTCGGAGCCCGTAAATGAACTTCTGAATCTCTATGAGATTTTTTTCATCTTCGAGAATCGTAAACATCGCGAAATAATTATGTTCCTGCTGCACACACAGGACGAGCTACGGAGTAGATTAAAACGGCGAAATAACTCGAATTTGTTGGACACGCTGTCGACGAGAGAGAAAGATTATGACATTATCAATTCATGCGCGTACGTATATGCAATACAGCGCGCGAACCAGCGAGAGAGAGAGAGAGAGAGATAGCTGCAACATCGGAGCTCGTAAACCGATTACGCAATTTAATTATTTATACACGTATACGCATACTTAGAAGCAGCCCGGGGTAGGTATATACGCGTGTGTGTACGTGTAAACGCACGCCTACCTATACCTATATGTGGCCAAGTTGATAATTTTCTAATTGTACAGAGCACTGTAATATATTTATAAACACGCGAACTTACCGCGGCATCTCTCGCGCGCTGAAATTCAATCGTTGTACGAACTCGAAGCTGCACACGGAATTTGATTAACGAGCGAAAAAAAAAACACCGAACGAGCGAGAGAGAAAAGTTTGCGTTAACGCTCGTTGCTTGCGCCAACTAATTAATTACTCGATACGTTTAATCAAGCCGTTTTTCCGGCCTTTTGCTGCCGCGAGTGCACTGCACGCACGCGCGCGTCTGTCTGAGTCTCTGTGCCTGAGCGGCAGCTCGCGGAAAGTTATAATTTCGAAGCTCGGCAACTTTTCTCTCCGCGCGTATATACACAGTAAACTCGCGAGCTCGCGAGCCGTGATCGATTAAAGCGCCCCGCGTGCAAGATGCAAAAGAGAAAAAAAAAAAGTTTAATAACACCAGACACAAAGAAGTACTGCGAATATGATTTACTCCTGTGCTTTACACGGCACTCGATTGGCAATCGATGGCGCGTCAGGTCCAAGAAAGTATCCAGACGATCCAGACACACGGACGAGCTTTTAACAACGAAAGATTTTGTTGTGAAGCCTATTTGGATTCTTTCAACCTTTTTTATTATTTGTGTTTTCAATGTGTGTTTAATTCAATCTCGATGAGGTACCCTGGTAAAGTATAAACAATTTGAGAATTCATATGATCGTACGTGTCTATCAATAAGAAAATCATACTTCATTTTTATTAATTCATTTACTTCAATCGTATAAAAAATATATACAAAATTAGATCAAAAGCGAACATTATAAACAATTATCAAAATAATTTCTGTTTTTACAGGAGGTACGCATTTCCATCGCCTTCCACATCTTATTGAACAAACACATAACACAGGCCCTTATATGTTCTTGGGGTAGGGTTCGCAATTTTTTCGATTGAGCCAACTTCAAATAGTCATCGGTAGTGAGCAATTCCGCCGCTTTTATAGTTTTTAGCGGTATCAGATCGTAGAGCGACAGGCTTGGATCGTCGTCTCGTATCGATATCCGTTTCGCTTGTTTCGCGAACTTCTCGTAGTGATACCATTTTTTGAGATCCACTCTGTCGAAATACCCCAAATTCAACATGATGTTCTCCATCTTCCCAGAGTGGTTTAACAAATGTTTGTATCCTCTTTTGTGCAGGAC
The DNA here is from genome assembly GCF_000599845.2 of Trichogramma pretiosum. Classification (NCBI taxonomy): domain Eukaryota; kingdom Metazoa; phylum Arthropoda; class Insecta; order Hymenoptera; family Trichogrammatidae; genus Trichogramma; species Trichogramma pretiosum. Next base: position 260,932 of record NW_019641677.1, read on the forward strand.
TTCTAACGTAGCCGCAGCATTACACGCTAGCTCCAATGTATCATCACACGGACCAGGAAGCAGATAATACATCAACTGCTTCTTGAAACAGCTTTGGGATGGAAAAACGAAGCTGGACAGATCGGCGCCACGAGTCAAGAGCACATCGACTAAGCGCGGCAAAAGATTCGCCACTGCCAATTGCAGCGGAGTCTGTCCCGACTTGTCCTTCGCGTCGATCTGCACGAGCTGATTCTTCTCGGCGCAGATATCGAAGAACGCCTCGGCGAAGCCGTGATGGGAATACTTGTGGCACATCACGTGCAGAGGAGTCTCTCCATCCTCGTTGGCTATGTTAGGGTCGGCGCCTCTTTCCAGCAGTACTCTAGCCACGTCCTGGAGCTTGTGTAATTGCAGAGCATAGTGTAGCGGAGTGAAACCCGCCTCGTCCTGAGCGTTCACCTGGACCTTTCGATGTCTCTCCTGGTCGATCTCAAAGAATAGCTTCAGAAAGTCGCAACTGTGCGGGGCGCTTGCGCAAATTACGTGCAGAGGAGTCATTCCACTCCTATTAGCTAGACTAGGATCGACGCCTCTTTTAAGCAGTATTTCAGCCACCTGAGTTCGAATATCCGTCTTACATTGGGATCGGAAGGACAAATGCAACGGTGTGTCGCCCAACTTATCCGCGGTATGGATGTCCACACTTTGACCGATATCGTCATTGATCTCGAGGAAAAGTTGCGCCAAGGCGCGATTGTCTTCGAACTTTCTCGACTTGAAAATGATGTGCAGAGGAGTATCGTTATTCCCGTTGACCAAATTCGCATTGGCTCCTCTCCTCAGCAGAAATTCAGTCAACTTCTTGTGACCCCGGTCCAGAGCCAAGTGCAGCGGTGTATTGCCCGATTCGTCCCGAGCATCGATCTGCAACGGCTTGAATTTTTCCTCGATGCGCTCGAATATCTTACTGGCCAAGTCATCGTCATCGCGGTCACTCTTGCAAACTAAGTGCAGAGCAGTCGAACCATCCTTGCTGGCCAGGGTCGGATCGGCGTTGTTTTTTAGCAGATACTCAGCTACCTTCTTATTTTGGCGCAGCAAAGCCCAGTGTAGCGGCGACCGACCCCACATGTCCTTGCTATTAACTTGCACCGGTCGATATTTGTCGTTGCTGAGCTCGAACAACATCTTCACCAAGTCGTAATCGTCGCTGTCCCTCATGCCGACGATGTGCACGGGGGTAAATCCGTCCTCGTTGGCGATATTCGGATTCGCGCCGTTTCTCAGCAGAGACTCGATCAAACTTCGATTGTTGAACGAGTCACGAGCCACGGCCCAGTGCAGAGGTGTCTCGCCCATCAAGTTTCGCACGTCGACGTTCACCGGCCGACGACGGTCGTCGACTCTGTGCTCCAGCAGCGCGATCGCCGCGTCGTAATTTTCGGCGTCGCGCCTGCAACAGACCTGCAAGGGTGTCATTTTTTTCTTGTTCAACGCGTTGGGATCCGCGCCGTGTTTCAGCAGCAATTCGGCCACCTCCTTTCGGTTCATGGACATGGCGCAGTGAAGCGGCGAAAAACCTGTCTTTTGCGTTCGCAGATTCGGATCCTGGCCGTGCTCGAGGAATTTCTCGACAGCCTCGTAACATCCCGCCATGCAGGCTATGTGAAAATGGGATAAGCCATCCTCGTTCGCGTAGTTCACGTCGAATCTGTCGAATATTTTGAATAGACGAGCGCAGATCCAGAGGTGGCGGCAGGGGTCGATCGCGTTGTGCACCGGTGTAACACGACGCGACGATAGCTTGCCGTCTTCGTCGAGGTCGGGCTCGTCTCTGTACCCGGTGCTGATCACGAAGTCGATGATTCGATTACATTGGTCGCCCGTACTTCTCGCCGTCTCCGAGAGAATCCAATCGATTTCTTCGCGACGAAAAATGGCCAGGAGGTCGGGGAGTTGGCCCCTCCATTTGCTGAACAAGCTGTCGAGTTGACCGAGAATTTCAGCTATCTCATTGGGCTTGTGTCCGATCTTTACATCGATCTTTGAGCGTATGCACTTCAATTTTTCTAAATTTTCTTCATTGAGTCGAGCCGCGTCTTCGGCGTCGTCGCCTCGGCCTTCGTTCTCGCCACGTAAAGTCGCACAAGATTCGTCACCTGACATTTTTTTGCGCACTTACACACACACACAACAACACAATTGCTGAATGATTAAAGATAATTTTTTAATTGTTTTAATTGTTTTTCAAGAAAATCACTGAATTCAGTCGGAGCGACCTTCCTTTACTGTTCACGTCGCGGCGTCGTAAACTATACTGACCGTTCGTACACTACGATCGATACTTACGGAGCAAAAACACGAAACCGAAGCTATATTAAAAGTATGATGAATCACCCCGGCACTAGGCCGGGCCGACTTACTAATATTTGCCGAATTGAGACTTGGACTGTGCGTACGTGTTTCGTTCGATGACGAGCAACTGTGTGCGAGAGAGACAGAAATACACGACGCTAACAGACACGTCGTAATGATATGCTGCTTTCGATAAAAATTTGCACCGATTGCGCAGCGTTTCCATAAGCAGCACCCGAAGTAACCGCGAAATTCAAATGCGTAAAAAAGCTAATTTAAACTTCATTTACACGATTTAAATTAAAATTTGCGTTGCGAATTTGAAAAAAGAAAAGAAAAAATACTAAAAATACAGAAAAATTAAATTCGAGTAAAGTAGGCTCTTACCAGCCCCGCACGCGCGCACTCCGCGCAACAGGCCTATACGTACAAATGTGTATACATCGCGTACAGTCGAGGAACGGAGGAGAAATTTTAATCAAACGCACGGTCGCGCACTGCTGCTGCGACTTGATATTAATTAACCGAGTGGACCAAATTCGAAATTGCAATGTTAATGACCTTTTCCGTGCTGCACGCGGCCGAGAGAGCTTTTGAATCAACATTGTAGCGCGCACGAGATGATGTAAAATCGCGCGTTTAATTAAACGCGTTATAGTTGCCATTGTACAAAATGTGTTGTGCACCGTTGCCGCTGTCGTGTGACAGTGGGTTAAGATTTATGCCTCGTTGGATCGATGTTCACGTGCCTTGTTTGAGCTTGGGGATTAGTCGACACGAACGGCGACGCGCAGTCATGAGAATACATATTCAAAAAGTTAAAATAAATGAAACGAACGGAAAAAAAAACAACAACAACAAGTTGAATTGTCATGGAGCTCGTAAAATATTTAAACTCAAAACATTCCCTCGACTATAACTTGTTCGTTCATTATCGCGCAAGAGCAGATGTGTGTTGCGTACTCTGCTCGCTCATACAAGTGAATCATCGATACTACATTAGCGGTCGAAAAAAAAAAAAATCAAATCACTGCAGACACACACACACAGGCATTAGCCGAGAGCACTCGATTGAAGATTCGCATGGCTGATCAAGCACGAGCCTTGAGCAGCAGCAGCCCATTCAAAAGAGACTTTTAAAGATCGTAGACAGAGTTGAAAGACGTATTATGTAAATTAGCCGTGTGTGCTTTGCTGAGCCTCTCTCTCTCTTTCATTCTTTCTTTCTGTTCTCTGTGATATAATTAACGATACGTACACATGACTTCATATACACGACACACAATAACGTCGCATTACGACCATATAGTCTTTTCTTTTGTCACTGCGGAGAGGCAGATAATATTATGTGTGCGCATTGCGAAGATGGCAGTGCCGCGCGAGGCTCTTATCGCCCGGGATGCATAATAAAAGTATTATTTATCCTGACTCGAGGCAAATAAAAGGACACACACGGAGCATATAATATAATACGCATACACGAGCACGAGAGCTGCTGCTTCGCTACGCGCCTATATAGTTTATGCCTATATAGCGAGCGAATATGCGAACGATGGGATGAATTATCGTGTGCTCGTAGAGAGGCCAACGTATTATATCGTAGTATATAGTGACAAATGCGAGTGGCGCACTGCGCGTTGCTCAATCAACGTGGAAAAGCGTCCAAGTACATCGGATCTTAATGGAATTATCTAACCTCGTCAAGTTGTGTGTCTGTCCCCCGTGCATACGTATACGTCGAATCGAGTATTTTTCCTCCTCTCGCGGCCAGTATACTCGATCTCGAGACCCAATGTTAACTCACCTGTGAACAAAAAGAAAAATTACCATATTAGGATAAATTAATGCCAGCTCGAGACCTGATCTATGTGATTTTTATTGAAAGCGACCGATAAACGCGTGCGTTTACGTAAAAAAAAGAAGAAAAAAAAACATAACGAGTGATTGGTGGACTTTTAATTCGTATGCAAACACGTATGTCGTTTATGAGTTTCGCAATGACGCGCACAATGTCTTGCGACGAGCTCGCAACGATCTTTTCGATACAAACTCCGAATTATTATATATATATCGAGATGATGTTGACTACACCCAACATCGCATCGATCGCTTCCTTCTGCTGAATTTAACCTAATAATAATAGTTCCAACGAAGCAATTTCGTTATCACGATGCTCTCTACTCTCTCTCTCTCTCTCTCTGCGCGCGCGAGAAGGCGTGTTGAAAAAGAGGGGAAAAAAAAGAAGCGAGGAGAGAAAAGGAGAGAACGAAAGAGGCAAAAAAATCTCGTGATACGCGAGCTTTTATGAACTTTCCGACACTCTTTTCTTCGCGTTGTACACACAGCCGTATATACGCCACACAGACGGACGTCGGTGGAGGTCTTTTCAAGCTCGCGCGAGCTCGTCGGCACCGCAGCTACAGAGAAGGATGAGTCTTAAAGCCCGCGCGCGATGCAATTCAATAAAGACACGCTGTGTGTGTGTGCGCGGCGGTGGAGGCTTTCTTTACGGACACTGACAGGGACTAACACGCAGCTATAGCTAGCCGGCTAGTGTGTGGTATACGGAAAGAAAATTTGTTCTGCTCGATAAGAAAGTTGCCTTGGCCGTGGTAGGGAAGATTATTATATGACGAGGGAGAGAGAGAGAGAGGCGGAAAAAAGATGAAAAAGGAGACGCGGAGAGCGAACAACTTTTAGGCGCGCGGATTTGGTTTGTTATATATACTTTTGCGTATAGATCGGTATGGACGAGATTCATTATAAAGTGACGCCATTCATTTATGTTGGAAGTAATTAGTCTGATGAACGGGTTGAGTAACTTCTCCCCCTCTCTCTCCTTCTTTTTTTTCAAACTCAATTCCTTGACGAGATTGAAGCAGACGCTGGGCAATGGAACGAGAAAAAGAAAACAAACAAAGAACACAAACTCGCGTTATGTATATTTTGCTCGCAAAACGGAAAAATTTCCCGCACGGAAAAATAGTTTCGAGGATTTATTCGCGCGCAAAGATTAAGGCTCGTAATTTACGAGGCTTTCGAGCACAGATGCGATGCTTGAATACAACATAATCTTTTCAACGAGTACATAAATTTATATATTTATTAACGAAACGCGCGCCCGCGACTATACTCTCGCTTATAGACAGACACACACCTGTCTAGGCTAATTTCCATGTATGCATCTAAATGCAAATAAAGCGAGATCGCTGCACACAGCCACTGTACTGCCGCCACGCGTTGGGGATATAATATGTAAAAATGCAGTAGAGGATAAGAAGGAGAAAAAAACTCGATCTAACCGTACTCGTATTTATCGAAAGCGAAAGCTGCTGCCGCTGCACAATCGTCGAGACACTCGTCGTCGTCGTCGTCGTCGCCGCCGTTGTCGCGCACCTTCCTTTAACGCGCATACTGTATAAGCCCCGTTATATTATAATAGGTATCTCGCGTCTATCTATACGCATAAAGTCTCTCTCTCGCTCTTTTCTTCGCACTCATTGGCAATAAAAAATGCGCCGCCTGCGTGCCTGCTGCCCGCCTGCCGATATATAATAAGTAATGCGTGCCCACGAAAAAGCGGCGCGTCGATATCCCTGCGCCGCATCGACGACGAGATGCCGATCGGCGGAGAATGTGTCGCGCTCGGGCGTGAAGAAAAAAAAATGAAAAAAAAATTAAATAAATAAAAAATAAAACGATCGTGTTGCCTGCGTCTCGATATAAGCGAGACCGATAGATAGTATGTACGTGTCTGTGTGTGTGTGTGCGTGCGTGCGACGATGATAAGCGAAGCGTGAACTGGCAATTGAATACCCCGGCGATCTTGCTCGTCGTCGTCGTCGTCGTCGTCGCGATGCGGAGGACGAATTTTATTTTCATACGTGTATACGCAGGACGTATTATATATATTCTGCCTCGTCCGATGCCCCTTTTTCGCAGCGAGAGATGCGCATCGTGTCGGTATACGATGACGCGGTGTTTTTGAAACAATCAAGGATTCTTTTATCTCTATATACACGCACACGCGCGCGTTTATGCGAGCTTTCTCAAGGATATAATACTATAGCGAAAGATCGAAGCGCAAAAAATAATAATAAGAAAATAAATAAACGAACGTGTTCACCGCTAAGGTACGTGAGTGAATTTCGTCCTCGTACCTGCGCGTACCGCGAGCAAATATAATTATTGATATGGAGCATTGCAAAATATCGCCGATAATCAACGTCGTAATTGCGTCCGAATCAATATAATATAAAATCCAACGCGCGCACGCGTCATTATAATTCCCATAAACAAGTCCTCCGATCCTTTTTTTATTCTCTTTCTTTCGTTTCTTCCTAACTCGAGCACTCGAGCAATTACGCTATACATCGTTTCGCGCAGCAACAACCTCGCAGCGTACTCCATACAATATATACGCGCTATCTTTCTCTTTCTCTCTCTTTCGAGGCAATTGGCGCGTGTTGGCAATTCTATCTCTGTCTCTCCCTTCACTACTGCTTGCCTGTGTTATACATGCACGAAGGCGTACGGAGTAGTAGTTGTACATTGGGTGGCACGCGCCCATGCACACACACTCACACATGCGATTGCAACTACTAGACTCTAGTCTCTCTCTCTCTTACTCTGCGGAATCAATTAATAAGTTTTACGCGTTCCACTGGCAGGAGAGCTCGTATGTGTGTTGTGCGTGTTGCACAAACTGCAGGGACTACCGGAATATAGGGGGAGTGAGAGACAAAGAAAGAGAGAAATAGAGAGAGAGAATGAGTGAGAGTATAAGCTTGATGGCACGAGGCAGCGCGTAATTGGAAATTAAAAGGAAAGAAGGTAACGGTAATTAATGGCCGCCGCACACACTGTGCCACCTTTGTTTTATGATAATAATCATTATTATTACTTTTTTAAAAGCTTCACTCTCCGAGCTTTAAGGCGCACTGATTTATATACTCTCGGCGTTATCGCCCTCGCCTCGTCTCTCTAAACGTACCTTTTCTTTCTTTTTCCTTGCTCTCTATTCTATTTTATGTATTCGTTATGTTAAGCCTCTCTGCTCTTCGGCTCTCGACAAAAGCGGGGAAAGAAAAGTAAGAAAAATGTCGATTTTCTCGGGTACATAATAATTTAGCGCCTCTCGCAAAACGATGACTTGATTTAGATTCCGAGCTGCGATCATTGAATGGTATATAAGCTATGCGCTTCGATAAATTTTATTGGTTGGCAATTGATTTAGGGCGCGAGACGCGATGGGGTTTAATTTTGTAAGAAAATTATTCCATCTCGGTAATGTGTATAACGCTGGTTAGTCGATATATAATGTGGAGCAGTGAGTCGAGGAAAGCTCACGCGAGTACACACACATTTTCAACTCGTATAATGAAACGAAAAAGTTTCTCCATATAATTTCAAAGCCAAGGGAAAAAGTGGCAAGCGCGGCGCATACATGCACGGCTCGCGGGCGCGTTAATTATAATTTAACGAGAGTCGACGTTCGCGTGTGTGTGTGCACAATCTTGGTTTAATTTTCGTGGAGCGGCAGAATCGTACACTCTATTACTGCCGCTAAAGTGTGCAAGAAAAATATATATTTCCGCCTCGATGCATATAGGTACGAATGTTGAACGAAAAAAAAAGCTCGAAAAAATTTTTTAATCCCAGCTACAACGCGATGTACTACTGGGCTCGGACACACACAAAAGCAAATAGTCATTATGAAAAAAGCTCTCGCCAAAGATAGAGCGGGAGGGGGACGTCGAGTGAATAAGAACAAAAGCAGACACTCACACAAACACAGAGGAGGCAAATATATCGTAGAGCCATCAGCAGCCCAATGTAAATAAAGCAGAGCAGCAGCAGCAGAAGCAGCATCGGTTAGATCCGATACAAGCTCTTAAAGTTCCATATACTACGCGCAAACACGTTATATCCTTGCTCTCTCTCTATCCCGAAATCCCAAGAAAGACTCAAGCATAACATATTGACTTTCGAATCAAGTAGTACACGCGTCCATCAGCAATATATATGCATGTACGAGAAACTTTTGCTACGTAATACAGAGAGAGAGAGAGAGCTTGGGTGCTGCTGCTGCGCGCCTCAAGGGCTGAGCTTCTTTATATTTAAAAAAGAAGCAGCGGCAACCGATGGGCTTTCGCGTGTACACACAACCACCCTCGGCTCTCTTATATACATGGTAAGTTTAGTAGAGTACGGTGTGTGTGAGCCTGTGCTGCGCGCGCGTCAATCTCAGCGGCAGCCGCCCCGAAGGCGTTAAAGCACCTTGCTCGTGTGTGCGTGTGTGTGTGTGGGTGTGTGCGTGTGTGCGTGTATATGTACGTAGTAGCGCGCAGTGTACAGCGATCGATAGCTTCCTGCGCCTCCTGCGAGCTTCAGCGTTCCAAAAAGCTGTGCTTGCTGCCGCTGCTGCTGCTGCCTTGCCTGCCTACCATATACACAACGGAAGCAGCAGCAGCAGCGAGTACTGCATATATATAGGTATACACACTCGGCGTGTGTACTCTTGCCTCTACCTACCTCTCTCTCTCTCTCTCTTTCATACTCAAGCGCAGACATTATGTGAAAGCGATGATGATGTGCAAGCGAGAAAGGGACCCTTAAAACACTTTTCGCAGCGCTCGGTTATTTTTTTCGCCTTTTTATCTTTACTTGCCATTTTCTCTCTGTCTCTCTCTCTTTCATTCTACGCGTACATATAGACGACGATGGCGACGAGAAGAGCTGTATACTTTATACTACTGCCATGGTTGCTTTGTCTGCAGCGCATTATACTGCACGCGCTGCTGCTGCTGCTGCTACAAAACGCGATGTGGTCGCGCAAAAGGTCTAGTGTTTGATTAAAGCTCGCGCGACGACGACGACGACGACGAAGAGAGCGAGCTAGAGAGAACGTCGGAATTTTGGAATTGTGAGAAGACGAATACACACACACGAGCGCGGTGTATAGGGCAACGAACGGAGAAACGAGCGCAGGATTGTTTCCATCTGATATGCGCGCGTGTATAGAAGTAGTAACTGCGATCCTGCTTAAAAGAGAGAGAGAAATGTTTTAATGAAATTATTACGTACGTAGGTTGGAAAGCTACGTACTGCAATCGTACGTACGTATACGTATAATAATATGCCAGCCAAGTACATTTTAGGAATGTGCTTTATTAAAATGACACGCGGAAGGAAGGAAGGAAAGGGCGAAGGATTTCGACGGATTTTTCATGTTTCATTTTCCAACAGCGACGAGAGCGAGGGTTAACGTTATTATTTGACTTTGCGCTTCGAACGGAAGAGATAAAGAAAAAATTGACATTTTAATGAAAGCAAGGTAAATACAGAGAGGTCTTTATTAAACGCAAAAGATTCTTGGCAATATCGCCGCCGTACATTAAATACAAAAAATTACCAACAAAATATCTCCCCTGCAGCGAAAAAAGTAATAATAACGTAGTAATACCAAGCCGGCCGTTGAATATTCAATTAAAATCACTGAAAGCTATGTAATTGAAATAAAAAAAAAAGAAATAACAACAAGGCAAAAGATAAACAAAAAGTACAGGGAAACACAACAAACCGGACACACGGGAGGTGGGGAGAGAGCACATTGTTAATCGACAAATCCGTATGTGCAGCGCATATAATATAATTCGATTGACACGAGCGCACGAGTTCGGCGCAGGACTTATAAATACGTACGCGCTGTATATATAGAGTCATTGTAGCGTGCGTAGGCTCGTACACATATATACAAATGTTTGCTCGCGCGTGTCCGATCGAATTTGCATGAACACCAGAGCTCCGTATATATACTCTACGTCCGAGTGTATATGTAGTCGTGTTGGTGCGGAGCGGAGCCGAATATTGTCGAGTGGCTATATGGGCGAATATATACAGCTTGTTTATAAAGTATATATCCTGCTACTACTGCTATATATAGCTGACGCGCGGCGTGTTTTCGATCATGTATCCTAATACACGTGATGCTATATATATAATATTTGAGGGCGTATATCGAGGAGTAGTGTACCTGCGCGCGGCAAACGTCAAGGATCTCTCGAAAAGAGGCGCACATGTGTATGATGTACATTTTTCCGGAATTCTCGCGCCAATGGCGTCAGCACGAACAAACATCTTTCTCGGTGCTACGTACCTTATATATATCACTACTACATATACGAGGTGTACTAAATTTTATTTTTTTATTTTTCTGCTGCCTCTCGGCTCCGAAGCCGCAAGTTTTCTACGAAAAAGTTCAAGTGCGAGCTCGAGCGAGCGCGTTTAGTTATCGCGAAAAAGAAGAATTCTGTAGCTATATAAAATACGCTGTATCGCGCGTGTGCGGTCCTTTCACCGTCGATCTACATATAGGTATATATATATATCATAGCGGGCCTCTTTCTTTTCTTCTCAACAGTTGATATTATTATACGCTGTATATGCGCGCGCGCGCGTGTGTGTATGCACTGCACTCGATAAGCTGTACAAATATCACGGCTTGATCGTGGCGCGCGTGTGCGCCAGGTATTATACGCGCGCGGCTCCGTGGCCAATGTAAACGGGCTTTTCTCGACTTTGCGTGTGTTGAGCGCGTTTAAATATATATATACGCCTAATTGTTATCGTAGTAGTATTTATGGCTATATCGGTTTATATACTCGTAGCCGATGGCTTTGCCGCTTTTACTTCAAGAATGTCTATTATACATCATTATTACAGGTAACCGCGTGTGTCCGTGTGTGTATGTGCGTGTCTGTGCGGAGGATTTTTTTCTCTCTGCCTTCGCGAAACCGCTTGGCATACATTACACACGATATTGATTTTAACGTTTATATGCCTTGTCGCATTAAACGCAAGCCCCGAGACAGTACATTATGTGTACATGTGTGCGCGCACGGCCGAACGAGACTTTTTATTTGCTCAAACAGCTTTTGATATAGATACTCGATCGTGGATACGGTATAATGTCTCTAGGCTAATTTTACGATCGGCGAGAGCGAGGCAAATAAGAAGAAACAAAAAAAAAAGATGAACCATTAAAACGAATGAAGACATTATTCACGCGATAGATTAGAATATTAGCTCTCGCGCGCGCGCCAATGGGTTTCGCAGAACTTTTGGCCTCGCTAATATTATACAGCAATTGCGCGCGATATGTGCAAAGTATGTCGTGCACACGGCGGCGGCGGCGTCAAGAGAGAGAGAGAGAGAAAGACAGACACTCGTGTCGTATTAAGTTGCAAAGGGAAGTAATTACACAAAACGTCCAATTTCCTTTCCCGTCCTTAATGGTCTCTCTCTCTCTCTGGTGGTGCGCTCGCATGTGCTGCTGCATTGCTCTATATTAACGCGACGTACGTACGTACATCTCTCCCGCATATCACCTGCACACATTTGCACACACACACACACACACACATGAGCTCACGATATGCAGGCTGTACAAAGCGACGCTCGCACACCAACCACCTTCCCCCACGTTCCCTTTCTCTCTGCTGCTGCTGCTGCTGCTTTTGTGAGCGAAATCAAGCTGCACAAAACGCATATTATACATGGGCGCGCGTCGGTTACAGTATACACATGTATTGGCTATAATTCCGGAAGCTATTTTTTCATACCCCCCCTGGTTGTGCGCGGTGCACGTTGTACGCGTTATACGGTCGCGCGTGATCGAGCTTTTGCTGCAGCTGCAGTAGGCTTCGCGCTTAAGCGTGCGGATTTTGTAAAAGAGAATAAGCCGCGCGAGCTTGAACTCGAAAAATGAGGAGAGAGCGAGAGAGAGGAGAAAAAAATCGTCGATGTCGCGCGCAACTGTACGTACTCGTAATATATAAAGTGTCGCACCGCGGCAACATCCAATTCGAGCGATTTACTCTTAAGCTGACTAATGGCCTTCTTTATCGCGCACTCACTGTCTCTCTCTCTCTTGAGAGGGAGGAAAATAACATTCTCCATGGTGTGAGGATGACACGATTGAATGTTGAATTAGTTTCGAGTACTGCCTCTTCATCTCGATGTCTTCTTTTTATATTATTTCTTTTTTTTTTTTATCTCCACAGTGACTCGATATCGAGAGTCGGCGGTGGTGGTGCAGGCGGCGTCACAAACAACCGCCAATTGCGTAGTTCAAGTGTAATAAATGGAAAAAAGCGAATGAAATTTGATAAATCGATGGAGATAGATATGGGTCGGATCGATCCGAGCCTTGTTTATTATCACGTACCCGCGGTACTTGAACGTTTACCACGCACATGCACTCACACATATATATAGAATCGCTACATCGAGATTTCGAAAACCGGGAAAATGTTCACGCACTCGCTCGTGCATTTTATAATATACACACGTGAGCTGCCCTGCGGGCCACTTGGGCGTGACTTTCCGTTGAAAATAGTTTACGATCATCGCGTCTATGATCCTCTGCGGCCACAGAGCTATATAGGCCTTCGAGAGCTTTTTAATGACTCGACTCGGTGCGCGCGTAGAGCTTGAGAAATTTAATTTCTCGGTAATTTTACGACGGTATCGTAAAGCGCGACGCATTACTGTACGAGCGCGCAGGATAAATGCCCCCTCTCGTATAATCGCAGCAAACACATTTGTCAAAATGGGCGCGATAATAGGTTTGTTTTTTCTGTTTCGTCCATCGTGGCTGCGATCGCGACGGATCGGCGTATAATATTATTATATCGTTTTAATCCGCGCGCCCGATTCATTTTTCAATCGTCCGAACGGCGCACAAACGTCGTGGGTGATGCACTCTCGCGCAGAGCCATAAAGATGATAATGCAAATACAGACTCTGCTGCTGCTGCTGCTGCTGCTGCTGCTGCGACGATCGTGTGCCATCATCGTTTTCGTATTATCAGTGCAAATTCAGGACTCGTGCATGCAACACTCGAGCTCGTCAGAAGGGGGATTTAAATTGCAACTATATACACTATCGTGTATGTACAGCGACGGACTATACTGCGCCGACTGTCCCCTACTATATACAGCTGCCGAATTTCGCGCCACATTTGACAAACGATCCACAGACTCGCGCGCGGCGGCTGCTGCTGCATCAACGAGAGAGAGAGAAAGAGAAAGAGAGACAGACAGGGCAGACGTGGAAGCGCCTCGCGCGACGATTATGATGCATTGCACTGGCACGTATACAAATGCACACACACACACGCTCGAGCGAATACAAGCGTGCGTATATGAATTTGCGGCTTGGATTTTCCAGGTTTATTCCCGCCGGGGATATACATGCTATAAGGGAGACGACACGCGAAAATCGTTTCGTTTGTTGTGCTCGCGCGCCCGGACGACCGCTTCCCGAATATATATTTTGTTTTTCTCGCGCCCGTGTGTATTTTCGTGCAAAAAAGAAAAAAAAATACTACGACGGCTCTCGACGGTCGATACGATTATACGGCTTTTATGCTGGAAAAAAAAGGGATAGAAGAGAGAAAAGCTTATGTACGCCGGAGCGGACGCGAGTTTAGGCTCTCTCTCTATACGCATATATAAAAGGCCAAAGCTGCTCAGGCGCCGGCCAAAGTTTCACAAGTAGATTTCGGAGGGGGTCCGGCCGGCCGGCGATTTTGGCGGCGCGCGCGCGCGACCACGACAAGCGTCTGTGCGGTCACTACTACTGCTATGTATATTCCTCCTATATATATGTGCAGCAGCGGCAGCTCTAGGAATATATATTTGCTGGAGATAGTTTGCTCAAGTTTCGGAACGCGACGCTTTTCCCGTTTCGGAGTACATATAACGCGTATTTATCCGTGCACGATGAGGTCGTATGAGGTCGTCGTCGTCGTCGATCGGATCGCCTGCGCGAAAATTCCCCGACGGTCTCTGCGGCGACGCGTCGCGCGATCCAAGTTTAAGCAGCCGTTGTTGTTGTTGTTTATTGGTAGTTGCGCGCTGTTGTGCAGTCGGATAAAAGCAGCAGAAGCAGCAGCTGTATTCTTGCTCGTAGTCCATGCGATATTACATCCACGCCCCCTCGTCGTATTTGAGCATCGAGCAGCGGGGCACGAAAAAATTATTACCGAGTATAATATGTATAAACGCGCGAATCGAGGCGATAAAAAGAGCGAGAAAACAGACATTTGCGAGTCGAATTACACGGATCATTAACGCATTATCGCCTCGCGTGTATAATACGCGTGTTATATATAAACTATACACAGACACACACATCGGGTACTACGTGCCATCGTCCGCGCTCGATGCTGAGTTTCGAATGAATATATGTAGAGGGTGGGGACCGCGACGATGATCGGAGGAAAGCAATTCATCACGCAATACGGGATATGCGTGTCGGCGGCAGTGGTGGTGTGCGGGTACGTATACGCGCGTGCGTTTTCGGGACTATACCGGGCGTCCTTATATATCGGACATTAGAGAGGTCTCTCGACTGTATAGCTGCTGGGTGCAATCCCCAAATATTCTATATATATTCCGCTGCTTGCTGCAGCTCGACATACGGCGCGTTAAGTCTGGAAATTTACGATCGAGCTTATCGTTGTAATATAGGCGCTTGAGTCATCCACGCACACATGCACACGTATATCAACGACGTTATACTTGCGCCTTACACATATGATGGATCGACGATGTACACTCTCGATTGGCGATCGAAATTTTCTTAGGAGCTGTTGCGTGATCGAGCTTGTGCGGGGACATTTTTTTGTCTTCTCGCACTCGTGATTGGGAAAAAAAGTAAATAAAAAATGCCACATAGATTCGGTATATATGTATACGTCGATCGCGTGTGAAAATATACACTCGAGCGCGAATTAACTTTGTATATCGCTCGAGTCTCTGGCCGAGTGACAGATAGAGACGTACCGCAGTCGGGTAGTGTGTGTCTTGTTTTTGTTACTTTCACGCGCGTCACGTGCTGATCGCTCCGTATTTTCGCTCGATATATATAGATGTATTCGTAGAGAGAAAGAAAGCATAACAACAACAACAGAGGTCTGCTATACTCGGTAAAACGCGCGAGTATAGGTAATATTGAAATGAAAAAAAAGAGGCGCAAATTCTCGACGCCGCGCACAGTCGATTGATTTCGACGTAAACGTGTATTTGGTAATACACGCGTATAATAGAGAGAAAGAGATACCTGACTATTGACAAAAAAAGGTGAGCGCGGATTCTATTGTACGAATAATGTTCCGAGAATACATACTGTGTATGTTTATTGCGATATATATATATATGTGGCACCCGGAGATCCTGAGAACGAGAGAAAAGTATATAATTTGTGCTTACACTGCTGCTGCTGCTGCAACAACAACTACGACGACGACACGTTCCGACGATCGTGCTTCAAATGAGTGCAGTGCCGTTCATGTTTATAGAAAACGATCGTGGCCCCTTATTTATGTATCGAATGCGGGTCAATTAGATCTACCTTAGGCACGCACATCGAATATGTCGTAACTCGAGCAGCGCGTCCAAGGTATATGGTTACCTTTTTAGTTGCCTCATCTATCGTGTTTGTGCGTACATTTTAGAAACTTGGCTATTTCATTGATCGATCGTAGACACGTAGATATTACAATATCGTTTTTCTCTCGATGAATCATCAACATCATCGTCACGGACTCGCGCGCTACTTGTAATGTACATTTAAGAGTAAGGATTCCCGCGCCTCATTGTCATTCCAGCGATGAAAAGCGAAAAATAATACATCGTACGAACGCAAACTACGTATCGACACGATGAGTTTCAACAGAAAAATAAAATGAAAGAAGAGGCGAACAACGAAGCGACTAACGATTTGCCATGTTCGTATAATTGTAAGCTTGCGAGAACGGAATATCGCATATGTATATGCAGGCCTTGCTCCGTGTTCCCTTCCCCCCTCCTGCTGTACACTGTGACTGACTGCCCGTTCAATAAGTAATTACAAGAATTAAAGCATCGGTGTAATAAAAGTGTCGTGCGAAAGCGAGAGAGGGAGCGATGATTTCGAAAGATTTCGATCTCCTCCACAGGCTGTCATCGTCGTCGTCGTCGTCGACAACTGACGCTTTTAATAATGGCCGCGCGTATATTATAAGAGATATCGGTGTAACGCGCACACAGCTCGCTCGAGAAATATAATAATAAGCTGCTGCCGCCGAGAATGGGAAAGGCCAACCTAATCAAGGCTCGATCCCATTTGGATCCCTCAACGCGCGGCGGCGCCAACGCACACGTATACGTACGAATATCTAAATGTACATAAGCTTCCACATGCTTGATCCTCTTAAATCTATAAAACGCCTGCAATCTCCTTAATCAAAAATTATACAAACGAAACTTTGCTGCCCTGGTATATACACACAGCGGCAGCATATAGCTCGGTGGCGGCGGTCTCCTATCTAAAATTTTACAAGCATTGCACGGGCTTCTGCTTACTGCTTACGACTGCTGCTGCTGCTGCTGCCTCCGCGCTCCACTACTCGCCCCGTTTACCCCGAGTAATTCCATCTTCGAATGTGTCCCCTTCGCGTTTAAGCGAGACTCTCTCTCTCTGCTCCCCCTTTTTAGGGCATTATACACGTCGTAGCCGAGCAGCAGCAGCAGCCGAGGGTTGCGCGCCTCCACTGTGGTGCCAGCCAGCCATCCAGCCAGAGAGAGAGTATTTCGATTTTCCACAAAACTGATTCCTCTCCACCTTCGTATTATACATGCTATGCGTATACGCAGAACGATGCTGTACGATGATGCTGCAGCGCCATCCATATAAACCGCTTCTGCTGTGGCGCGCACACGTGCACTAGTACCTACTTGTACTTGCTCCTGCTGTAATTTTTTTTTTTTTTGCTCAAATCTCCCTCGCAGTTGGCTGCGCACCGTAGCGCAATTGGTCAAAGTAAGAACTGCGTAGTACCGCGTACGTATATGGAGGTTTTTTAATCTCGTTATTACAATACACACGCGCGCACACACACCCACGCGCATGGACCGGAGCCGGCTTCTTGTGTCCGACACGCGCGCACACACGCAGCGGTGTGCTCCTCTGGGGGGTGGTGGTGGTAGTGGTGGTGGTTTTGTCTTCCGCGTTGTTGGATTTCACCGACTGATATTTATACATTATACGTTTGAATATACGTATATATATATTTATGCCGACGCCGCGTATATTACGTTTTTACGACCTTTTCTACGACTCTTTGATGTTTTATGTATTATACGCATATAATGCGCGAGCGTTGGCTTTTCTGTGCCATGGTGCGCACGTGCAGCGCGCAGTGCCGGCAATTATCGCGAGAAGTCACTACACATATATATTATTGCATTCAAGCTCGTAGACATTTATATAAAAGCTCGACGAGAGAGAGCGATTTTCATCAAAGAGAAAAGGAGACGAATATTTTTTTTCTTTCTCTTCTTTTCTTCGTCGCTCGCTTTTTATCGGATCGAGGACAAGTTATAGAGAGAGAGAGACGCAAGAGCGAGGAGGACGACGAATTGGCCCTCTTTTATGTCGAGACAGAAGTTAATCGCTCGTTTTCATGCACGTACACACACACACACACACACACAGAGCGCGAAATAGCTCGTCGAGCGCGTCTTTGAGAATCGGCGCGCGCGCGCTAACAACTCGTACACGCGCGAGCGAGACGGAAGTAGGTCTTGTCTCGTTCTCTTATTCAAATAGTTCCATTACAATTTCACCGATGCAAGCATCAGCGGCAGCGGCAAATTGTTTCTCGCTCGATCTGGGTTAAGGCAGCAACAACAGCAACAGCAGTCGGTATCGATGAAGTTTGCATGGGTAAAGAGAGAGAGAAGGAGGAGAGAACGATAGACGAAACAATTACACTAATTTTCGCGATGCTTAATCGCGTGTACATCGAAACGAAAAAACATTTTAAAGTTTCCACGCGAAGACTACAGCTACGACGACGACGACGACGACGACTGCTTATCTTCATTAATAATAAACCATGTGCTGAATAGATTTAATTAGGGCCGATTGCCACGAGAGGAGAGCAGAGAGAGAGTCTAATTGCCCCCACACGATATAATACGTGACTTACTAGAAGAAGGAAGAGGACTTTTACGAACGACAATGGCGAATTCGATGCTAAGCCGTACACACGGCGCAATATATAGAATTACAGGCCTTCCCGAGGCGCGCGCGCGTTATTTCCTGTCTCGGTATATTACAACAAAATTATCATAAGTACACGGAATAATTGCGCCGATGAATTCTTAATGTATCTTTATGAACACGTTAATCGCGAGTAAAGAGACTGAGATGAAAAAAAAAAAAATATCACGACGACGTGCGGATAAAAGCTCTCTCTCGATGCATATACGCGCGTCCGTGTCATTATACGCGCGCCGAGCTTTTTTTTTCTTTGCCTCGGTTTCAACCGCGTCTATAATAAATTCAAGTCTGATTTATATTGACGGCTGGTGTAACTGCGTGTAATATGCAGTCGCGCGTGCGCCCAACGAGCTAGAAAGAGAGAGAGAGAGAGAAAACCGTAGGCTCGCGCGCGACATTTAGCATTTGTTAAACGTATGCGGCGCCATAATAAAACGCGATTGCGCAAAGTTTATATATAACGTAGTATATAAACTTATTTATTCCTCGTGGCGTAGGCGATCGTTGGCGCATATCATATGTATATAAAGTATAAGTACTGGCCGTATTTTTTTTTTATTTTACAATTTTTTTTCTTTCCAAGTATATCGCGTTGATAAATTCGTCGTCGCGCCGTCGAGGCAGGTGCAGTTGTGCAAAAACTTGCGAGTACACGACGGGCTCTCGGTGCGCACAACACGCATCGAGAGCTATAATACGAGCTCGACTCTCATCCGTGGAATTCAGACGCGTTTTCGGGAGCTTTTGATATAAAAGCGCGTTTATGGCCGAAACTCATTTGTCAAAAAAAAAACACCGAGTCGCTTCGAGTGCGACACACCTCGCAAGCTCGGCGCGCTCTTTTATCTCTTATCTATACCCGAAATTCAATCGCGTGTATAGCGGGAGGGGGCCGTGTCCGTATTCCGTGAAGCCGTCACTGCTGCTGCTGCTGCTGCTGCGCTTTATAATATATTGTATTGTAAAATGAGCAGTGGCAGACAACAGCACTTGTTCAATTTAAAGGTCCTCTATCTCTTTCTGTTCTCTTGATTTTTTTTCTCTCATTCTCTCTTTCTCTCTTTCTCTCTCTCTTTCATTCCCGTGACATTATTACTGCCTCTCGTGCGTATAAACTGCGGGGACTGCTGCTGCATTACGCTAGTATACTGTATTCCGCAGTGCCATCGGTCAGAATTTAATTACGAGCCTCCGTGTTTCTCTCTCTCTTTTTGCGCACGGACGGAACGTATATATAAAATATATGTACTCCCACGAGGAGCCATTAGTCTTTGCGACTTCTCGCTCGACGATAAGAATAAGTGCTGCGGGGGTATACTATATAATATCGGGAGCTTGCGCGTTCCATACCACCACCACCGCCGTTGAAGAAAGCCGAGCTACTACTGGGCGATGAATTTGATTGCCCGATGTAAGTGCGTCGAGTGATACGACGTGTGTACATAGGGAAGCTCCTATCTCTCGCTCACTTTTATTTTTACGACTGCGCTAATCTCGATAAGCGATCGAATTATGTTTCTCCAGAGGCTTTTCTTTTCTATATTTTTTTTTCTTCCTCGTCCTTTTCATTACAATTTCATACCGGCCGTTTGCAGCTTTGCTCTTATAGGCAGTCTATGTACACGCGATCCATCATGCGTGATGTATGTGCGCGCCGAATTAAAACTCCCCGCGCGAGCGCGTGTGTGCAGTAGCGAGAGGTGCGGGAGGAGAAGAAGCGAAAAAGAAAAAAAAATTGAATTCGGCGTTGGTTTTAATAACGTCGAGGCAAACTTTCTGTTTTACATAACTTTCCACGTAGGTCCGCGCGCAGTGCACGTACACACACACACACACATGCGCCCACATTGCGAGACAGGAAAAAATGCAGCGACTACAACTACTACCCCCTTTTGGTCGTTGTTGGCGCGCTGCTGCTGCTGCTGCTGCTGGTCGAATTACTTTCTTTTCGCTGCCTGGGCCAAGCCGTACAGCGAAAGCCCAGTTTGCTTGGCTGGCAAATAACAAAAGTTTATACGTTTTTATTATACACGTCCTACATGTATAAGCTATATTTTCACGGAAGAAGAAGAGGGAAGAAAAAAACAACGACGAGAGTCGAATGGAGAAAAAAGATTCGCAACGCGAGTGAAAAATATTTCCGATCGGGCGAAGATGGGGTATTACATTCGTGTAATACACGCGCGCGACGTTGTACAGCATACAGCATATACACCTCGAAGGCACGTCGAGTTCCGTTGCATTTACATTATGTTATATGCGCGCGCGCGGCGGAGTCGCATTCTCTGTGGTCGACGTCGTCGTCGGCGGCGTCGACGCTGCATAGCAAATATACCGTGTAATGTACGCGCGAAGCCATGCACACACGCACACACACACAAGCGCGCGACCGCTTGAACGTCATTTTATTACGCGATTTTTTTCTCGCAATCGTTATAAGATGGATATAACGTATAAATCTCGTTGGTCGTTGATTATTTTTGTTTTTTTCTTTTTAAAAGTATGATTTTTCCTTTGAACGCGGGGCAGCTGCTGCTCCGCGTGTGTTCGAGCGTACACGCGAATCGATCGCACGCTGCAGAGTGTATATAATATCTTTCACCGGAATACAATTGCAATTATACATCGGTGTTAGGATAGGAAAAGAGAGAGAGAGGAAAGGAATTGCATTAAATCGAATCGAGCGTGCAATAAGTAAGCTAAAAAGAGAAGCCGAACGAAGGAAGTACGATTTTACTTTTTTATTATTTTGCATCGGCTTGGAAATGAATGGATCGGAAGAAAATGAACGCTTATAAGTAATCGCTGCGTGTATATAGTTGCAGTAGCTTTGAACAAGAAAGAGAGAAAGAGAGAGAGAGAGAGAGAGAGATAAAGAAGCTTTTGTTGCGTGTTGGTTTTTTCTTCCTCTCCACCTCTCTCTCTCTCTCTCTCTCTCTCTCTCGTTTTCTTGCTCGTCCCGTAACGATGAGATAATTTGGAATTCAACCAGTAAACACCGCGCGCCAAAACGTAGATTCAATTTGAATACTAATATAAATTGCCGCGCGCGCGAGGACGAGGCAAAAATATGCAAATAAATCCGTCTTTTCTTCCGCGTACAATTAAAACTCTTTGCTCGTTTCCGCGTATATATATACGTATATAAGAGAGAGAAAGAGCGAAGCTACACAGAGAGACAGAGAGAGAGGCCAAGGTAGATGTTTTAAAATAACACCCAAGAAGACAGAAACCTACTAAAATTACCAGAGAGACCTTTTTCCCTTAACTCTCGTTGCTCTCCGCCGCAGAAGAATTTTCATTCCGTCTTTCGCAGCGAGAATAATAAAAAAAAAAAAGAACGTGGAAAGAAAAACCCAAGCCAATTTTCCCGGAGAAAGCTTATATTCCAGTGTCGGAGCACGAGGGATAGAGAGAAAAAAAGCCCGCCAGCAGCGACAAAAAAAGCGCCGACATCGTTGACCAAAACTAGATAGGCAACGACTAGACGAGGCAGCAGCAGCAGCAGCGAGGACCAGCATGTGTAAAAAACAAAAAAAAAAGTCTAGCCGATGGAAAAACCGAACGAATGAGTATAAAAACTAACGAGTACGACGTATGGATAATTGAGACAGGAGGGAAAACAATAACAAAAGAATCGTATATACATACAGACGGGCCGGCACCTAATGGACTTTGCCCGACGAATTAATGGACGTGCCGCTGCTGTGTGTATATACCGTAAATGTATATGAAGGTTCGCACATATAGGTTGCTACTCATAAGGCGAAAAATAATAAATGAATCGCGGGTAATGCTTGAAAATCGACGCGCGTGATGAGAATGATGGAGCGTGTACGAGCGGGTGTAAATGTCACGGGTAATATAAACGCATTATATATCGCGGCCGGCTCGGCGGTCGATAGACTTGAAAAGAAAAAAAAATAATAATAAAAAAATCTTTAAAGTTTATTTGCACCCATGACCGGATACGGATGTGTATTATGATTCGATGGCTTTTAGCGGGCGCGCGTGTCTTCCGCCATGGCCTGGATCGGCAGTGTGCTCGAAATAAGCGAGAAATAAAAGGAAAAACGAAATGCGCGCCCATAGTATCAAAGTTTATGGTACGAATATCGTTGCAATGAGTGAAAAGAAGACACGCAACGATGGCTCATTAGGAATTTGTCGAGATAATCCGAGCGGGCAACTGGTTTTTCTGTCATATTCCCGGGTATAAATGCGCGCGCGCGTCTTTTTTAATTCATCGAACGATTTTACGAGTCCGTTGCTCTTTGCGCGCACGCACATACCCGAAAGATTATTATTACTCAATCGTAATACGTCGAACGTTACGAACGTTGAAGGAATCTCGAGGCTGCTCGCGTCTCGCTGGATCTTTAAAATACGACTGCATAATCCCTCTTTCGCGCGAATTAAAGTCCCGGTCGATCGACGACGACGACGACACAGAGAACAGAGAGCAGCTCTCTCACGATTAATTATCCAATTTTTATATAGCCACTGCGCGCGACACGGATGAAATTTGCGCGCGCGACGATACAAATGAAGCAAAAAAAAAGAGCAAAGGGAGAGAGAGAGAGCAACGGACAAATTGGTCTTAGTCGAGCAGAGAGAGAGAGCCAGTTTTCTCAGCAGCTCTTTTTCATTCGACCGCAAAAGTATAATATAGGTAGGTACGCTATACACGAGAAAGAGAAAGAGAGGGAGGCATTCGTTCGCGCGCGCGAAAAAGGGCACGAACGGGATCTTCTCTCCTCTCTCTTTCTTTCTCTCTCTCGACCTGCCGCGCGTTTAAAGATAAAAAGGAAGAACGAGAGCGAACGAAAAGGTGTGTGTATGTGTAGTAGTATACAGGTATAGGTATAGGAGAGAAATGTTTCGGCGTGCGGGAAGGTTGCCGAGAGTATATAGATGAGCTGTGGCTGCTGTATAGAATTGCCAAACGCGAGATGAATAAGCGAGACGGAGAAAAATAAGAAGGAGAGGCAGGGGAAGAAGAAGAAGAAGAAGAAAAGGCGTTGGAAGAAAGATCGTCTATACGTCTATACAGGTATATGCTGCCTCTAAGGACATTGTCCTGGACGAGCGTTCGAATACATACCTGTATTTATAATATACAAGGCAGGCGTATACAATCGTCATTTGTGCGTAAACGCTTGCACCTCGTAATAAAAGTACAAAATAGACGCATTTTTCGTATTGTACTATATACTACAACGTCGTTAGACGGACTCGCGGGGCCGATCGATGCGCATATCGACGGCGATCGTCGTCAAATTGCACATTTATATACGTACGTCCACGCCAAATTGGAGTAACAAAAAAAAAAAAAAAAATAAGGCGCGAGACAGGGAGAAGAAAGAGTTGTGTGTGAATTATTACTTCGTGCTCGTCTCGAATAGCAACGATACATAAATATAAAATACGCTCATACATAGGATACGGAGCAAAATCTGCACGACGATTCGGTTTTTTTTCTCTCCCTCGCGCGCTCTGACGTTGCTGCTGCTGCTGCTGCTGTGCATTATTTAGATAATTGGATCGTACAGCGTCAAGTTACTCGGGCTGTTGTTATACAGGCACGTAGTAGCCGCGCATGGCACACCGTATATAATATCGCGAGGCTACTTTCACCTCGTGCTGTGTGCAGCTACTGCTGCTGCTGCTGCTGCTGTTCTTCTGTATTGTATATACAGCTTTCGCAAACGAGATTTTTCGGGGCGCCGAAAGGACGACGTCGTCGACGACGACGACGTGTGTTGTCTTGTCGCGTTGCTGTGTGTGTCGCGAGCGCGCGAGAACCATAAAAAGACGCGCGCGAGCGCTGCAAAGTATATCTGACAGACACAGACGAGTCCCTTGTGCTGTCTCTTCTGCGCGATGAGCAGCAGCAGCAGCCGTACTATATACAAGGCTTGTAAAAGTAATGATACAAAAAGAGGCAAGAGAAAAGAAAGAGAAAAAGAGCCGGTGGTCGCGCTATATTACAAAATAACGTGTATACGTATATATCTATGTGTGCGCAGTGATATGTACTCTCACATATACAGACGTATCAGCAAGCGACAAAAGCAAAGAAGTGTCGCAAGTCGTGTCGCGTGCGCGCGTATTATACACACGTACCTATCATCATCATCATAGGTATATATATGGGAAAAAGAAGTTGGTCATCCACGGTGCGTTATATATTACACGTCGTACTTATACATTACAAGCTGGGTACCGTTTTGTATTTACGCGGCTTGGAAATTTAATCGAAAGATGCGTATCTATCTCTCGGAGCAGCCGCCACCGCAGAACCTTGTTTTGTATGTACACCCGTACAAAAACATAATATATTATTATAAAAAGGCCAGGAGCAGATGAGAAGCGGGTGCGTAGACCTCTCTTCCGATATTCATCTCTTTCTCTCTATTGCTACACGGTCCTCCTGTGTATCCTCGAGATTTAATCCGCACGCACGCCACGAGTATTATAGAGAGAGACAGAGAGGTGCGACTCTTTTTCCGCGTACATAAATATGTATATCGGGGAAAAATGTAATAATGACTATACTCTCACTCTGTCTTTCTCTTCATATCTATACGTACGTGTAATATTTATAATTTGCTCGCATAAATTATCGCCAATTATAAATATTATATTTATAAAAGCGAGCGATAAACGCGCGTAACAGTTAATAATGATATACTTCGCGCGCGCGCGCGCCGCAAGGAATCTTACTTAAATATCACGTTACGACGTCGACTTACCTAGTTGAACGAGCAGTAGGGTGAGCAGCGTCAGGACGAGCTGACGCCTCATCGGCCAGCAGCAGCTCCTCGCCGTGGCCGCTCCTCCTCGTGATTCTCTCATCTTGGGTGTATGAATGCCAAGAAGCGATGAGAAGAACAACAAAATAATGCACTGTCACACACACGCACTTATTTTATTATTAAACACGAATATACGGAATCACGCACAGAATGATTATGTGTATCTTTCATCCAAATGTAAACAGGTGAAAACGGGAACAATGTGAAAAAACAAAAACACACGAGCCAATTATCTTTCGAATAGATCTCACAAAATCTCTTTCTTTCTCATTCAGCACTTTAGAGCAACAACGAGTAGCAGCAGCCGATGCTGCACGCCATATTCATATAGTAGCGATGTTGTTGATGGCACGATTTCGGGGCACTTGTTTTTTGTTGCATCGTTATATTACGTTCATTGCGCTGATCGCGGCGGCATCGATGCACCGGCAGCGACATCGTCGTCGTCGTCGCAGCAGCAGCGGCCGCGAAAATCCACCGAAATAATCATCGCTCAGCGGTCACTTTGTTGTGCATATAGGCTGACTGACTGACTGCGTGCAGCTATATAAAATAGAGAGACAGAACTCGCGAGAGGAATCTCGTGCGCCTTGTTATCGTACATATATTATGTGCATGCGTGTGTGCGAGTATACATGTACACGCACGGTTCTGAGTATACGTATGTGCACTGCTGTTGCCGATGCACAATTTCTTCTCTCTCTCTCTCTCTTACGTTCAGGATTCTCGCTGCCCTTGCGTATCTATACTCGAGAACGTCATTTCTCTCTTTCTTTCTTTCTCTGCTTATACTGCTGCTGCTGCTGCTGCTACTGTTGCACGTTTGCACTCTCTGCAATAAAAACGCACTGATTTCGCTGCTGCTGCTTCGCTCACGCACTCGTATATAATATGTGCGCCTCCGTATATATCGCAATACGACACTATCGAACGTTTAGCAGCACAGCTTCGTGTATGTGCGTGCCCGCGGCGTTACGATACGATGATCTCTGTCGTGCATATATATACATATACTGCAGTCAGAGAGACATGCATTAAAGTCGGTACATACGATACCGTACACCGAGTTTTTTTTCTTTTGAATGAAAGCACAATTACGCACCGAGACACATGCACGCGCGCACAGTGTTGTGACGTATATCGTAAATATACACAGATATATGTATATACGTAGATGCACACTTACACTCGCACACTCTTACGCACGCACGGACTCTGCAGTCCCGAGATCAACAACAAAGTCTGATGCGTTGACGAATGTACGACGACGCTGTGCAGCAGCAGCGGTGCACCGCGACAACGACAACAACAACACCATCGTCGTCGAAAGGACGACGAGGATGCGAGGACACACTCTCAACACAACTTCTACACAACTGCAGCAGCACGCGACGCACACATACACAAGCAGCACTGCAGGATTTTATACGCTGCTATAATACAACGCGCACACAGAAAAAGGAGCTATACTATGCACGGCTAAAGGTAGGTAGGTAGGTAGTAGTAGTTATGTATATATATAAAAATATATATACACCTCCGCGCGCGCGACTCCGCAGTCGAAGGCAACGGCACGAGAGAGCGGACCTTGCGAGTCTGCGAGCTTGACTGCCGCCTCGGTCGCCAGTTGCGCGCTTGTGCCCATGTAATGTGCTGCCTTATGTGTCTGTCTCTGTGTGTGGATGGCTGCCGCTGTCTCTCTCCGTATGTGTGTGCGTTGCGGCTCGAGCGCTGCGCTCTCCCCGTTCGTTGGCCGCTGCCACCACCACCACCACCACCACTAACACCGCTGCTAAACGTATCCGCACATACACGGATTTATATATACGATGTGTACGCGTGTACGTGTGTGTTTTTTGCGGCGACGGCGGATTCTGCGCTGCGCTCGTGCAAGTCGCCGGTCGTTCGGCTGTACTTGGAACGGTGGCGCTAGCGTACGGGGGACGCTGCGAAATTCTACTCGGAGAGAGATTCGAGCGCAGCGTTCGAACGCCGGCAGTTGAATTCGAATCGATTCGAGAGGATTGAGGAACGTTCGACGAGTTCGATGCAATTTTGAAATCTTTAGGGCGAATCTTTTTCGAATTCGATGTGCGAGAGCTTTTCGAATGAGCTACGATGACGATGATGATCGAGCGACTCCGTTTTATGAAACGATCTTGACGAAATTCTGATTTTTTATCGCGACTATCTTCCTTAAGAAGATGATCCGATGATGCAATTAGAACTCAAGTAGAATATATATCGATATGCGACGAGTGTCAATGAACTCCAGAGCGAGATGGACGAAATTTTATATCTTATTTCGATGTCATACGTTTATCCAGCTTAGATAACGTAGATTCCTGGTAGTAGCGTTTCAATAAAAAAATGTTATTATTATTTTACTTTTTTATTTGGCAAAACTATGCCATGTGATACAAAGATTCCTTGATTTAAAAATGTAATGAGTTTTCCTATTCTGCACGGTGAGTGCATATTCTAAGAAATTAATTTTTGATTATTCTAAATTTTCTGATTTCAAATCTTAAATAAATGATAAATGTATAATGAAAACTAGCAAACTTCTTTGTAGAATAGGAATCGCAGAATTGATAAAGTTCACTTCTTGAATAAAAAAGAAAATTAAACACTTATGTTCTAAGGGTTGAATAGTTTCAATTGATCAAAGAAAAGTCGAAGATTTCACAGTCTAGTATTAAAGTCTTTTTTTAATCCTTTTTAATATTACAAACTTTTACATATAGTACAAATAATAGCTTAAAATATATTAACAATAATCTTACGCTTGTTTTACGTTTAACGTGTGATGCATCATGCGCGCGATATATTTTTTTTTTCGAACGACTCGACCTGCCCTCCACGAGTCCCTTTCGCGAAATTACCTTACGTTATTAATACGAATTTTATACGTTCAACTACATATCGGCTTAACGATTAATGCGTGTCCGTCGCGATCGTATATTATATCACCGTAATATGCGTATATATTTTTGTTTTATAATTCTATATACGCTCGCGTGTGAGTGAGATAAATGTTAACAACTGTCTCTGCTTTTTTTTGCTGCTGCTTTTATATTCGCTTATGCATGCTTTTTTTTCTTTCGTTTTGTTTTTTTGGCTTAATCGATTTACTTACTACGAAAGCATTTTCTACTATGTCGTACAGTGAACGATGTTCTATTTTTTATTATAAACAAGACGCGTCGTCGTAACGAGCCACGGATATACCAAAATGAAGACTAATTGAGCTCTAATGCACATTACATATTATAGGCATTCATACGTATGATATGTTTGATAAATTAACGGTATTTGTAATAGTCGACATTTCGATCGATCTCCCTCCGTCCGAAGGGGGTGACACGAAGCTGAGCTGGAATATACAAGGCAAGATTTCTAACGAGAATCGTCGATGTTGGTGAAAAGAAAATACTTCTGAGTTAAAGGTCTGTTCCCAATCATACGTTTGACGTATGTTTTTTTCACTGTTATAAAAATTGTTGATGCTTCTATTGATATCGGTACAATAATTTTTCGCTATAATTTTGATGTACTTATTATTTATATAAAAATCGATGTGTTCTTTATTTGAGAATATTAAAAGTGGAAAAATTATTTTTACTTTTTGATACTATTATTTAAGAATCTTCATTTTGCACTGCGCTTGGCAATGTTAAAAAAATCTAGATTTTCTTTTAATTAATCTTGCGAAGCAATTCCTTCAATGTGACATTAGAAACTTTTCGGAAAGCCCATTTCAATCAATGTGACTATTAGATACATTAAGAAACGTCTAAATCATTATTCTTGTCCATTATTGCGTCATTATCGAGTTAAATTGACAGCATTTTAAAAATTTGACTCATTGAATATTCAATTTAATTGTGTTATCACTCAAAATAAATAGCATGCGATAATCATGTTTAATTTTTCGACGAAAGTATCATAAGTTTCCAAGTATTTCGAGATACAAAATTTCATAAAAATTTACGAGGACTAGTTTTCACAGAATAAATAGAAACTTTAAGTATTTAAAAATTAAACGTAAAGTAAATATAATTTCAAATTTAGACGAACAATTTTTTAACCAGCTGAAATGAGTGTAATCATTTTTACAATGTAAGATCAATTTTTAAATGACCTTTAAATGACAGTATCACCTAGTTATTTTTATTACAATAAAAAAATTACACCGTGGCTAACTCGGATTAGATATCTCACTTTTTTGCGATATTTTATTTAATTCATAATAATTACCGGATGATTTATTCAACAACTCATATTCATACACATACACACACTCTTTCTTTCTCTCTTTCCCTATACACTTGGCAATGTCACAAAAGGTATGTGCGTTTCTCTATCGAGCTAAATCTGCAACAAGTTTTACATTCACACAAATAATTTTATTACATAATACAAAACACGATAAATTAGTTCTCACCATCGATGAGAATACAGTAAAAAGTACAAATTATGAAAAATAATAGTTTTTTTCCATCGTATTACTAATCGAAGGCTCGAGAACTATCATTTCATCGTAAAATCTCAGTTTATCACCTTTAACGCAAAATAAAATAATAATCAGCACAAAATATCACCTTCGAGCTTCTTCTACGATCTCGATTTATACACATTCACACTTACTGAATTTCGGCAGAGTTGCCACATAGTTTGATACGTTTATGTCTTTTAAAATAAAGAACAGTTATAATTACAAAACGTCCCTTCTGCTGCATTGCTCTCCGTGTAATTGGCTTGGTTTTTTTAATCCAGTCCAAGTAATTCACGACTATACTCGCATTCACGCAATTTCGTGTACAAATCGTCGCACACATCTTAATTAAAAACCAAATTTTCTTTGGATTCGAATCTCACGTTATTTCCGCGCATCGCGTGGCTTCCTCGAAAGTCTCGATAATCGTATACCATATATTTCAACAGCTTTACAAGAAGACCGTATGCGTTTGCGGCAATTTGAGCGTTGCGATACTGGCGATGAACAGCGCCGATGCAGTCAGTAGCGACGGCGCGACCAAGGGCGCGTTCACGAGGCTCTGATAAGTTGCCGTGCCTATCAGACCCGATATTCTAATGGCCGCAGCCATCAAACCAAAGCCAGTACATCTAAAACACAAAGAAACGTTGCGTTGTGGAAAAATAAGATAGATAAACTTTACGATGTCATTTGTTAAATTCATTACCTAAGATGAGTAGGATAACACTCGACTGTCACTAATGTCAAAGCCGTCCAGGCGATGGCGAATATAGCTATGAAGCCGCTTTCGAAACCTAAAACAGCTCCGCTATTCGAACTCACCAACATCAGACAAAGCGCAGCTATGGAAGAGAGGAACAACGATACACCTGAAACAACAGCACGGGTTTTTCCTTTAATTTTGGGTCGACGAGTTCTTTTTACGACTGGATACATCGAGCACTCATTACGAAAAACTAATTTGATGTTTTTCGTAATGTTTACTCGAATAATAAATGGTGTCAATTCATTTTCAAAGTGTTCATCATTCATCTCGAAAACGCACCTATCATTTTTGGCCGCTGAAGAACTGTAAGCGCTAATCCAGCCAATGCAGCGGCTGGTACAAATGCTAGTAGAGCCGCGAGATGACCGTGCAGCGCTTCTTCGATATATATATTATAATCTAAATCAAGGGTAGGACATGGACCACGTAGACTTAGCTGTGTAACGTTTTCAGTGTGGCAATCGACGAAAGCTTGCTCGGAGAGATCGGTATCGATGAATCTGAAGTAGAAGAAAATTGACAGTTTTTGGCAAAGATAGGTAACAAAAATACAGTTTACTTAATGAGTGTACTGACCTTGAATCAACAATTGTACTATTAGTAAAGTGCGTTTTACTCGATTTTATACTACTAAATTCCACCGACTGAAATGTGCAGTTATCAAAGTCAACATGACTAAATACCATTTTAATAAATCTGGAAAAAAGTCACGGATCAAGAGGCATATTCTTTGCAAAATAAATAAATGTACTCTGTAAAATATTTTCCTTACTTGCAATTCTGAAATCTTGAATCTCTATATTGACGATTTTCCAAGGAACCATTGAATGTTTTTCCGTTGTATTCTACACCGACAAATCTTTCTGTGTGGGCTTGATAATCTATTGACCGTAAGAGTTTGAGATACTCAGGACACCATACCATTAATCCATACAAACTGTAAAATAAAAATATCGATATTATACTCAAGTGTCGATCGATTTCGCGTAATAATATTATTCGCTCTCGATGTAGCTCTCGTCCGTGAAGTATACATATATTTTATTACGCTATGAAATATTTGCCAACCTACCCAAAGGCTGTAGCTGACCAAATGACTAGAAGTACTACGGTTACTTTTAAGTAAGGAGTCGCGAATAACTCCAGGAAAGAACTCCAAAACTAAAATGATCATGTGAGAAATCAACATTGTGATGGGCAACAGAGTTGTTTCATTTTAGTCGTTACGCATTGATTCGCTTACCATTTCGATGGAGCACATGATGTCCGCCAGGACGCTCGTGTTATGATTAGCTGGAGACGGTGGAGGCAGTCCACGCGGTCTCTTGTTTGGAAGCTCGAGTTCGGAAAGCTGATACTGGGCCCCCGCGGCATTCTTTTGTGCATTATTTTTCTTGTATATTTTCTGCAAATTTCAAAGGACAATTTTAAAGCCCGCCCACAAAAAGCTCATGAGAATAATTTTAGTCGACAGTTACCTGATAGACCATCATGGCGTCGACGTCGCGGCCCGCCTCGACGAGGTACCTCGGGCTCTCGGGCAAGAAGATGAGGCCGACCGTGGCGCAGAACGCGGGCAGACAGCAGAACAGCAGGAAGCGATGCCAGGCGCTGAAGTGCTCGGTGTTCTCGAGCACGACCATCTCGCCGGTCGTCGGCACGACGGCCCAGGCGAGGAGGGCCGCGTAGACGCCGCCCAGGGCGCCCGCCCCGATCAGCATGCCGATCCACTTGCCGCGCGACGCCCGCGGACAGCACTCGGCGAGATAGATGAAGGCCAGGGGCAGCGAGCCGCCGACGCTGCACGCGTTACGCGAGCACGATCATTGATTCAATTTTATTCGATTCAATTTTTCATTGTTTTTTTTTTAATGAGAGGATGATGAGCTTACCCGACGGCCGAGCAGAATCTGGTTGTCATGAAGGTGCCGTAGGTGGGCATGAAGGTGGCCACGCCGCTGAACAGCGAGTGCACGGCCATGGCCGAGATCAGCGATCGTCTTCGCCCGAGCCGATCCCCGAGTCCGCCCCAGCATATTCCGCCTATGGCGAGGCCCACCAGAGTGATGTTGCCTGTTTTTTTGGTGCGAGAAACGAGAGATTTTGTTTTACAAAAATGACGGATTATCGGCGCGGATCGATGGGAAAAAGTCGAGACACTCACCTAGCCATCCCTTTTCGTTGTCTTCGATGCACAGCTCGACCTCGGCGCTCGGAAGTATGTAGGGGACGACGAAAAATTCCACCGTGTCGGCGGCGAGACACAGGCCCACGTACAGCAAGGCGATCAGTTGAAAGTAGCCAACTCCAGCCTGTGGACGAGAGATTTGCGATTTATTTTTCATTTTTTTTTTTTTTTTAGATTTATTTATTGTCGCTAACGAGTCGAAGCGAGAAAATGAATAACGACGGCTGACACCGACGCGTGACAGTGTCAAGATGAAAAAGTAGACTCTCGGCGCAGTCGTTAAACGTAATTTTTAGGACTTGAAAATGAAAAATAAAAAACAAGAAAAAAAAATTAAACCGTCTGTCAGCTGAAAGGATGCATTATACATTGAAAAACATTACGATGGAGATTTTGTTTCGATATTATTTCACGTTTCGTTCGCGCATCGAGAGAGTCACGCGTTATAAAACCACGAAAACTGCACTTTTCCCCTTTCACGGGCCATAAAGCCCGAGGAGAGAGAAAGAGAGGCCAAAAATAAAACTATTCGCACGCGTCGCGGAATATACCTACCTATCTACTGACTATATAATACGCCCACGCTTCACTGGTCTCCGAAGATAAATAACAATAAAGAAACGACGAATGACCGACGAATATAGCGGAAAAGAGGAAAAAAACTGAACACGATATGATTTAGAGCTCTCGATCAGAGTCACTGATTTGTTTAGTTAAATCGTCGAAAAATTAAAAAGAGAGAATGGCAAAGTAAACAAAACGCTGCGCTCACAGCGCACCATTATACACGACACTCGTTCGTGTCAAAATCGGAGTCGTCGTCGTCGTAGTTGTTGACAAGCTCATAACCTCAATTCCGCTCGGCTCGGCTGGGCCAAAACAAAACCCAAAAAAAAAAAAAAACAAACAAGACATAGAAATGCTCGCGGCGAACGCGATGTCGTTGGCAAACGAGAAAAAAAAGAAGAAAAGGAGTACGGGGGAAAAAGCCTGCGCGTATAAATAATTACTGGAAAATCCTCGATGCAGCTCGGCAGGTCCGTTCTGGGCTGGAGTTTCGGCGGCCTGCCGAACGAGTTCACGAGCACCTCCTCCCCGGCCATGGCATGCGCGACGAGAGGCGCCTCGCGAAAAAGCAACAGCAGCCGTAGCAGCAGCACTACACAACGCGACCGTGTATCGGATGCGATTGTGTGTGTGTGTTTGTAGTTGTATGTACCGCTGTGTTATGTGTGTATGTATTGTAGCAAATGTATCAGAGGGACTCGAGCGAAACGAGCTCTCGACGCTATATCCTACGTTGTATTATTATTACACTCTTGGCACAATGTTGTATACACATGCACGAGACGACGCTTCACTCCTTTTTTTATTTTTTGTCTCGCTCGTTGTGCGAACGCGGATATTACGTATCAATTGCAACGAGACACTCGCATTTGAAGAGAACAAAAAACTACGCACACAACACGCACAAAAATGAAGATCAAGATGACAGCCGAGGTAAGGGCGAATTCACGCGTCGGCGGCGGCAGCAGCAGCCGAGTTCGACAACAACAACGGGACGCGTCGGAGTAGACGAGCCGCACGCGTATCCAGACATGATAGCTGATTATTTTCGTATATAGGTGTTTTTAGCTATATAACGTCGTTTCGTTGGTAAAACGTATGTATATACGATAAAAGCTGAACTCGGTGCACTGCTGCACTCGACTCGATGCGTTATATACACGCACCTACGACGATATACAACACACTGTCCGCGCGGAGAGAAATGCTTACTGCTGCTGCTGCTATATGTATAATGTAATTTCTCCCCCTTTACGATACGGCTGCAGCGCTGCTACTGCCGCTTTGTTTCGACTTTTCGGAGCGAATGTGTGTATAAGCGTGTATAGTGCGTGTGTGTGTGAGTGCTGCTATCATCAGTCAGCGAACGCTTCATAAATGTTACACCAAAAACAACGACGAAAGACACGCTCGCTTCAGTTTTTTAATACACAGCAGCAACACATTGTACGTACACCGATGTCGGTGCAGAGAAGCGAGAGAGAGAGAGAGAGAGATACAAAAGCTCGCATTATATACACGCACGGATGTAAAGGAGGAGAATTGCCAAACCGGTTGCAGTCGGCGTAGGCGATCGAATTCGCCTATACCGTCCGCGTGTTTATAATATGTATACATTGATTCAGCTTGTATTTACTTTGCGAACGAACGAACGACGAGGAGGAGCAAGTGGGTGACAAAACGCGCGCCAATGATTCGGTTCATGTATATTATATCATTAATATACGTACGTATGCGATCGAGAGAACTCGATCGACTCTCGCTGTGTTTTCGTATTATTAATTCATTCGTTTTTTTTTTTTTTTTTTATTTATTTTTCGTCATCGGTGAGCAGTCCCATGTATATAATATGTACGTAGCAGACGAATCGATACTCGCGTCGCACGTGTATACATATACGTAATACAGTAATGTAAACATACACGCGCGTACCTACATGTAGGCGCTGACGGACGAATTTTATACGCGCGCAGTGATTCGATTTAGTTGGAAAAGTGCAGGAGAAGAGCTGCAGAGATGCGACGCACCGGCACGCATGGCCAAACTTCGTTGGCAGCGTATAAAAGCTCGCTTCATCCAGCTTAAAATGTGCATCGTGCGTGTATATATGCCCATAGGATGAAGTTTGTTATTTTTTTTTTTTTTTGTAATAGTATACGCAGTGCCGCGTGTCGGCGCATAAATTACATCCACCGCGAGAAAATTGCCAGTATCTTTTCAAGTGGCTGGATGCGAAAAAAAGAAGGTAGGTCCGTATAGTGACGAAATTCGAAGCTATTTCGAAGAGTGTGTGTGCGATACCGACCTGTTTTATGGCATCCTCGTGAAATTGGGCGAGTAGCGCCGCGTCGCTGGCGTTGTCGATGAGATCGTGCTGTTCGGCCGAGTCTCCGCCACCACCACCACCGGCTCCGTTGGCCGGTCCCGCCGCAGCGACGGAATTCTGTTGTTGCTGTTGTTCCAGCTGCTGCTGCTGCTGTTGATCAGCCACAACGGCGGTAGCACCGGCCGAGTTGCCGCTGTTGGCCGATTGCTGTTGTTGTTGCTGCTGCATTTCTTCGGTGTACGAGCGATGATTGTGATTAAAAGGCTGCAGACCTCTGGAGAGTCGAAAGGCCGTTGACGTCGGTTGCTGATAGCCCGCGACACGCGCCGCGACCGCTGCTGCTTGTTGTTTTTGTTGTTGCTGCTGCTGGCCGGAACGATTTTGATAGGGATGCTGCTGCTGTTGTTGGGCGCCTGCCTCGCTGCCCACCAGCCACAGGCTTTCCTCCTCCGACGAGGGCATCACTGCCACGAACCATCTGCGAGAGACAAAGAACAATTTTTACAATTATTATCGTCGTGAGAATCGATCGTTCGAGTCGAGATATGAAAATTGAGGGTAATAGGAGCATCGATCGTGGGGGGCTTAGTCGACGTTTGTGCAAGATGGACCGTGCGCTAGCGAGACGAAAATAAAAACACAGAAAATATATGACGAATTTATTAAAGCCTAAAAAAAATGTCCTACAGTTTTAGAGCATATTGGTGCTTATTAATTTTGTCCTTGTTGTTGTCGTTGTTTTATTTCTTTCGCGAATTATTCACGCCCGAATTGAATAACAAGACCATCGAGCTTCAAACTCCGATCGACAGTACGTGAACGAGTTGTGCGGAATCTATCGACTGTCTCACCCTACCATTGGGCATTTTTAAGAAAAAAAATCCTCTCGAGAAGCTAATACATTACCAGGATGCGAGATATAAAGACATATAAATCATAAGAACCAGGCTGTTGCGTTTGCTAATTTTAATCTTCTTGAAAAAATTAATGCTTTTTTAAATTCATCACATTTGATTATAATTGGACTTGCAATTGAGAATAACGTCAACGATCGTTTACTAGAATCGTGAATTGAATTTATAGCAATTGAATATTTTCATAAGTAACCGTAAGTACCTAGTCGTATAGTGTACTTGTCGTAAATATTACTTAAATAACGAGCAAAATATGAACTTGACCATGATTTCAAATCAGTTCTTTTGACCATCTCAGATAATTGCTTTTCGTTTCACAGCGTTCAAATTTGCAATGCCACATGGACGAAGTTTGAATGATTTTAATATCCCGCGTCCTTATCCGTAATTGTAATACGCATTGCGCAATTAACCAACGCAAACTAATCAATGCCAATTTTCTACGTCACGTTACTTTATGTCAGTCGATCGCGATCTCCCTCTATACGATAAGGCCCGAGAAAACGGCGTATGTCCAAACTCAATAAGAAAAAATAGCGTGTCTAAAAAATTTCGTACGATATTTTTTTTTCTTCTATAAATATATATACGCTCGTGTACCTCGTGCCGCGCGTATATGGCACGTGCCAACGACGTGCTTTCGTCCGCGCGCGTGTATTACCACGAACGAGGCATCCGTACCATCGACTCGCATCTCTTGTGTACTCGTTGCATGTCTCTCCGAGTATAACGATAACGATTGCAATATACACGAGTCTGAAAATGGTATTCGCAGAGAAAAAAAGCTCGCTCGCTCGCTCGTACTCGAGATCTCAAAAATGAAGAGGAGAAAAAAGAATCATCGAGTGCATTATAATCCAGCGGTTTTTCCCGTCGTATATATAGACCGGTGGCACTTTTTCCGTGCTCCGCATACCGATGCAAAAGCTAGCTCTGCTTTTCTTTCGCCCTTCTCGAATGCGAATCGTTCGTTTCTCGCGTGGCCGAGCCGCGCGCGCGTAACGTAAATACATTGTAAAATATATAGGATCGCGAAAGCTGCTGCTGTACGCGTTCCGAGGACAATATGTCATACGCGTATGGAAATATTATACACACGCGCGCGTATGAAAAGCCATTATTGCTCGACGTTGACGATAATTGATCGTGACCCCGATGCGCCCGCGTATATCCAATCCGATTAAACTTTTTTCGTCGTTGTCTCGCTCGTTGTTGTTTCGCGCGATTTTCCAATTGACAGAAATTGGATCTGGTCGCGCGACAAACGTCAGGACATATTATACGCAATTTATTATGCGCACGCGCTTCGACGAGCCCGCCTCGTATATATACAGACGCATCTCGTTAATATCCACGCGGTTCGATCCTCGTAATCGCGGATTTGGTATTCTGCAATTAGCGTCGATCGGCCGCGTCGAGCTTTTGCGGCTTGCGATGTATATATGTCGTATATATACACATTACGGTGCAGCTTTTTAACCGCGTCAGGATCAATTGCTCGATTACGCGCGAATAACGAGTCACAGCCGAGGGGGGTGATCCATCAAGCGATGACTTTTCTCATTTTCCTTTTCTTTTTTGAAAAAATTCACTACCTACGCTTGTGTACAGGAAAAGTAAGGGTAAATTCAGCCTAACAAGCGAGCTCGCACGTGCCTAGAACTCTCGGTGCAAACACACATACGCACGCGAGCCTCGAAAATCCAATTAGATACGCCCGCAAAAGGAAATAACGAGGATCGGTGCCTTGCTATATATATAATAATTGTGCCATATGAGGTGTACACAGTTCGTGCGTGACTCTCTGCTACGACGCACAACGAAAATAAGTACAAAGAGGAGGAGGCGGAGGAGGAAAGAAAAAAATCCATAAAACGATGACGACTATATGAGCAATTCTCCAAATGAAACGCATTTTTGGAGGTAGAATCACGGCAAAATTTTTTTTCAACCTACGCGGATACGGACCCCCGGGAAATGTTTTTGGGGGTCCTAGGAACATGTAACCAAGTAGGAACCATTGAAATTTCAATAGTGCTTATTTTTATAGCTACTTTTGTGATTTAGAGGACGAAAAATCATGGTTTCTCGTAAATACGGCTAATTACTCAATTTCTAAGTCGCTGAAAAAGTATCAAAACTCATCTAAAAAATATAACTGGCTACTGTAATCGATAGGAAATTTTCTAAGCTTTCCAATGGTGGTATCAGATTTTCCGATAAGTCGCATATTTGCCGAGAAAATCGCCATGATACACGAAGGGCTAAATATCTCGAAAAACTCGGTATGGAAAAAGTAAACTTTGAGATTTAATTTCGATTTTTACTCGTGAAAATGAAATTTATCGAAAAATCTGACTGCACCATGAGAAAGCTGAGGAAATTTTCTATCGAAAGCGTATCTTCATTTATTTTTTCAGTGGAATTTACGAGCTAGTTTTGATTGTAGCGAGCCGAAAACCTCGCGACCGCGCTGAATCAGCTCGGAAACAGAAAACAGTGAACAAAGTAAAAGATATTCCCATGTATAACATTGTAATTCGACTCAAAAAATAAATGAAAATGTGCTTTCGATAGAAAATTTCTCATGGTGTAGTCAGATTTTTCGATAAATTTCATTTTCACGAGGAAAAATCGTAAATAAACCTCAAAGATCACTTTTTCCGTACCGAGTTTTTCGAGATATTTAGCTTGGCCCGTTTGATGGCGATTTTCTCGGTGAATATGCAATGTATCGAAAAATCTGATATCACCATCGGAAAGCTGAGAAAATTTCCTATCGAATGGAGTAGTCAGTCACTTTTTTTAAATGAGTTTTGATACTTTTTCAGCCACTTAGAAATTGAGTGAATTGTCGTATTTACGCGAAAACATGACTTTTCGGGCCCTAAAGCACAAAAGTAGCTATAAAAATAAGCACTATTGAAATTTCAATGGTTCCTACGTGGTTACATGTTCCTAGGACCCCCAAAAACATTTCCCGGGGGTCCGTATCCGCGTAGGTTGAAAAAAAAATTTGCCGCGATTCTACCTCCAAAAATGCGTTTCATTTGGAGAATTGCTCATATGCGCGCGGCGTCGAAGTAACGCAGCTCACACAAACACACACGTTGGTATAGGTGTACAACGTATACGAAACGTCAGAGCGAGAGCTTTTCCGTGTTCGTCGACTTATCGACGAACCCGCGTTTCCCCCTGCGCGCCTACGTGTACCTATGTGTGTGTATGTGTGTGTGTAATGCGCACGTGTCCGTGTGCAAGCGAGCTTTTGCGTCCGCCTCGTGCGTATCGTACGCGCACGAACACGTTGTACATACAAAAGTAACTGCAAGAGGAATTTTTTTCCTTCTCTCCATTCCTTCTTTTTTTTTGTGTATGTGTGTAATCGACCCGAGAGCGATGCATACAATTTTTTTTTCTCCTCGATGCAGCCCTTCGGTACATATACGCAGAAGAAGTAGCACAAATAGCAGAAACAGCTTTGGGAAAAATGCGTCGGCGGCCGGCGCGTTTGTGTGTGTGCGTGTGCGTGTGCTACTGCTGCGAGAGCTTTTACGGCCGACTTTTTTGTGCATTCGTTACACGACGAGCGATTTTCTTTTCTTTTTTTTATTTTTTTTTTTTAACTTCGTGTACGTGCGCTCGAACATGGCACGCGGGAAAAAAACTTTTTGCTGCGTGGAGAAAAGCTCGCGGATTTATATATACGCCCTATTTATATAAAAATTCTGCTGGCTAATGGATAAACTTTTTCCTTCGCTCGTACTGTACGTTATACGCATTATAGGAAGGGTCTGCTCGCGCGCGCAAAATTACAATCGCGCGGCCAACGTTCGGAGGGGACCAAGATTTAGCGCGAATATAAACTTCGCAGCGTTGATGAAAGCTCGCGCCGAAAGAATGAAGAGCAAAAATGCATGATTCTTGAAAATAATATCGAGGTAACAAATATAAGTACACGCCGTACACGTGGCGCGAGATTAATGGACGCGCGTCGCGGCGGTTATGCGCTTTTA
The DNA here is from genome assembly GCF_000599845.2 of Trichogramma pretiosum. Taxonomy (NCBI): domain Eukaryota; kingdom Metazoa; phylum Arthropoda; class Insecta; order Hymenoptera; family Trichogrammatidae; genus Trichogramma; species Trichogramma pretiosum. The sequence continues at coordinate 301,478 of NW_019641677.1, forward strand.
CGCGCGCGAAAAGAAATGAAATTTATACGAGAGTTCGCCGCCGCGTTGCGGAATGTCAACTTTGTTGCGTATATATTATTAAAGCGATGCAGACGGAGAAGAGAGAGAGAGCTGCGCGTCGACGATAAGAGTGAAAAATTTCATGCGCTCGAGATAAGGGCGGTATACGTTACGGTCGATTTTTATATACCTAGATGTAATATAAAGATGCACGACGTCGTGGGCGAAGAGCATTTTTTTTTTTTTATATACTTGGATTCATAGGCAATTTTTCCCAAATTTTTATCGGATTTTCGGGACCGTCTATCTATACAACCTATATCAGTTTTACCTAAATTCGTATTTATTGCTGATATCTAAAAAAAGCCTAGCTCGGTCCTGAGTGATTTTAGGGCAAAAATGCTAGAGAGCTTTTATTACTGGATTTTGTCCAAACTTTTAGCCCAACAAATACATCACGAGAGTCTGAGTGCTTTAAAAGAAATAGCTACGGTACAGAGAATTCCAATCGAGTTCGACCTGGACTTTCGTCATTAACAAAATTCACAGAGCTTTTTTACAACGTCACCTAATTCACCCATTAAAATTTTGTAATAAGTCACCGAGTCCAACAACCATAAAAAAATCCACACAAACCGCAAGGAAATGTTTATAACCGAGTTCTCGCTATATAAAGCTCGTTCATACTTCTTTTCTCATTTCCGCTTTTCTCCTGGTCTTCCGACTTCCAGATATCATAATCAAAGTTTTGCATCGCGTTGGCTCGCGCGAACAAATAACAAGGAAAAAGTATAGTATCGCTGTTATATATGAAAAACCGAGGCGCACAATTCGATTCGAATATAAGCTCGGCCGCTGCTCGGCCGATCGCGATGCTTCTACTATATCAATCGAAAATTTCATTCAATTATGTATAAGGACTTTCTTCGCCGCCGCGCGGCTTCAATTCACTTTTCTCATTATACTCTAGGAGGAGGGGGAGCTTTCGCCCGGACCGCGAGAGATGACGCGATTCGAAGCTCATGTATTATTTATCGAATTTCTTTTCTTCGAGTTTAACTTATTTAATCGAAAGCTCCGTATACTTCCTCGCTCTGCTGCGCAGCTGAGAGTCGACGGAGAAACACAGAAAAAGAAAGAAGGTTTATACGTATAACTATACAACGAAGGAAGTCGAGAGGCGAACTCGAGTGGAGTAGAGGATGGCGACCTAAATGCGTCTCTGCCCGTCGTTCTTTACGATGTGGCATGTCCGTAGTTGTATAGATATGAAAACTGTTGCATTGACACTCGCGTACTCTGGTCTGCGCTCGAGGCAGCAGCAGCAGCCATGGACTCGAGATAATAGATCCGTCTCGATCTGTCGTGTGCACTCCAGCTGAGCTGGGCGCGCGCATACGGTTTATAATTGAAGTACGCTCGGCTCGCTTCGCGCTCCAGTCGCGCCGATCGCGAGATCCACGAGACGAAGGTCACGTAGCTACGTATATAATTGTGCGTACCACAGCAATCGAACGAGCTTAAAATCGTAATCGTTTCGAACAGCGGGCGAACGAGCTTTTTTTTTACCCTTTCGCTGTTTTAATAACGCGTATATACAATGGATCGATACACAATGAGTATACCTATAATAAGCGTCCGCACGTGTGCGACTGTCGAGCCGATCGAGATCGATTTGCGTCTAATTGCGCTCCGCCCCCCCCCCCCCCCCCNNCCCCCCCCGTGACGTTATTTATATTATATACGGCATGTAGCCTATAATCCTCGGAAAATTAATGAAAGAATTAGCGCGGCTCCGGTGCGGCTTGATGTTGATCTATTAGCGGCATCGACGCGTAGGAATATAAGCAATGTACAGTATACGCGATAACGCGCGTGACCCGCGACAAATGAATTACTGCGGCCTGGGCAATTTCATATATATTTATGTATGTATGTATATGTGGCCGCGCGTCTGTATATAGCTATACGTCAACTGTCACGGTCAGCTGTCGTTCGCGTCGCGGGGCATTTCTAAAGATACACACACACACACACATTATATGAGCTATAGATACATCGCGAAAAAGCATAAAAAAGGTCGCGAACTCGATCAATTATGAATGTCAGCAGAGACACACACACGCGCAAAAAAAAAGCAAACAAACAAACGAGGAATGAAAATACAAAGCGTCGGCGAATGATTGTACACGTTAGTCATCATGCATTTCGCCGGTGAACTTTTTTCGCCGAGCTTTGTTAAATATGCACATCGCTGAAGTATATATCCCGTCCTTGTGCGCGAATATTTTTTTTCTTTCTCTCTTTTTCGCATCAAATACTTACGCAAAGCAGCAGCGGCGTCATGCAAGAAAAAAAGCTCTCGAGTTGCTGGGCGCGCGCGCGCGAGCTTTGGAGCCGCTAATTATACGTAGGGAGCCCTGTGCGATGCGTCGACGACGACGACGACGACGATGATGATGATAGGAGCGCAAGATCAAAGGCTCGCGCGAGCGCAAAACTTCGACAAAAGGATCAAAAAGACGGCGGTGGCGGTGGCGGGGCTCCGTAAAGCTTCGTGTACTCGCCTAGCCCCTTTGCCGTACTCACGTTCACGCACGCACGCACGCACACACACTTACGCGTATTTCACACGCACACACGTACACGGGCGATGTTTCCCGCTCGAGCTCTCTACTTTACACGTTATGGGGGTTTTCTTTTCTACGATCGGAGAGAAGCACGGCTCTGTTTATACATGAATTTATGTATCTGACAAAACACACCGACTCGGCGCGGCGTCGAAGCTCGACTGGCGCCCGCAACGAGCGAGCGAGCGCGCGAAAGCTCCAAGCAAAAAGTGTGTGTATACGGGAAGAGGATGCTGCAAAAGCCTACCGCTATGCTATACGCGCGTCTGCGCGCAGTTATACGGGAGCATCCGAAGTATAGCGGCGCAGCGGGGGCTCGATTCACGTGCAGCGGCGTGGATACCCCATCGGAGCTTTTATACGTGTTTTTTTTTATTATTAAAATATGCGATTCGGAGAAGTCGTTGATTCGGTCGAATTACGATTGATTTCAATTGAAAAAATAGGACGGAGACAGAGAGACAGTGGCTAATTCGCAAGATTTCATTGAGTAAACCTGTACATCTAATGAGCGGGAGCTTTCACGACTTTACATAGGCACACGCATACATTGAGCGAATAAGTACAATTGTTACATTAATGTCTGAGTTAATTGAGCCTAATTACATTTATATATCGCAACGTTTCGAGACTTGAAATTGCCGTATTATTATATACATTTACGTGCATCGGACACGCTGCCGTTTATACACACACACATAATAAGTAATAACATTGGCCGCTTTTAAAAGTTGTAACTCTGCACGACTCGCGTCGCAGTCGCGCGCGATCAATGGGAATTTTCCTTGTAACGTTATTTATATACACAAACACGAGCTCGCTATGTATACACTCGCCCTTCGATTCGATCTCCTGTACACCTCGTTTCTGTATTATATATAATACACCATTTCTCGCTCGCTCTCATTGCCACGAAGCTGCCTCCTCCTGTGTCCTACATACGCAGGTGCCATACACGTGTATATATATCTCTATATAGGCGCATGCATGCATGTAAATTTGCCGCCCTGTGCGCGCGCGAAAGTCTAGCTGACTTTTACGACGCGCGCAAAGTTCTCAAATGATAGGCGCGCGTACCTACACGTCAATGTTGTGCATACATCTATGCACACACAGCGCACATAGTTTCGTATAAAGGAAGAAGAAACGCCGAGAATCTCTTCGAGTCGTTTTTTTTTTTTACTTCTTCTCCCTCTTTGTATTTGAGCGAAAATTGCAATTCGCTCGACTCGCCCCAGCCCCGCGACAGCCGACGACATCAGCAGCAGCAGCAGCAGCGAGGGGGCAAACAAAAAAAAAACAAGAGAAAGGAGCTTTTTCTCGCTCGTTCGAGTGCGCCTCCGCGCAAACGATCTTTCGTGTGTGCATCGCGCAGTTCCTATATAACGCACATTCATATATAGATGAAAAGGAACAGAGAGAGAGACACTGTTTTAGCGCATCGTCAAATCGTCGACTGTCTCTCTCCCCCTATATACTTGCGCGCGACCATGAGAGCCGTATACGGCGTGTGTGTGTGTGTGTGTGTGTGTGTGCCCCGCCGGAAGATAGAACTTTTGATGTTCAAAGCGACAGTCGACAGTCGACGACAAGAAGAGGGTAAACACACTCGAATACACAGAGAGAGCCCGTAGGTATATATGCGCAGGACAAAAACGAAAATTCGAGCTTTATTTCCCCGCGAGCACGAGTGTAGCACGACTTTCTGTAGCAGTACCTATATGTATGCATATAGGACTGTGCACTGCATTCAACAAAAAAAAAAAAAAAGTCGTCGCGTGGAATAATTGATTCGATATTACGGCCTAACGATGCCATATACGTATAATTTATAAACACATAGACACACACATACTCGCGTGATTGGCTCCCGTTTTGCCTACTGTATACATATACAACGTATATGTATATAATTTGCACTAATATCTCACGATTCCTCGACGCACGCAAGGTCGACTCGAGTAAGCTCGAGTACGAGCGAGGCTCCTATACTAGGAACGAACCCTCCCCCGTTGCTGTTGCCGCTGCATCAAGGACGCGCGCCCCCTTCTCTTACCCTCTACGATCGCATAAGCTCTTTTTCATATGTTTCATTATTGCGCACACGATGTTATGTGTAAGCTGTGTCGGGGAACCGAGTGGCGTGTGCCGCTATTTTCGCGAGTAATTATGCACGTAATATTACATATACCGCATACACATCGAGGTGCGTCACCGACACTGCCGTACGATATCGGCCGTATATTATAAACTCTCGTATACACGTAGTACAAGGCAGATAATGGCAAAAAATCGCAGAGGTGGCGCGCGGAAGATAAGACACCGACGCCGACGCCGCCAATGTGTTTGTATAACAATCGTGTGCCTGACTCGTCGAAAAAGTATCCGCGAGATTTTCCATTTCGGCGAGTATAGATCGTCACGCTCTCTGCGCGTTTCCGTGATTCCACTCCTAAAACAAAAACACACAATTGTTGACGCTACCCACTTTTTCGTGTGTGTATTTGTTTAACGTATGTATAAAAGGTTCGGGTACCTTATCGCGAGATCGTCGTGTGGCATTGTACCCGCGCACCGGAGATATTGATTTTTTTCCGAGATCCCGCGTCCGATTTATACAAAAAAAATAGGAAAGGAGAGAGAGAAAGAGAGAGGAAAAAGAGTTTGAAACGTGAAATCGGTCGATTCATGACTCACTGCTTGATCGATTGGAACCAGTGCACCTTCTCGTGGCCTCGCATCCTACTGCGGGGCTTTTTTATATTACAGTTATGTGGTGTGCGGGTGTCTGTGCTTGCGACAATTGTGCACAGTGCGCTGGATATATATGTCTTCGGAAATTTGGGACGACTTTTGTACGATTTATGTATATATTTCGCTCGAACGACACGACACTGATGCAAAATATATTCACGATATATAATATCCAATCTCACGGCTCACTCACTCTGCACTCGCTGCACAAACAAACACATGCACGCGCGCGGATGGCGAGAAAAAAGCTCGCAGCTCGCCGCGCTCATCACTTAAACTTCGCACCACGTATAATAATAATAATAATAATAAATAATATAATACACAACACACGTATATTAGCCACACACACGGCTCGTGGCGCACACTCGAGTACATTCGATGCACATTTTTTCGTTTGTTTTGTTGTCGTTGCTTTCGTTTCGCCTCGTATTGCAAAGTCACGGACCTTTTGGCGCCGCTCGACGACGCGGGAAAGACTGACGAGGCCTGGCACACACGATACTTGCGGGCGCGCTCGCCGAGCTGTATATACAGTGTGTTTCGCAGGCCGAACGCGTCGACGACGACGACGACGCCTCATCCCTACCAAGAGAACTCGATTCGCGCGGCTATTTCTCGATATATACAGACGTATATACACGTTAATGTACGAGTGTGTATCTGTACGTGTGTGGATGCGAAAGGCGCCGATCTATATAAAGCACACACATACACACACACGCGCACGAAGGAGATTGGCCGTGCTCGCGTGAGTACATACGTACTGTATGTATGTGTGCGGGTGCCAATCGTCAAAGCAAATATTTGACAAAGAAATAGATAACGAGTGCAGGTTCATTGCGAATAAAAAATTATTACTCGAGCTCGACTCGTTCGCACACGTGCATACACCTTGTAACTCCCGGTCGTCGTCGTCGTCGTCGTCGTCGCTGTACGTGTACACGTGTGACTGTGTGCGTAGCTCGTTATTAGCGTGATAATGGCCCGAACGATCGCTATACGTATAATGCAAAAGAAAGAGAAAGAGAGAGAGCAAAAAAAAAGGTAGGAGCGACTGGTCGATATCCATATGTGTATGTTCGTGAGTAATTTCAACTTGGCTCGAGGCTATAAGCGTTCCCTTTAAGGATACACCTTTTCCTCTCGATTTTTTCCTGTGCTTTTTTTCCTCCTTCTTCTTCTATCTCCGTTGAAATTGCGATTCAAAAATCGCGTACATGACGCACGGAGTGTAATCAACGGCGCGTACACATCGTTCCCGCCAAACATCGTTATTGTTCGCTCGCGACTGTACTCTCGGCTCGCTCGGAGTGCGTTACGCATGTAGGTCCAATTTTTGTTTATTTTCCACGTTGAGCTTGCAATGCGTGGAAAATGCATAAATGGCTGCGTGTCATCGCCGTACGAGGGTGTATACCTATACGACCACTCGAGCTTTTATAGTTTTATTCGTTCAAAATTTACGCAGCCACTGCGCGTCCGAGTGGTGCAGGTTCGTTACAAGTTCGTACTACATAGATATTTACGCGTGGAAAACTCTGTTGGATACGTTGCCTTGGCCCACGATGATTTTTTTTATCGCAAGAATATTTTTACAAACCTCGATGCGAAACTATCCAATCACGATTTTTCTTCATCTATTAGGAAGCTCTGTAATAACAAGTGTCGTAAAATAATTTGGATTGCAACTTAAAAATGAAATGCTTTTCTATAATTTCAATTTTTTGCCAGGTTTAGGTTTTTTTTTATTTTTGAAATCCGAATGAAAATTTTATTAAAAGTTCGGTGTAGTTTTAACGACACGCGATAGTATAATAATAAATTTTAGGATGTGATGATCGAAATGTACACTCGGCAACAAAATTATCGCAACAAAAAAATTCATCGAAATTTTGTCGATTTTCAAATGCTTCTATCTTTGGCTAGATTTATCGTATCGACACGCTTTTTTTTTTAATTTCTTGGAAATTTTGTCCTCTTTAAATCCATATAAATTAAGATAAGATTTGAGTTAATGTTGAGTTACCAGTAGTATTTGAGCGTGACCCTAAAAATTACTGAAAAAAAATGACTGTTTGAACGTGTACCAGTACCGCAGTGATTTTTTTATCGAAATCTAACATACACCATCGCAAAGTGCTCTTTTTAACGAGTAATTTAAAAAAAAAAGGACCTCTCTACGATTTTTTTAACGCCCTGTAGGTCGATTTGAAGATACCATTTAAAGTACGTAAAATCCCCCGTTTAGCTGAAATCAAGACGATTTTCTGGGCATTTTGCGTACATAAACCGTACCTTCAAATCGACCTACAGGGCGTTAGAAAAATCGTAGAGAGGTCCTTTTTTTTTTAAATTACTCGTTAAAAAGAGCACTTTGCGATGGTGTATGTTAGATTTCGATAAAAAAATCACTGCGGTACTGGTACACGTTCAAACAGTCATTTTTTTTCAGTAATTTTTAGGGTCACGCTCAAATACTACTGGTAACTCCACATCAACTCAAATCTTATCTTAATTTATATGGATTTAAAGAGAACAAAATTTCCAAGAAATTAAAAAAAAAAGCGTGTCGATACGATAAATCTAGCCCAAGATAGAAGCATTTGAAAATCGACAAAATTTCGATGAATTTTTTTGTTGCGATAATTTTGTTGCCGAGTGTATAATCGAAACAGAGCAGATTAAAACGATTTTGTTAATAAATAATTCGTTAACCTGATCATTCAGAGTGCAAAATTAAATAGTATAACCCCAGACCGAGGCGAAGCCGAGGCCGCAAAAGAAGTGCATATAGTCTGTGTATGTATCGCAGTACACCACTGCGTATGGCGGGAAGGGGAAGGTATCGCCAAGGAGCCATCACAAACACGGGGTCACCTACTCGCCTCGCTAATATACACGAGCGGCGCGTTCAGTCGCTGGCGAGGAGATAAATTCCTGTAGTAAGCAACTGTTTACAAATTGGTGAAATCAAGGATTAGTGTTAGCTACTCGAGGCGATTAACCTCGAATATTTTTCCGGTTAATTTTGCTAATCGTTTAATTTTTCGAATCATTATAACTAAGCGAGCGATGGAAAGCAAAGAAGGCATAGTTAGGTATACTATTATTTGTGAACGCCATTACATTTTTTAAAGCGATTTCTTCATTGAATTTGATAATTCCTTAGGGTGAAGGAGGAGCCGAACGATACTTGCCCGGATGCAGGTGACGATAATAATCGATTCGATTCGGTGGACTCTGGCGAAGCCAAAAACTTTAAAACATTTCCAGTTTATAAATCACCGGTGAGTGTAATGATTTGAGTAATGGTCTAATTTTACAATATCAAAAACTATTGAACAATTTTCATTTTAGACAAATCACACGAATGAGGTTATGGCGTTACAAGAAAATTTAAATGGAAAGATATTCATTGACGTTGAGTGCAAAGGTGTAAAACTCGAACCAACCCATCTATCAACAGCTAACTGCAAAATTGAGAATCAAAGTTGCCAATCTATTGTGAAAAAAGAAAACGAAAGTCAGATCGATGACATAACTGAAAAAATGTTGATTGATTTTGAGGGCAAAGGTGTAAAATCTGAACTGAAATTTCTATCGACAACTAACTGCAAAACCGAGCAACCTTTTGTGAAAATAGAAAGCCAAATTGATCAGTTTGAAGAAGAATCTCGATTGAAACTTAACGAATCCAAGGAAGTGAAAATATGTAGAAAAAGAACGTCAAACAAATCAACTCGAGAGTTTAATCAGTGTCGAAAAACGTTTGAAAGAGAAGAGAGCCCAAAAACTCACATCAATATGACACATAAAATCAATAGACCATATAAATGTGAAATTTGTCCCAAATCATTTGGACAAAAAGGTATACTCAATCTTCACATAAAAGTAGTACATAATCGAATCAAACCCTTCGAATGTCATATTTGTCACAAATCATTTGGATACCATCACACCTTGAAAAACCACATAAGTGCATTACATAACCGCAGCAAATCCTTCGAATGTCATATTTGTCACAAATTATTTGGATACCATCAAACCATGGAAAATCACATAAGTGCAATACATGACCACAAAAAACCCTTCGAATGTCATATTTGTCACCAATCATTTGGATACTATCCAACCTTGAAAAAGCACATAAGTAAAGTACATAAATGTAGCAACCCTTTCGAATGTGAGATTTGTCACAAATCATTTGAATACCAAAGTACTCTCAAAGAACACATAAATTCAGTCCATGATCGTATCAAACCCTTTAAGTGTGCGATATGTCACAAGTTATTTGAAGAAAAAAGTTACCACACGATTCACATAAATACAGTACATATTCGTAGAACATACGGCAGCAAGAAAAACCTAAAAGTTCACACTGATGCAAAACATAATTAAATTCAGTTAATAATGGTATAAACTCTAAAAGTTTAAGATTTGACCGAGGACATTCGGACATACGAAAGACTACTCCATGAGTACACTACTTAATTTCCGACAATTTTTCAAGTAAATATCAATGAAATCCACGAAGAACAATAAAAGCATTCATTAAAAATTCTATATTTATTTTCTCATGATTGTGCACCCACTCACTTTTTTTTACACAAAATAAAATAAAAAAAAGATTTTCTCAAGTACCTATATTAAAGATAGGAAGTCTTGTCTTGAATAAAAAAGTATTCCTAAACTTCACTATCCCATTCCCTCACGGCATCAATTATCGATCAAAAAGCCCTGCAATTAGTGAAAATGAAAAGCATATAGTTTCAGTTATTGAAAGAAACTGAATTGCCATAATCGCTCGACTCGGATGAAATACAAAGTTAAGTATAATCAATCGCTAAATAATTATTTTTCTATTAGTGTGAAAAACTTGTTGTTTTCGATGTCATAAATGTTCCTAAATTGTATTCGGGCGATATTTTTCAGAAGCCCGAAGCAATACACTTTTTAGAATACACTCTCACTGATTTTTTTTCATTTTCTCATTGATATCTCGTGTTTTGTGTGCCCATCGGCTGTGAATGAAATTGCGCGTTATCGTGTCAAAATGCACCGTCGCGTTAGTAACGCACGGCTAATCAAAACCCGATGCACAGTCGATACTACGCGCATATCACACGAAGAAAATATTTTATGTCTATTCATTTTCAAAATTTTACACTTCAAATACTGGAAAAAAATATCGCATGTGGGAAACTATCGCATATATGAATCGTGTCGATTCGAACGAATACAGCGTGCGCGCGTGTGACGCACGGAGCTTGCAGAATTGCTACATCATAATAGGCGTGCAAGCTCACGTAACGAACACGGCTCGAAGGAGTTAAGGTCAAGGCGCTTGGAATATCATGTACACCCGCGCGCTTGCTTTAACCGATGTATATAAATTGAGCCGAGCGCTAGTTTGCACGAGAGTTCGGAGTTATTACATTGTGCGGCGTACGTTACATTGTTAAAAGTAATAATTATCATAAACAAAAGCACGCGGGGCAACGAGAGAGAGAGAAAGATCCGAGCGAGCTTATCGGTTTGCGATGGCCTCGGCCCACGCAGTATAAAGTATAATACGCACACACACACACACACACATGTGAAAACTTTAATTAAATGCTCGCAGAGTGTGGTACACGTAAGATTTTTCATAGATTAAAAAAAAAAAAAATACACGGCTTCGACGTCGAACGAGTTCTGACTTGATGATTCGACGTGGCCTATTGGATTGCTCGGCCAAATATACGAATGGCTCGTACATATTTGATACGGCTTGATTGAGACGAACTTTAAAAGTCGGTCGATGTTATAATCATCTCTCCGAAGAATAAGCGCTCTTTCCTGATTTGAGAAATATCGAATGATACCCGTATCGTTTCAACTACGCTCGTACACGAACAGAAATAAGTATGAGTAATTGCCAACGAATCGCAAAAATTCGAGCTCGTTGTATCGGGCGTATGTAATGTATAAAATACTTTTTTAAATTGAGAAAAATCTATTCCGGAACTATTACTCAAGCGCTTGCGCCACGTATATCAGGAACAACTACCATTTTCTTCGACGCGATATAACCTCCCTTCGAGCTTGCGAATGTAAGCTCGTTGGAGAGCTTTTGTACAAATATAACAAGCTCGCGAGCGTATACCCATCTTTATGTACTCGCTCCGCCGAGAACATACACACGCAGCAGCAGCAGCAGCCTAGAGAGGAAATATTTTCTTTGTCGTGTATTCGCACGGAGCCACGTTGGCGTATAATATAAATTCGGAGCGAAACTTATAAATTAAATTTTGCCACATTCGGCGGAATTCGGGGTCATCGCGCGAGTGCATATCTGGCGTCTAATATGCATGTATACGTACCTATCCGTTCGCAAAGTTTCATTTTCCGCCGGGGGCTTTATTACGTATCGCTTCGCTCGCTCGCGATTCGAGTTTAATGCATAACATAGATCGAGGCGCTGCGCGCGCGCGGACTCGCGGATAAAACATTCCCGGAAAAGTTCGTCGAGCACGGCACGACGCGTGACAGAGAGAGAGGCAGCGATTCGCAATCTCTTTCGTATGCGTACATTATGTACGATATAATTAAATTTGACGCGGTCCGTGTACTCGCGCTTTAATTGATATTTCCAGTCGAGCTCGCCTCCAAAGGGAAGATATTACGAAATACTCACCTGGCTTAATGAATGCGCCGCTCGTAGTTCCACTTATTTCACTCCCTCGGCTTTCTCTCTGTATACGGCAGTCGTGCTGTATAGTATGTATTAACGGACGAGCCACGTGTGAGGCGGCGGCGACGTCGAGAGCCGATCGGCCGATGGCGACGCACACGAGCAACAGTGAGAGAAAGAGAAGAGAGATTTTATGTCGACCGGGTCTGAGTTCGCGTTGATACTCTTCACTGGGCTGATCCAATTTTCCTTTTATTCTCTTGCTACACTGTCTTTGCAAGGTAGAAGGAAGAAAAGAAATACGACTTTTAGGATTTACTCGTCCTTCAGAAAAACACATGTATCTGTGTGTGTGTACAGCTTATACGAACAGCGTGAAAGAAAGCCGAAAGCTCGGGTTATCCGAGTACTTTTATGCGCTGCGTAGCTCTTGAGCTTTTTCAACGCGACTTCATTATGTTAACCACAAAGTTTGATTTTTACGTCTATAGAAGACTTCTAGAGGAAAAATAATAGGCATCTCCGTGAATCGGAGAAGAAGCAAGAGAGAAAAATGTATTTTCATATGGCCGGATGAAAAATGCGTCATTATGTCAACGTCGCTATGGCGTGTCGACGTCGTCGTCGTCGGCACGTCACAAATATAAGCTCGAAAGCTCGTTAATCAAGCTCTCATTTTCGGTCCACGAAAAACCAACGAGCTCGCGAGCCAGAGATACGCAGAGATAGATGCCGTTATTTATACGCCGTATACTTATATAGCGATACGCTTTTTGTGTAATTAAAACGTCGCAATCGCGCTTAATCGTCCTCATTACGATTCGAGTTTACAAACGCGCGCCTCGAGCGAGTATTCTCCCGTTTCTTCGCTCTTTGTTGGAATTACACGCGGAAGTGCAGTGACAGCGGCAGCAGTCGCAAGCTCGGATCGCGTCCTCCTTCTCCCCCCACCTCCTTCTTCTCCTTCTGCTCCCCCATTCTCGTGTCGAGAGGCAATTTGCCAAATTTCACTCTCTGCGAGAGAGGAGAGCTTTTTTTTCGTATTATAATGCTCTGCGCGCTTGTTATTAAGTGCGCGCGCGCGCCTCGTGTCAATGCCAACGAAAATGAAAAAAAAAGAGAGAGAAGAGATAAAAAAAAAACATCGAATCCGCGAGTGTATTCTTTGCCTGTATCGTTGTACACGCGCGGAGAGACCTGGCAAACGCGCCGCGAGACAAAAAAGCTCGTTAGGCTTATTTAAGTACCTGCACGGCTGTAATAATAAATACTTCGACTCGAATACTTCTAAATTCGTAAAGAAAAGCAGAAACAAAATGAAGAGGAGGAAACTTTTCGTTATTTACAATCGTTTCGGGGATAAAACGAAACTTACATTATGCAGACAATGAAATTGCATGCGTTCGAAAGCTCGATGTACAAAACGGAAGCGTACGTACGTGTGCCCACGACCGATCGTACAAGCTGTACGTACGCTAGTACATAACGACGAAAAAAAAGAACTTACCTGGAGTAAATAACTTGCGTACGTTGGCGCAGTCAAGGGGGGTCACACAGGTGAGTCGCTCGGTGACGTCTATCTTTCTCTCTTCGTACAAATACGCCACGGGAAAAAACGAATTAAACAGTCGATAATACAATTACACGCTATTACACGGAGTCCCCCTCTAAGCTAGGGCTATAACTATGCTGCTGTATGCACACGGCACTCGCACACACGCACACACGGTCGCACTTAAATGCACAAAATCGACGGCGCACAGACACAAGCAGGCTGGAAACTATCGTTACGCTTCATATCTAGTACACACGCTTACATATGTATGTGAGCTATTCGCAGCCGCTGCTGCTGCTGCTGCTTTACTGCACGGTCCATCCAAATAGTTGTGTAGTATAGTCGCGCGCAGCCGTGCGCCATATACGCGATAACGTATTATAATAATACGATGATCAACGCGTAGCACAGCAGCACACAGCGTGTGTTACAAGCAATATGTCGCGATGAAAAAAAATGAGAGAAAAACGAAGCAGTTTACCCCAAACCACCAAGATACAAGCGCACTCGCGAAAGAGTCAAGTCTTGCGGGGCAGTATGCGCAGGCAGTATCTGCCAGGTCTGCGTCGCAGTTTCGCGGCGAGCTGGGCCTTGCGCTCGAGGACCGGCCGCCTGATGGCCGCGACCACGCCGAGAAACAGCCTCACCAGCAGCTGGAACAGCCGCGCCAACGGTGGTCTCTTCTGCTGCTGCTGCAACTGATGATGTCTCTTCTTCTGGGCCGAGACGAAATTATTGTTGATGTTGATGTTGTTGTTGCTGTAACAATTGACACCGCGTCAGGCTGGAATTGGTTGCTGTTGCTGTTGTTGCTGACCGCTGCTGTTTCGACGCTGTTGTTGTTGCTGCTGCGGTTGTTTGTTGACGCAGTCGTTGTTGGACGATCGAGCTGCTGCTGCCGATGCAGTAGTAACGCTGCCGCTGCCGCTACAGCTACCACTACTACTTGTGCTACAACTACTGCGACGACGAGCTGCTGCTGCTGCTGCTGCTGCTGCTACCGACGAGTTGTTGCAGTGCGATGATGATTCTTCTTCGGCCATTGGAATCCGACCTGTACCACATACGACAGCGCGCAGATATTTTACACACGCACACACACTGATATTCACACGGATGTACACACACGAGCGAGCAGAGCAGAGAGAGTCTATAGCGCAAAGCTCTGTACGAGCTGCTGCTGCTGCTCCACTCGGTTTATTATTATATATGAGAAGAGAGAGAGAGAAAACGCGCACACAGCGAACGATCTAAACGTGTACACGCGTTTGCGCGCCCAAGTCTGTTCTACGTGTCTGTGTGTTGAACGACACGTTATAAACGCGCTGGCGTATATGTACGTACATACGCAAGCACACACACACACACACACGCACAGTCGTGTTCGTATACGTCGTTACTGTTTCTGCTGCCTTTGAGTAGCGCTAAAAAGCTCTCCGCCGTGCCACACTGCTGCCGCGAGCTTTCGAGTCTTCTGCTCGCACGCACACACTCGTATACGCACTACCCACACACCCACACAGACGTATTCACGTTATACAAGCTAGAGAGCGCGCGTATTTTCGCGCGAGTAAGTTTGCGCGCGCGCGCAAGCTGCGAGAGGATGACCGTCACAGATTTGTATATTTACGCGCGAGACGAGAGCTTGCGGCCGAGCAAAGTGGAACGCAGCATCGGCAGCGCGCGAGCTTTCGACGCAGCGCTGCACGGCGAATATATCTTTTGACGTTTGATTTTTTTTCCGCACGCCACGGTTGAAATTGAAGCGAGCGACGATGATTTGAAGTTTTTTGCTTTTTTAAATATTAGCCGAAAAAGCTCGAGCTTGAAAGCTCGGGATGAATGTGGTTCGTTTCGAACGTGCGAGTGAGTTTGGAAGGGAATCGGGCGAAACGAACGTACCCACGGCGACGCTGCCAATATGCATTATTCATGCCACTATAATACAGGCACAACTATTTGGGCGTGTGTGTATCTATTTCAATGCACACATGTGATGCACACTCAGACGTATATACGAGGTACTCCGAGTGGCCGAATAACACACGCATACACGGCTGCGCCGTACGTTGCCGTGCCACCCACCCACACACCCACACACACATACACACACGCGAGTTTGAACGCAATAGTATGATATACATAGCTATAGAGCTGCTGCTGCAGTATCGGCGTGTAAGCTCCCTTGGCATTTTTATACATGTATATTATACCGTGTAGTTGGAGCGGAATCTGCTACCTACTACCTCTTTTATCGATCGCTACATTAATGCATACGAGTGCACCGAAGGAGACGTATATATAGGTACATACAGAGAGAGAGAACTGAAAGCTCTCCGGTTTGCTTCATCGCGCGCCAACGCCGCCGCCACTTACCTACATACATGCGTATATTATTACACACCGTCCTATTTTGCTCGTATACGAGTAATGCAATTCAGCGGCTCTACGTGTACTTGCGGCAGCTGGGCCGATACGTATGATAATTGATTACGCGCGCACGAGGACGATTAATTGTCACGTGTGTCTCCGACAAGCAGATTTATGGTAAATGCAGGACGAAGGGAAAGAGCTAAGCTAAACAGAAAAATACAAAGATCGTTTTCGGAATCTCGGAAAATTTATCAGTATTTTATTAGAATTTCCAACAAGTATTTCCCGTTTGTCAATCCGGATATTTTTATTTAGGCTGCAAGGTTTTCGGTTTTGATACGTTCGGGTCTGAGTTTTTCTCTCCAACGGATTCGAATTTGTCTTTCATAATTTTGGATAATCTTTTTCTGTTGTCGTTAATTAATCATTATTGAACATACCTATTTTTAACATTCTCATTGATAACAGCAGCCACTTCGTAATTCGGATTATAGATTTGATGAAATTTCATTTAATTTTAGGGAGTTTGAACATTCGGGTAAAACTGTTTTCGAGTAATCGAAGGCCTCCCTAGCGCGACAACCTAAATAATCTGCAGGAGCAATTCATGCAGAATTTTCGAGCCCGAATAAATACAGTGGTCGCCGCTTAAGAGAATCACTGTGTGACAAAAATTTTCATTCTATTAAGCGGATGATTCTACTATCCGATAGGGATTGCAATAACTTATAAATAACTTTGAATCCGAGAAATTATGCATTATTATAATAAATAATTTATTATTATAAATGAATATATATATATATATAATATATTCTTCAACGTTTTTTCTACGTCTTCGTCTTTGCCGCATCGTTTTCTCTTGCGGCTGAGATTTTCGTGAGAGCAAGAGGTACTTTCTATCTCGTAACGATTTAATAATAATCTACTAAGAGTAGCTTGTGATATGTTTAATAACAGCGCTGCATCACTTTGTGATAAATTTGGCAACAAATCATATTTTTTTAGTAGCTCCTTTTTTTCAAGGACACTTAAGCCTTTTCTATGAACTATAGCTGATGATTTTTTCATACTTGTATCACTAACACAATTAATTATTATGAGCATGTAATACCGACGGTGCTATGAGAAAGTACTGACAATGAAACTTGTATTTAATCGACAACAACATTGAATGTAAACATCGTCTTCAAACTAAATTTGATTCTATTAAGCGAAAAGTTTATTCACTTAAGCGGTGAATTTTACATGTATAAGGATACGGGAAAATCATTGTTAGGATTTTTGATTCATTTAACCGGCGTATTCTATTAAGCGCAATTCTCTTAAGCGGCGACCACTGTATAAAGCTGTTTAGCGTACCATGAGAATAAGTTATGCGTAATGTATTTATGCGCAACGCTTTGCGATTCTATAGCAAAAAACTTCGCTTAAAGCAAAAAAATTGCGTGAAAAATGCGCGATACATTTCACGACGGCCTATAATTTCATAGAGTGAACGCAAATTGTAACTTTCGTGAGTTATTTATTGATGCCGAATGCGCGTGTCAAGCGTAACAGAAAAAAGGCGACACCGTGCCCGATCTTTCTTTCTTATTTTTCTGGAATTTGCTCTTTTGTGCATACGAAATTATGCGCGTATTGCGCACGTACGCTCACAATCTTCGGAACGGGAATTGTGCGACATACGTTACAGGACACGTACTCGCTCCCCGGCAGAAATACGAACAAATTGAATAAGAATTTTATCTGCTTTCACTCTGTAACGATGCTGCTTTTTTCCACGACGATGCGAATTCGAATCGAATTGATCCAAAACCAAAGTCGCTGTGAGAATTTCGACGGAACAAAGATGGGATTATAGGGTAAAGCAGCTAGTTATCAAACACTTAAGAATATATCCTATTATAATCGATTGGGGGAGCTTACTCGTTGAATAAAATTTTTTTTTGAATATACATCTAAAACACTGACATCAGCAGGTTGCAGTATTGTGGGTGGCATTTGGAAGAAGCGAGTACAGAATAATTCCATTATAACTACAAAAAATGCTCAATGGCAAAGTTAGGTGAGATTTATGGCCATCAACAAAGCACAAAATAGACTTCTTAATCCCAGATCTCTCTAGCCATGGATTCAAACAATTAGCCATGTATTCGAAAAATGTCTCAGTATTGATCCACCCACTTTTGGTTTTTCCAACAAACCATTCATCGGGTACACTTTCAACGATCTCAGGAGGTAAACGTTGATACGGGTATATTATCAAAGGCGGAAGTAGTGATCCATCAGCTGTCACAAATACCAAGACGGTAATATTTTCTTTGTGATTGCCTACATTTACTTTATACACATTTTTAGTGCCTTTGCGACAAAGAACTTTATCGGATGGTGGTGACAAGTTGAAACCAGTCTCATCTCCATTTAAAATTCTTGTAGGATCATCCATTATATCCAATCAATTATTTTCTTTTAGGTATTCGCGCAGTTCTTTGAACCAGTTTTCGATGGACTCTTTTGTGACGATGGCTCTTCCTTTGGATATTCCCTCTGCAACACGTTGAGTTATATCCTTATGTCTACCTAAAAATAGTCGATACCAAGTATCTCCTGGCTTATCATTGACAAATTTTGTAGGTAAATTAGCATCTTTAATCGTTTTTTGAACAGTCTCTATGAGTCTATGTTTATCAACAGGGAATCCGATGCCACAGAAATTGCGATTTTAGTTTCCCCAGCACATGATAATTCTGGTTCTGGTCTTCGTCGCTTTTCGTACTGGGATATTTTCCCATTTTTAATGTCACTTAAGGTTGACCGCGGAATATCGTAAAGTATAGCTGACGTATTCCACGCTCGACCACACAGTGCACTCGCGTGGGACATTTTTTAATGTATCGCATCTTTTCTAACTCGCCGTGGCTGGGTCAATTATATCTGAAAAAATATTGCGCACATGCATCCCGATAGATTTTTGTCTGTTCGTTCCAATGGTGGTACCAGTTTTTCGAAAAAAGTTAATTTACACGGAGAAAATTTAATTCAAAGTTAGCTCAATTTTTCGGCAAGTATTCCCCCTCCTCATTCGTAGATTCTATAGATTCGTAAATTCGTAGATTTCATTCCTCAATCGATAGGTAATTTAATAACGAAGATTTTAAAAACAAAATTTAAGTTGGAAACTCAATCGGTTCAAAAGTTATGAACAATTAAGTGTCAAAAACGTGGTTTTGCGGCCACGCGCGTCTATTCTTGAATTCGTCCGAAAGTAATAATAAGTAATTTATTTAATTTACCCTACTTGCAGATGGATCTTTTAATGTATTTTCAACTTCTTATTTCTTTGAATTATGCGACTTAAATAAAACAAAATAAAGATTTTATTAGTACAATCTTACAAATATTTACAGACCCTAAATTTTACAATTATACACCATATTCACAGTTTAATCATCGTCTTCACTTTCATCTTCTTTGTGAGAATCGCATTCATCATGTTTCGATTGTTTGATTCTTTTAATTAACTCTTTTGCCGGATTAAATACACCGTAAGTATTTACATTGCAAATAAAACACCTGGCACTCTTTTTGTATTGTTGCAGAGCACATTTTTCACAGAAATAATGCTTGCACCTGTAATTATTGCATTTGAATTAGAATTTAATTGAAACATGTGTACATAAAATAGCACGTTTGGATAATTTTGAAACTTACTTTGTAACCACAGGATCAGTAAAGCTCTCTCTGCATATGAAACACTTGAATGGCAAAGTTTCTTCGTCACTGTCAATTTCATATTTTTTATCATCTTCATCACCACTGGCATCTGCACCAGCCTCTGCTTCTAATTGCCATCCATGTTTGTAATCGGAACGATCGTGAAGATACTTACAACTGTCTAAAAAGTTAAAAGTATAATATTATTATCACTGTAAGAGATTTTAATGAATAAAGAATTTTACATTTAGAAACATACCACCAAATCCACAGAATCCAGTCTCTTTGTAATCTTTACAAATATCTGGCTGGTAGTCCCATCTTACTGTAGCCCTCAAATTTGCAGGTGCTCGAATGGGTCCCTTGCGCACCATACCACTGGATGCGTTACCAGCTACTGTATCTTTTTTCTCAAAATATTGAGCATAATTGTTCATGCCCCTATATATTTTATCATCTTCTTTTCCTTTTAGCTCCTAAATAAGTAAAATTTATGATTAGAATTCATTTATCAAAAATATCTTGCATCATTTCACATAAAAACTTACGGCATTTATTTTTTGAGCTTTTTCAAAGATTGCTTGAGCATCTCTATCCTCCTCTGTTTCGATTTGTAGAATTGAAGTGGCACCTTGATCGCTTGGCCCCTCGGGCAAAGCCATTCTTTTGCTTTTATAGGACACTGTAACTGAATCTCCTTCACTACTGCTGTCATCATTATCCAAAACCTTTTTTTGCCTCTTGTTATTTGTCTATAAAAATGTCATATAGAGTATGTCAATTTACACTTGTTTTATGAAATTTTAGTTGTGTTTCAAGTAAATGATAAACTTACACGTTGTCTCAATGGATTTAAATGATCCTCCTTTTTTTCTTTCTTGACGATCACCGTCTCACCATCGCTACTCTCTGTAAATAATAAACAAAACTGATTAAATCTTAATCTTAACCTATGCTTTATTAACTAAAAAAAACTAATGTAAACTTACCGGAATCGTCATCTTTTGCTCGCTTTTTCAAGCCAGCTCTATTTATACGTTTAGTCGATTTGAACATTTTTATATAATATCCCTTGACAAAACTATACAAAAATCGAATCGAAGCCGTTGATGCTGTCTTCTTCTGATGTTTACTGGTTGGCGTCCATGCACTGTCGTCTGTCGAACAGAACTCATAGACCATAGTAGATCACACCAGTCAGTGGCGCCATAAATAAGCGCGAGAAAACTGCGTACTATAAAACGCGCTAATTACGAAACACGATAAAGTATCCTGATGTCAGTATATATGTCAGTATATATCGAGGGGATTTAAATTATTAACTATGTAAACATAAATTTCAATTATTTTTCTATAATTTTCTGGAACTGATTTCTCAATCGGTTAATATAATTGTAGTTTTCCACAGATCCTACTTTCATTTAAATTACCATCAGGATCTATGTTAGTACAAAATCGACTTGGAAACTTTGTTGCAAAGTTTTCACTGGTATAGTCATTAGCTATTGCAATTTATGCTAACTTCTAATATGTACGGGCTTACATGCATCCACACGTGAAATACTTGATGATTTATTTGCGAGTGGCAAAACTCCGTTCAATATTATATAAGTAAGAAAAAAGAAGTGTCGATTCTTATTAGTTCTGCTAATGTTTTTAAATTGATTATGGACAAACATTGCTCCATTATTTGAGCATTACTGTCTTGCTTCATTACAATATACGGGTCCGCTGTCGCGTGCGCGCGCGCTGCTGATGCTTATTATTACAAGACTCCGCCGCAGAAAGTGAGATCCCCGAGCAATACAATCATATTATAATCAACCCCCTCGAGCGACTTAATGCGAGGAATCGCACAGTACCTGTGTTTGGTTGGGCATACATACACACAGTAGAGCTGGATAGTGTGCAAAGTACGTATAGGTGTAAGTGTGAAGATATTGCAAAGTTGCACGAGCGATCGCCGCTGCTCTCTGCCGTCTGCGCGAAAAAGAGAGCAAAAGAGAGTACAATAACTGCGCGAGCCGCGAGAAGAGGAGAAAGCCGAGTTGCTGCTGCTGCTGCTGCTGCTGCGGCCTTCCGACGACGCGCCTACAGCACGTCGCAGCGTATACAAGCTCGGACCGTCATCCGCTAGTGTGTGTGTGCGTGTGTGTGTCACATTTTCATAAGTTGTTTCTTTTTATCGAATTCGATCATCTTCGGCTCTTGCTCCGTTGCGAGTGTCGTACGGATCGAATCCAGCGCAGAGTGATTTCGTGGTGCCAATGCGTGTAACGCGGCGAGGGTCTTGGGAGCGAAACGTCTTCTCCCATTCGTCGGATTGATTTTTACTGTCTCTCACGGTGAGGTGAGTCATGTTTCTTCTGCACTGTTTTTTTTTTTTCATATACAAACATGCCGTAAACACGATGCAACTCGAGCACATCCTTGTGCATCGCACAGCGTTTGGGGTATATAGAATATCGTTGTGCACGCGAATGAACTCGTTAGTCATGTCCGCGGAAAGTAATTATTGCAAAGGCTAAACGCCAATGAAGTCCGTGAGGGGCGATGCATTGATTTAAAAGTTCGATAGTCGTTACGATACTCGTTGCAATAATCAGTCGATATAGACGAGCTTTATATATCTTCGTTAACCAGTTCACGAGTGAACCTAGCTGCTGTGAAGGGTAGGCCTCTTTTCATTTTTAATCGTTCAGAACTCTATGTGCAGCGCCGCTGGGGTGTTATGAAGTCTTTCCGCCCTCACTCGTGCAACGCTCGATAATGGTCTATTTATATATTTGTGGGGTGGATAAAATCAACAAAGTATTTTCATAAAATATCCGTGCGGTTCTTGCAATGATTTCATTACAAGTTAATCCATGTTTATTCTGCATTATACTGAATTTGCTTTTTTTAAATATAAAAAATAGGAATTAACAATATCAAAATGAGTAAGAAGAAGAATATGGCCATTTCGTTTGACAATCAAGACATCAACACGATCATGCTGACGAGGAAATATTTGAAGAAAAAAATCCTGTATCCAGAAACTAAATTCAGACACCACGTACAAGAGAGAGCTCATGTATTGGATTGCGTCAAACGAACCGTTGAGAATGGAGAGAGTAATTCGTTGTTATTGCTTGGTCCAAGAGGCAGCGGCAAGACAACTGTAATGATATTTATTTAAACTTGAATTATTGATTTTTTCCATGTTACTTATTGAAAATTAATTGTTTTTCAGCTTATCAATAGTGTGCTAACAGAATTATCAAGCACAAAAAATTTTCAAGACAATGCTCTGATAGTCAATCTGCATGGATTAGTTCATACGGATGACAGATTAGCTTTGAAAGATGCTACGAGGCAAATGCAATTGGAGCATGCATCTGAAGGCAAAGTTTTTAATACATTTGCTGAAAATTTATCATTTTTATTAGAATGTTTGAAGTCAGGTGACAAAAAACATTCAAAACCTATTATATTCATCTTGGATGAATTTGATTTGTTTTGTTTCCATCACAATCAGACTCTTTTGTATAATTTATTTGATGTTGCTCAATCAGCTCAGGTAATATATTCATAGAAATCGATAGTCAAGCATAAAATAAATTTATGCATGTACAATAAACTCAAATTTATGTTCTAGGCCCCAATTTGCGTTATAGGAATAACCAGTCAACTAGATGTAATTCAATTATTAGAAAAAAGAGTAAAATCAAGATTTTCTCACAGACAAATCTTTCTTTATCCTGGAGATACATCAGAATCTGAGACACCAATTTCAGCTTTTGAGGATCGCTTAGAACTTTTTAAGGAGTTATTAACTTTGCCAGAGGATGAGAATGTAAATGAAATGGAGCAAGCTAATAAAGACTGTAATATAGATCCAAAATTTAGAGCAATTTGGAATAAGCAAATTCTCAATTTAGCTGACAATCCTACAGTTCAGAATGTCCTCAAAATGATGCACAAACATGATAGAATAGAAAGAAAATTTAGAAATTTTTTAGCAGTTGTTATATCATCTCTTGGTAATAACCATAAAGAGTTGGAAGTTGATGATTTTGTTAAAGCAAGTAAAATGTTTAGTCCAAACACCAAGGTCTTGATGCTTGAAGGCTTATCTGTATTGGAAATGTGCCTGGTAATAAACATTATCATTTATTTGTTGCATATTAGGTAATATTTGAACCTTTTTAATAATCATATAAATTTGTAGATTATTGCCATGAAGCATGAAACAGAAATTTATGATGGAGAGCCATTAAATTTTGAAAAAGTTTTAAGCCGTTATTTGAAATTTGCCGGTCAGACCTCAAACATTGAATCCGTCCAAAGACCTGTAATTATGAAAGCATTTGAACACATAAAGGTAAATATTTTAAAGTTTATTTGTTATATTATACATTTTTGAATCTCTGCCTGACAAAATTTTTCTATTTACAGAATTTAGAGTTGATAATACCAACAGGCCAGCATTTACGAATTGAAAAAGAGTATCAAACCTACAATTTTGCATTAAAATCAAATGAAGTTATGGAAGCTGTAAGAAACTATCAAGGTCTACCAACCGATGTTGCTCAATGGGCAGATAGTTCTGTAATGTAAAATAGAAAAAAAACTTGATTTGTATAAAAAATTTTAGTGGCATTTGGCTGCTAAAAGTATGTGTATCTTAGTAGTTCAAAGGCAGTGCATTTGAAATTATTTTTAATGGAGAGTGTATATGCATGTTTTAGCTATCTATAAAATTGCCCAGATACACTTGTCTAGCCATCAAAAGACTATAGAAAGTGACAGGAAGTTTTTACTAGTGTCATAAATATTTAATCATTCAGTATTGCATGAAAAAAGTGTGTGCCCAATAGTGAAAAAATGTGAACTTGACCTGATACAGGATGAATGATTTATTAATATCTTGATTTTTATGTAACTGAAATTGATTTTAGCTTCAAGCAAACATTTTTCAGTAAATCATTTTTCATTTGAATTAATGGTAACTATTTAATTAAGTTGATGTTTTTATTTTTCATCATTGATAATTATTTAAATTAATTTTGATTTTTTATTACTATCAATGTGTAAGTTAATCTTTCAAAATTTGTCGTTTGAAGCGCAAAGAAAACATTAATTTCCTGTATGTGTGAGTGTGTGTGTGTCCGTGTATTAGCAGTTAGTAGAAATTGCACGGACAAGTTCCTTCAGTAGCAAACAACTGTAAGTGAAAACTTTGCAACAAAGTTTCCAAGTCGATTTTTGTAGTAATTATACAATAATCCTTATGTAATGCCCAAAACTATAACTAAAAATTTCATCAATTATTGAATTTTATTTTAATTATGCATTGTAATTTAAATATAAAAGTAGAATCCGTCAAAAACTACAATTATTAGCTGATTAAAAAATCAGTTCCCAAAAAAATTACAGAAAAAATTGCAAGTAATGTTTAATTAATAATTTAGAAACTTGTTAGAACAATACAATAATATTATAATCGATTAAAAAACCGAACCAATAAACGTAAAATCAAAGTAGATGGACTCTATGAAATTTTCATACAGGATAGTAAATTGAAAACCGTCGAAAATGTGATTTTCTTGCAATATATAATAAATATAATGCATAATTAAAAATTACAAATAACTGATTATAAATGTCTTATGATAAACGATTGTAAAATGCTTTAAATATTTTATTACACAAAATGTAACATTGTATAGCTTGAATTGTCGAAAATTGTAAATACACATAGATAATCACTAGAATAATTTACTTTGAAATGATTGTATTCGTCATATCAATTTAGAATAATAATAATAATTTGTGTTAGGATAATTTTAAGAATTTTGTTTAAATTAGCAGCTGAATTATCGATTAACGAATTGCGCGGCATGCTATTACTGTACTTTTTTTCTCCAATAATCAATTGGTCCACGCTATCTTAGACGAGGAATGATCGTCGACCGTCGAAATAGCGGCCTCGACGTTGTCTTTCTGAAGTTTCTCCTCTTTGATCGTTTGCGGCAATTGTCGTAAAAATTTGAGCCCGTTGCTCAAGCGCTTGGTGCGGATCATTTTTTTCAAAAACGATTCGTGACCTTGGAAGCACAATCGGAGAAAACGAATCGTTGTAAAATCAAATTATATACATCATACATTCGTATGGAAAAAAGAAAAAAATTTAAAAAAAAACATTCCGTTAGTTGATCAATTTTTACCTGGGTTCGTGCCGATCGACGGAACGTCGGCCAGGCCCTTTTTCGTATGTAAGGCGGATATCGCCTGACTCACGCCAATCTGTATCATAAAAAAAAAAGATTCGATCGTAGCTACCTGTAGCGAGAAAAAATGAGAAAAATTCTGTAAATAAAAAGGAAGAGAGGTACTTTGGCGTGGCGAATGTGATGCTCGACGAGATCGGCGCCGAGCAGCTCCTCGTGCGGCTCCATTCTTATCGGTATGATTTTGTCGATTAGCTGTGGCGTCGTAAAAGCGTAATTATCAAGCAAATTATCATTGTATATCAGGAATTTTCTATCTCAATAAACGTCAACGTATTATTTGCGTCAAGGAACGAAAAAAAAAAAAAACAACTTGTCTGTATACTCTTTGTCTTTGTCTTTACCCATAGAAGAATCACGGACGTGAGAAAGCTCCAGACCGCCAGGATGACGGCCATCAGCGTTTGAACTCCCAAAAGCTCCCAACCACCGCCTTGAAAATTTACGAAAATGTTACGGATAAAACTTTTGCTACTATTCTTTTTCTGTCTCGCAGTTACCCTTGAGCACTCCGCTTCGACCCTTGGTCGTGTCGAGTGGTAAGGGATTTTCCGCGAATATTCCAATGGCCAGGACGCCCCAAAAGCCGCTGATGCCTTCGTTGCGCCAAGAAAAGAGCTTCGATGAGCTAATTTCCGAAGAAAAAAAGTCTGGATTATATTACCGTGAGTGGCGGACGCGCCAACGGGATCGTCGATGCCGACCTTATCGAACAGAGGCATGGTGAAGCAAGCGAGAAAGCCACCGATCATTCCCACAAGTACGGCCTCCCAGTGTCGATACAAAAAGCAACCACCTGCGTGCGTCAATTATATGAATTATTTCCAGGGTAAAGATAGTCCTTTTTTTTGGTACTGGTTTTTGCTTCGGAAACCTGTGACGGCGACGAGGGCGCCGAGTATGCCGTTGATCTGGCTGAGTATGTCGACGCCCTTGGGATTGCAGAGGCTGAAGCCGAGACCGACGAGGCCGCCGCCCATGCTGGCCAGCACCGTGGTTACAGCGGCCCTCGCCGCGTACTTCCAGCGCTGACCGCTCACCCCGTAGGTGCTGCCGCTGTTGAAGGCCAGCCAGCCCCACCTGCGCGCAGGTACGCGTCGATTATTTACTCATTATTTTTTTCTTCGTTATTATTATTCCTCGTGTACCAGAGAACGAAGAGGCCCAGCAGGGCGTTGACGGGACTGCCGAGGGGTAGGGGATCGATGCCGTGGTCGTATCTGCCGAGTCTCGGTCCGAGCATCATCGCGCAGGCTAGAGCTGCGGGCGCAACACATCTTATTACCGTTAATTGCTTAGAATTTAAGAGCTCGATTACCGGAAATTCCGCCGACGAGGTGGACCACCCCGGAGCCGGCTATGTCGACGGCGCCCATCCTCTGCAGGAAGCCGTGATCGCCCCAGACCCAGCCGGCCGGCATGCAGTAGACGATCGTGTTGAGAAACGAGAACAGACAGTAGGCCTTGAAGTTGCATCTGCGAATACGGCCGTAAAGAAAAAAAAAGGACCCGAGACGCTAACGCACGGCGCGTCTTCGGTTCGTATATAACGTGATTATTGCTCGAATCGTGACGTTCGTTGCGCAATTTGTGCCGTACCGTTCGGCCATGGCGCCGCTGACGATCGTCGTCGAGGTCGTGGCGAAGCTCAGCTGAAAGAGAAAACTCGCGCAGATCGGCCCGAACAGCGGATCGTTGAACTTCGGGTCGACCATGTAATTGCCCATGCCGATAATGGGATTGCTGGGCTCGTACTTGCCGAAGCTCATGCCGAAGCCGAATATCCAGTAGGTGAAGCCGCCGAGGACGATGTCCACCACGTTCTTCATCATGATGTTGACCTCGTTCTTCAGCGACACGCAGCCGGACTCCAACATTCCGAATCCTATATGTACACCGCGTGCAAAAGGAAAAGTCGCGACGTCGCGTAATTTTTTTTTTAACTCTTTGACGATGCGCGCGTGGCTTACCTGTTTGCATAGTAAATATCATAAAGGCATTGGAGACGATCCAAGAGCTGTCTTCCTGGGTGAGCTTGAACGCCGAGATAACGTAAGGCAGGCTCGCCGTCGAGACGTTCGTCGTCGTGTCATTGCTCATGATGGAAATAGGCAACTGACGAATGTTGGGTGTAGGGAAAATTGAAAAAAAAAAAAAGGAGAGAGAGAGAGAATGAAAGGTAACGAGGCAGTCGCGGACATATCGATGACGTGCCTGCGCTGCTGTTGTGCAAAACAAATTAATTATGAAAGAACTTAAAAAGGTAATCAGGCGCGCATCGCGTTCGATGTAAAGTTACTTACTAGTACCCTTTTGCTAAATATAGAGATAATTCTGTCGTGCGCGCGGCGACGAGCTACTACGGAGGATTCGGACAAGGTCGGGTGAAGAGAAAAGCGCATACGAGAACGCGCAGAGAGAGATCCATTGGCAGTTTTTTTTTTGAGGTTTTTTTGAACATTTTTTTTATTGGCCCACAACCAGCCGTTACAGTAATTTTCTCATTGTGTCATTTTGTAAACATTTTTTCATTATTTACTCCCTTCTCGTTATTCTTTTTTCTTTTTCATTCATTATTTCAAAAGCGTCATTCCTATATAGTATACTCTTCTTCGTTTCTTTTTTCCATTCGAATTTTTTGCGAATCGAATAAAACACGTTTTTTTATATTTATTTATATCGTAATAATAATCTAACGCAAGGAAATAATATCACAAGGATAGATCTGTCAATATAGTCTTAGTACTTGATTTTCTTTTCTTTTTTTCGCATTTTTCGTTATTAGTGATTAATGATATTAATGTTACACATCTTTTAAAAATTACACAAGATACCACTTGAAAAGTATGAGGCTAAAAATCATTGTTATATTTAGTAGATAAACTACATACGAACATCGGATGAGCTAGTATTAATAAAAATCATTTAAAATGATACAGATGTAACGCGAGCTTTTGGCTGTTTTGTTTTTTTTTCGTTTTTTTTCAACATACTATCGTTTTTGAACATTTTTTTGTAAGTTAAATAATTGAAACATATATTAGCAATACATTTACCCGACTTACATTTTTTTTTTGTTTCATTTGCACGCACACGCAAAAAATTGTCTTTTCTCTTTCTTACAAGTTATTAAATAGCGAAAAAAAATCCTGGTAATGCGAAAAAAATAATGAAAGATTTAAAGGGCTTACAACACTCCAGTACAAAGAAAAATTGTATAAAGATATAATCTACGGCGCTTAAATCTCATCTGGAACAGAAGAAAAAGCGACGAACTAATAATACAATTGTAGAAGTTATTTTTGCAACATCCAGCCGACGTAATAAAATTTTTGCTCTCTACATTTTGTCGTTTCGATGAATTTCACATTTTTTTATACGAAAGCGACTATATGAAGACTACACATACGTAGATAATAGATCTTTGACAGTTTATTCATTTTTTTTTTTTTACTTTTCTGTTGTAACAATTGTTTTTATCAATCGTTGAATCTTATCGCAAAAAACATCATCATTTTCGTGGAATATAAGTGTAGAGGATTTGTTATACATTTAAAATGAATTTTTTCTTTCTTCTTTCACTTTGATTTAACGTCCGTAAACATTCTCGTCGCTGTATGCAATGTACAAGAAGAAGTCCTCTTCGTGGTGTTCCTGCAGCGTGAAAAAAACATAAAATGGATTAGAGCTCGATTCAATCGACTTGCGTATAAAATTGAATAAAAAGAAGGAAATGAAAGAAAATCATCGCACCTGATAGAGCGAGCCCATCGTCGCGCTGGTGGGCGGAATGATGTTGTTGACGAAGAAGAAGAGCGCGTCCTCGGGGCGCAGGTGGATGCGCTTGCGAATGAGAAAGTAGAACTGACCGACGGTCAGGTCGGACGGTACCAAGTACTTTTGTTTGTCCAGGTCGCTGATTTTGGCCTTCGGTGCCTTCTCGACGATAACCTAGAAGCAGCGAATAACAAAAAAAAAGAGTCAAAAACGATGCAATTATTAATGCCGCATTGTTACACGATCTTATCAACGATATACAAAAGCACTCGTTAATGAGTCATTGATACGGCTCGCGCTCGTGCTTATACAAGATAGTTTATTGCTATTCATAAATCAGTGCCTCGCCGCGTGCTTGATGCATCGCGTGCGTTTATCATCATCTCTCTCGCGCACAGCAGCAGCAGCAGCAGAGAGACGTATTGATTTTTTGTTTTCCCGTTATCCGAATGTTATTGAACTTGCTGCGAACATTGTAAGTAGCGCGTGTGTGTATACATGGTACGATTGTCGAGAACACACACATTAGGTCATAGCTTGCTAACTGCTAATTTTTTTGTTGTTGTCAAAGATGCACCTGCCTATGCGAGCGTGCAAAAATCGAAAATCACTCGTACACACACACACGGCGCATCTTGCATTATGCAAACCTCGTAAACTTGAATGATAATCAAGTTCACGTTGTACAGTGCCGCGTGCGTCGTTCTGATTATAAGCCTCATGAATGCACGTCGATGCGCACTTTCAATACGAGAGAGAGAAAGACAGATAAAAGAGATAGTAAAACGTGCCTCACGCGCGGAATCGTACTTCATATACATATAAATATAGTTTGCAGCTGCGGTATGGCACAGCTCGATACATTATTATTATTATTATTAATTATTAAATGACACCGTTTCTCTCGCTGCCGTTGGGATTTATTGTTCGCGAAAGGAGTCGCCTCTCGCTTTAAACGAGTCATCATGCTCTACGCTTAAAGATTGAACGTCGACGAATGTGCAGCAGCGCACTGCCGTCGCCGTCGTTTTATTTTTCTGCCACTTCGCTTCTTCTTCTTCTTACTCGGCGATCGAATTATAATTCTCGATTCGGTTCGCGCGCACTTGCAAAACAGCGTCTACAAATGCTGCAATACTACTACTACCAGGCAATCATAGGCGCGAGTCGTGTTGTTTCCTCGAGCGCTGATAATTAAAAATTCGTTAGCGTCGATGATCGTCGTCGTCCAAATGCAGATGCGATATCGACTGTGCGGAATTAAAGTCGCGCGACGTCTTATATATACATTGGATACGCATATAACGTGACTCGTCGAAAAGAAAAAAAAAACAAAACGTTTCCCGACCGAGCGAAATTCTCTCTATATACCTGATAGCTATTTTCGTTGTTTCTTTTTTGCTTTCAACGTGTACCGCGAAATCGCGTGTAACGCGCGCGTAACGTTTATTGTGCCTCGTGCCACACACCTATACATACATACACATACACAGAAAAGCTACTTTGCATACAGTCGATTTTCCGCGACTGGCGAAATATATATAAGAAAGAGAGATAGAAAAAGAAAACAAGCGCTGCAGTGCGCGGGTAATATCGCGTCGCGACGCAGCAGTGACTAAACTTTTATTTTCGTATAATAACAACAGCTGAGTGTAGGTGCACGTCTATATATATTTGCACACACACACGCACAATTGTGCGCGCCGCAGCAGATGTCTGAAAACTAGTTACCGCTAGTAACGTTTCACCTATAATCGTACGTTATAAGCAACAACATCGCGGAGTCTTCTAATTATTATTCATTGTATAATCGCGAAAATGGATATAAAGTCACATGCATCGACGACTGCTTGCTCACGTCGCCATTTTCTCTCTCTTGTTTTTATGCGCTTGTATTAAAAAACGTCATTCTCATTTCTCTCGTGTGTTTGGTGCAGAGAGCCTTAATAATAACAACAACAACACGTGCCGCTGCTGCTGCTGCTCTTGTAGCTTAGCACAGCATCAGCAGCCAGATCAATTCTCTCTATCTATCTCTCTCTCTCTTTCTCTCTTCGCACAGCTGATGACGCCAAAACATCGGAGTAGCAGCAGCAGCGACTATATGCATGATCGTTAAATGTCGCGGAATGCACTATGTACACCTGCGAAATTCTTGGCCGTTTCAAGTTCGTCGCGCGAGAAATCACATTTCATCTTTTTTTTTTTTTGACTTCGTTTTTTATTTATAAAACACGTACGCGTGCGAGAAAAACCGTGAGATAGTGTGATGAAATATAAGTGCGTGCGCGTATGTACATCGCCTTCGGATATCTTCGCACGCGGGGGCTAGGCGTCACGAAACTCGAAATAAGCACGCTTTAAAATATTATATATTCATGGCCCCGAAAGACACAAAGCGTCGTCCGTAGTCCCCGCGCCCGACAACGCAACTTTTCTCCTTTTTGGGTTTTTCTCATTTCTTTGCCCCCCGTGCCTCTTTCTCTTTTTGCGTGGCTAAACTTTAGCCCAGCTGTATGTCCCCCGCACGAGTAATAAGATATATACACAGAGATGTATCGGAGCAGCGCAGACCATGATGATTATAAAATTCGTCATCGATAAGTCTCTGTGTGTATATGTGTGCGCAATGAGTGTATGTACACATTCGAGGGCTGCTACTGCTCGGCTGCTGCTGCTGTGTTTTATTAGACGGTCGGAGCTTGTTATTATTGTGTGCGTGCGTGGCACGGACCACTCGCTACACTGGGTTTGTTGTATATACACACGGGCGAGAAATCAATATTATAAATGAATGTTGGCCTCTCGCTCGCGTGGACTCTCTTCCGCGACTCCTATATATACACAAACACACACACAACATATTGCTGTCGTGTATATGTTTACAACGACGTCAAGAGCTGCTGCTGCTGCTGATGATGTAGGTGTATACGGAGAAATAAAAAGACGACCAAAGAGCGATCGCTAAATGCGTAACCGTGGTTATCGCGTTCCGTTGTTGCTTTCGCTCTGCTGCCACTGCTATTGCTGCCCCGATATGTATATAGTATACCTCTCGCAGCCTTACACACAATCATACGCTCGCAGCAACACATATACGGTACACACACACACACATACACGTACGGACGAGAGGCGAGCTTCAACAACTACGCAGTTATAAGCGAGCGAGCGACGTCAAGCGCGAGAGCGAGAGAGGCGACCTTGCCCGAACGTACATCAACGTCGTCGTCGTCGTCGTCGTCTTCGTTTTACCTATCTCTCTCTCTTTCTCTCTCTCTCTCTATTTCGCGCACATCCACAACCTCCGCTGTGGAACCTTGTTATTATTATTTTGCCTTTTTTACTTCAATTCGCAATTTAATGCGTGTCACGCAAATCGGAGCTACGATTTCGTCACGACACTCGTACACACAACACATCGACGCTTGGTATTAACGTCGAACCGATGGTGAAAGCAGAGCTTAGGATTATTTTATGTATGTACGCGAATTGCGTTTCGCGACGCACACACACGCACACAAGGAAGCGATGGGTTTTTTTCGTTCCGACTTTCTCGAAGTTGTTTTTGTTTGGATCCGCGTTTTAGAAAATTCTGACGTTAGTTTTTCTAGCGATGACAGGATATATAGGATACTTACGGGCACTCGGTCGGGATACTTTCTGCGTATCTTCTCGCCCTCGGCTTTCCTCTTCTCGAAGGGATGCTCCTCTTTGTATTGGAACTTCATGATTGCAACTACTGTTTACTATTTGTTCGTTCTTTCGAAGAGAAAAGATAGACGTGCGTCACGAACGCTGCACACACGGGAGGATCAGCTCTCACACAATGCAACAACAACACGCGCACACACTCTCAAAAACAACAACACCCGCAGAGAGCAGAGCAGAGCAAGCTTTTGTTCTTGGACTCCTGCCTGTGCGTATACGATGATAATAATAATAAAACGCGTGTGTCTGTGCTCCGCTGTGGTGCACGACCGACTGCTTTTTTCGTTCTTCGCGAATTCTCTCACTCGATATATGCGTGCGTTTGTGTATGTGTAATAACGTCGAAAGACGATAGCAGACTGCTGCAGACAACCAGAAACTAACAACACTCGCACTATAGAGCACACTCGACGACTGCTGAACCGACTGCGCCTCTCTCTCTCTCTCTGTCTTTATTTTTCTCGCTCGCTTTGTTTGGGGTATATAGATGTGTGTATGTATATAGCCCTCTGCTCTGCGACGAATGACTGACTATACGATTATGATGATGATTTTAACTTTTGCCCGCTTATGACACACGCGCAGCACATCGATGTGTCTATTATAATGTTTCGAACTCGAGTTGTCGCTTTATAGCTGTAATTCCCGAGCTTGGATATAGCTTGGCCTCCGTCTATGTGTTGGTGTGCTGTGCTCCGTTTTGCTGTTTCACGAACAGCAGCAGCAGCAGTAGTAGCGGAGGGGAGGAAGGAGGGGGAGTAATCATGGATCTCTCGCGTATATTTCGTGATACTGTATCGTACGGATACTGCCAACTTTACGATAATAAATTGCACGATACTGTTCAGCAGTGCCAATTGTCGCTTTGCAATTTGAACTTTTTTACATCAAATTTTAATAATTTCATAGGCAATCGTGTATTTATTCAATATGTTCAATATGTAAATTCATTCAAGTTTATTGAAAGGACTGATGTTTCTTTTAAATGTTGATAATGAGATGTTTTTCTTGATCGTATTCAAACAATAGTGCTTTTGACACAATCAAATGGATGTTAAAAGTTATTATAATAAAATGTATTACAGTATTTTTAGAATATCAATTAATTGACAGGATAAAATAAGTTGCATGATAAATTAATTTTTTTTTCATGAGCAACATCCAAATATTGGATTTTGACCGTTTATTTTTAATGAAAAATATTTACAGATGTTGTTGCAAATAATAAGAAAAAGATACTTATTCGGCATCTTCTTCCTCATCTTCTTCCTGACTGTTAATCTGGAAGTATCTGAGCTCGTAAGTCTCTTTGTCTTTGGACACAACTCTGAGCCAGTCACGGAGCTTGTTCTTCTTCAAGTATTTCTTCGTCAAGTACTTCAAGTATCTATAAAAACAAATTTTGCGTGGTGAGTGCAAATATCGTTCTAGTTTATTTCTACAATCTCATTTCTGAAGCTTAGCTGCTTATTTCATAGAGAAATATTCAATACGATTATTTCAGCAGCTTCACCGTTCACTTTTTATGAGAAACTTACCTCTTCGAGAAATCAATGTCACTGTTGATGGACAGCTTCATGCGTTGTCTTTCAATAGAAACGTTGTTGCCAAAGTTGTTGGTCTTGCCATAGACCTTCATCCTCTCTTGGAGGTATTTTTCCTATTAAGAAATACAAAAACAATTAGTTCCCAGACAACAGTGTAGAATAATTAATCATAACTGTCAGTGCATCATGTTCTTTTTGAACATTTTTCACTGATTTCATAAAGTATTAGATACTTACAAAATTGGCAACATCCATGATGTTGTCTTCGACTGGGTGAGTGCAGTCGATGGTGAACTTCAAGGCTACCTTCTTCTTTTGGGCCTTGCCACGAAGGTGTTGTTTCTTGGCTCCCGCCTTGGGGACGACGGTTTTCTTGGCGGTCTGTAATTAATAAATCTTCATTAGTAAAGGTCATAGCAACATTTTATGAATTTCAAGTATAACTTCAAATAGGTTAGGTTTTTTTTGAAACCGCATGGTGCACAGTCAACGTGTTGAATGTATACACGTTGCACAATTAATTAGATAGTAACAATAGCGAAGAATATTCAATAATTATGTGCAGAATACGATTTTTAACGAATTTGTCGAACAACCACGTGTACGAGTCGTACACAGGCGGCAAAACGCTCATAAATGTATCCATTATATTTTGCAACATCACTCGGTCGCAGGCGTAAATGAACATTATTTAACAATTTAAGGCACTCACTAGATGCGCATAATTATCGATTTTGTATAATAAATAAATTTGTTAACACTTAAGTGTTATAAACTTTGGTAAAAAAAAAAATCTTACCGCGACCATCTTGACGGCTTATACTTCGATGTAGAAAGAACGTGGAGAACGTGAAACGCAACAGTCGTTCGAGTCTACGGCTACAGCGCTGCGAAGTGGACATGCGCCACACTACAGATGGAGTTCATGCGGTGCCACCATAATTTGAAGTTTTTTCTGTAGCGATATAATTTATACTTGCAATATTTACAAATGAAGACCACTTTAACTGTAATGAAAAAGAAAATAAAGTGCAACACAAATTAACATTTTTTTTGTAGTATTTAAGTGATGGATAATTTGTTCTGAACAAGTGGAAGCTTAAAGTAGAAAAATGCACGTTGCATAGTCTCGCAGTTGTCTAATTTATTTTTTTTTTATGGTGTTAGAAGGAATAGATAAAAAACGGTCAATTATTTATAAATTTACATAAACAATTTGTTGACAAAATAGAATACAAAAACAAATAACTGACAGAATGAATGCGTGTCATTCTGTATCAAGGTGTGAAATGAGAATTATGAAACAATCGTTGTAAATCCCAAAGTATGTAAAAAATCCTCCGTGAAATTCTATCGTCTCTTTTCGAGATGAAGGAAAATTTTGCCTTCTGCTGTCAAGTATGTTATGAATCGTATCTATACGAAAAAGTAAATACGATGCGACGATAATCATAATTTTGCTTTGATATATATATGTGTGTATACACATCTGACATCAGCTGAAGAATCTCTGATCGAGCGCAGTAGCTTGCGCGACCTGAAAATGTCCAACCCAGCGCGAATTGTCACTCGTCAAGTGAAGCCTCTGCTATCACTAAACGAAAATGAGGCGAGGAGACGAGTTTTCGGCCTGTACAAGGCGTGGATCCGACAAGTGCCATTCATACGTGAGTACCCTTTTTCCTACCCTGAACGATCGCGAAAATCTTGCCACCTAACCTACAATACTAATCAAACTTTATGTAACTACTGTGTTTATTTTTTTTTCTTTTGTCTTGTATCCTTATATTATTCATTTACTGCATGCAAGAAACTTGATTGAAAGAGAATACATTCTTTAGATTCTAACTTCAGATTACATCAACTAGTAAACTAGTAAACTAAACTGAAAGCAACAGTGATTAAAACTAATGTCAAATGTTAACTGAGTTGGCGTATAGTGCAACACAGTGAGATTATTCTTATTTATGATCCTTATTTCTATTTATTTTTTGCAGTCCAAGATTATGATATTCCAAAAAATGCTAACGATTTGAAAATGAAAATACGAGAAGAATTCAACAAACATCGAACTGTCAAAGACATCAGAGTAATTGACATGCTTGTCATCAAGGTAAGCCTATGCAACGAATGTTATCTTTATTCACTTTCTTGATGTGTAGTGTTTCCAGTATTTAAAGTCAGTAAATCAATCAATCAATATGCTTATGACTCAGAAGTTAAAATTTTCTATTTAAAATTTTTAGAATCTGTTATTTATTTAATAAAATTGTCTTCCAGGGTCAAATGGAGTTGAAAGAAACAGTCGAAAAATGGAAAAATAAGGGAGCTCTTATGTTTTACTTCAAAGATACCGTTGAACCAAAGCCCACTGACTTTATGTCAAAATTCATGAATGGAACAGACTAATAATGAATAACAATAATTTAATTTAAAAAATTTAGTTTATTACATTACTAGCATTGTTAAAGATTGTTGTTTTATTTGAGGTATGTAAAATATTAGTACATGTGTATAAATATAAACTCCCGAAGATTTTTGAATAAAAATATTACAAATATTCAAGATTAGTGAATAATTTATTCTTAAAGGCACATTGAATAACAACACATTGTTTCAAAATGTATAAGTTTAATTGACTGTTACATGAAAGGCAATAGCGTTTTTTACTACAATAATATATATGATAATTTTATGTAATATATTACTATTCTTTTATATACAATTGACATAAAGATACAATCTAAGCACCTTAGGTACAATCTGTTTCACTTTTCACAGCCATGTGGATTATTTGCTTTCATCAGTAATTATAAATATGCACAGTTGCGCCTATGCATGTCTATTTTTTAGATAATATATTTGTGAATACATTTTGCTTTTGTGTACTTTTGTTTAGGTAAACGATTTTACATATACATAAAACAATTACAGAATAGACATATATATATTATATATTTACTTATTGTTTCCAATGCTTTTCAATTTGTTCGTACTAATAACAGAATTAATAAGTCGTTTCATTTTATACACGTGCACATACTTTGGTTAGAATCAATATTTGTTCCTATCGAAGATTTAAAAAAATTTATTATCCCCTTCAAACTTCAATGGGAATACAACAAAAAATTATGTATTTATAAAATGTACATCTTTTGTATCATACAAGTGCCTATACTAATTATATTACAAAACTCGCGCTTAGTTATTTTCATTTACATTAATATTGTAAAATAATAATATATGCATCATTTCAATGCAAATATTTTAATTGCAATTAATAAAATAGTGAAAATATACGTGGTAACTCTCTCATACAAAAGTAAGGAAGGGAACGGAGATTGGCACATATACTCTAAAACATGGCAACGATAATTCATCATACTTTCGATGACTAAAAAATAAAGTCCTGTTTTTAATAGAAACTGCAACAAAATTTACCTCTTACATCATCAACATTCACAATTTTATTATATTTAAAATCGCTATGATAACATTTTGATTTATCGCATCATAGTAGTGCAAAGTTTGTCGCGTATTTTGCATGCATACTTATTATTCACATACAGTTCCTATGAACAATGAGTATGACAAATCGTTAAAACTATACCCTGATTAGACATAAAAATTCGAAATAGCCAAAAAAAAATAAACATATTCAATTTCTCTTACTGCGCTCTCATACGTCGTTCATCGAGTACAAGAAATGACTAGTTGATCATTGTCGGACTGAGTAAAAATATATATTTTCGTCGTTCAAAAATGATTCGGATCATTAAACTAAAAAAACTTACTATCGTTTGTATACTGATTTTTGTTTCAGTAAGTCAAACCTCATCTCGTCAACTATTCACATATTATTACGCAGGCACAGCTATACATCTATTTTTTTTTCAACCGAATGAAAAAAACATTTATAGTTTAACTACAGTAGAAAAATAAACATATTGTTAAATACATGAATATCGCAACAATATGTCATTTTTACATAAAAATGTTTTCATTTAATTCAGCCGATAATTTATACTATTTAATACGTCGCCGCAAGAGTCGTCGACAATAATAGTACAATAACAGTACAAAATATCCTTCGATCCGACATTCTTAATTTTATAAGTAAAAAAACCCTAGGGGCCAATTTTTTTACTGTATAAAAACTATAGACGGTGGAACGAAGGGCTCTTTTCACTCCCGCAAAACTCCATCGACAAGTAAAGAGCTTTTTATACGATACGTATAACACTTACTTATCGTCATAATTATTTATAAACAGACCAATTCGAGTTATGCTGTATACTTGTTTATGTGTTTTTCTTGTATTTTTTGTTTCGATTTCTATTAACTTTAATTTACATGTGTAGTCGAGCTGCTATTACAAAATAAACGTATATAAAACATATAGAAAAACAGTCGTTTTCTCGTTCGAAGTGTTATTTTTTTCATTTCAAACAACAACAAATAGTATTAAATATTCCATACGGACTAACGATCGCGCGATAAATCTAGGCTATATCGCATTATAAAATATTACATATATTACACTTTGTAAGGTGATTCCGTTAAAATTTGTTAACTCTCCTAGTACACGTAAAGTTTATATCAGCCTATCACAGGTTTCTCGTCATTAATTTCCTCTTCTTTTTCGTCATTGATACACGCACTTGATTCATATGCACAGACCATGTCAGACCATGCTCTCGCTCTCGGAGTGATGAGAAACGTCGCTGTAGCCGGGAATGACTCGGCTCAGCGCGGAGCGGCCCGTGCTGCCGCGCAGCCCGTTGCCGTTGATCAGATTCGACAGCTTCAACCAGGCGAAGCGCGAATTGCTCTTGTTGCTCTGCGGCTCCTTCCTCTGGTCTTCCTGGTGCATGCCGGTGACGAGCTTGTTGCCGACGACTCGGCAGCAGTTGTCGTTGTTGTCGCCGCCGCCGTCGCCGCAGCAGGACTCGATCTCGTTGACGACGTGCTGCGAGCCACCGCCCACCTCGTCCAGGGACTTCCACTTCTTGACTAGACTGCAATTGTTGTCGCTGAGCAGCAGCAGCGCGTCGGCCTCGACGTCCTCGGCGTTGTTGGGCGTAGTCGTCGTCGTCGTCGCCTGTACGACCTGGCGACCTTGTCGACGGCGACCACCAGCACCAGCACCAGCACCGCCGGAGTCGTTGCTCGCTGCGACTCGATTATTGTTGAGGCTGGACTTGGAGTTGCGGGGCGACGACGAGGCCGACGACGAGGTCGTCGCGTTCGCCGGACAGCAGCGCTGGCAGTTCTCGAGCGAGTGCACCAGGCAGCGCCTGCTGCTGCTCGTCAGCTTCCAGCTGACGTTGCGCGAGGCCTGCTCCGACTGGTTACCTTGGCCGCCAGCCGTGGCTTGGTGGCTGGCCGGCTTGGGCGGCACCGCGGGCTGCATGAGCTCCGGCGGGAAGGAGACGAGCGAGCGCGACTGCTGCTGCTGCCTGTACTTGTGGTAGTGGTCCAGCGACGAGGGTATGGTGGACGAGGCCACCAGCGCCGTCGTCAGCATGGCGCTCTTGCGAAAGTCCGGCGCCTGGTGGTGCGAGGCGGGGTTGCGCTTGCGGACCAGCGCGTGGCCGTTGGCCGGCGTGCCCAGGATCGTCAAGAGTCTGCGAAACGACGCAATTTTATATTAGCGATAAGTATAGTACGGAACACACGACCGGCAAGAGCAAACTCGAGACTAGCGATGAAGCCTTGCCTATCTCGCGCGCGGCTTTTATATCTATCTCGCGAAAGCTCGCACCCGTTCACGTGCCAACGAACTCACCAGCAATGCGTAAACAAAAAGAAGAAGCGACTCTCTTATTACTATATTAGCCTA
Organism: Trichogramma pretiosum; assembly: GCF_000599845.2. Lineage (NCBI taxonomy): Eukaryota > Metazoa > Arthropoda > Insecta > Hymenoptera > Trichogrammatidae > Trichogramma > Trichogramma pretiosum. Next base: position 342,332 of record NW_019641677.1, read on the forward strand.
GTCAAAATTGATTTGTGGTCAAACGCGTCTTCTGGGAAAATACGCATTGCGAAATTTATTTATAAGTTTCGCGCGAACGATGCGGCCATCTCCGTCGATATATAGCTATTTTCGCTTAGCTGGCATTTGACCTCTTGTTTCGCGCGTTCCGTCGAGGTCATCGTCGCTCTTCGAGCTCGATGCTGAGTATACAAAAAAAAAAATTATGGAAAAAAAATTAAAAAAAAAAAATATTTTAAATGGTAATAACTCTGTATGTCGCGCGCAGCGAAAAAGATGAGTGAAGAAAGAGTCTCGGAGAAATGAAAAAACCAACCCGTTGCCGTTGACGCCGTCCTGCATCCTGAACCTGTTCAAGGCCGCCGCCGCCGCGGCGTCCGCCGAGTTCTCGAGGCCGTTGAGCAGCGGCAGCTGACGATTGTGGTCCTGCTGCTGCTGCTGCTGCTGCTGCAGAGACTCGTACGACTCGGCGGGGTACACGATCTCCAAGGATCCTCCGAAACTCCGGGGCGGCGGATCCGGTGGCGTCGTCGCCTCTGCCTCCTGTCGCGGTAACAGCGCGTCGTTCTCCGTCGGCTCGTTTTGCTGCTGCTGCAGGGGCAGGTTCGGCTGATTGCTAATGTCGGCGACGGAGCGCAGAGTGAGCTGGGACACGCTAGGAGTGATCGTAGCGGGTGGTAAGTAGAGCGGCGTCGGCTCGTGCTTGCGATTGTTGGCGGCGTTGGTGTTCGGCCGCTCGCCGAGCATGAGCGCCAACTCTTGCGCCGCCGATTCCCGACGACTCCCGGCCATCGAGCCGGCGCCCATTATGCTGGCTATCGAGCCGTTGATCACCATGGCCTGCTGTCGGCTGCGCGCGCTGTCGAAGATCGGCCCGATGCCCGAGTAGTCGTCGTCGTAGAAGCGCGGCTGTATCGCCTCCTCGGTCTTGCCGACGAGCCAGTAGGTCAGCACTCGGCCCTTGCCCTTCATCTCGACCAGGCCGCGCTCCTCCGTCACGTAGCCGCCGATGAGATCGAGCTTCTCCTTGCAGCGATCGCTTATGTGGATCTTGAGCGGCTCGCCGTTCGACTCCATGCGCGAGGCCGTGTTGACCGTGTCGCCGAACAGACAGTATCTGGGCATGATCAGGCCCACCACGCCCGCCACCACCGGGCCCGAATGAATTCCGATGCGCAGCCTGAGCGGCTCGTTCGGCCTGTGGGGTATCGTGTGCTTCTTCGCCGCCTCCAGCAGGTCCATCGCCATCGACGCGATCTCACCCGCGTGATTGTTGCCGTTCTTGATCGGCAGGCCCGATACCTAACAAAAATATACGTATCATATATTTTTTTTATTTTTTATTTTTTTGAAAAATTCTACAATATAGACGAATACTCACGACCATGTACGCGTCGCCGATCGTTTCCACCTTGTACACGTCGTACTTCTTGGTGATGGTGTCGAAGACCGAGTACAGGGAGTCGAGGAAAGTAACGACCTGTGCGTAATACAACGGTACAACGATGAGACATAGTCCGACGATCGAGAGACTTTTCTCGAGGCCATATATAAAAATAATGGCCATATATAAAAATAAAATTTACCTGGAAGGGGGTGCTGGACGCGGACATCTCGGTGAAGCCGACGATGTCGCTAAAGTAGATGGTTACGCTCTCGAAGGCCTCGGGCTCCACGTCCTCGCCCCTCTTCAATACCGAGGCCACGGGTCTGCGGAGAGAGAAAATATTAAAGTCGAATTACTATACAATGCGGATACGTTTCAATTACGCGAAACAATGTACGAAACTCGATTTCGCTTATTAGCCAATGGTAATTGCAAGTTTATATACAATTTGCGGTCTGACCGCTAATAATAATCTCTCTCACTCACTCGAAAAGCAAACAAACAAATCAACGACTCACTTGGGCAGCATCCTGTGCAGCAGATCCTCGGTCTTCTCCTTCTCCTTCTCGAGCAATCGGGTGCGATCCGTCACGAGTTCCTCGAGATTGTTGGCGTACTGCTCCATGAGATCGAGCAGCCTGTCCATCAGGGTCTGGCGCATCTTGCCGTTCTTCTTGTTCATGCGCTGGCGCACGTTCTTGAAGTCGGGCCTGAGCTCGGGCGACTCGTTCCAGCAGTCCATGATCATGGGCTTGATCCACTCGGTGCACTCGTAGTCCTTGGCGTCGATCAGATCGATCTGGGGACGATACGGCGGCTTGTTGTTGAGCGCGTCGTACGTCACGTGAAAGATAATGTCTGCGCGAAAGCACACGAGAAAGAATATAAGTATCCGTGTATATGACGTGCATCGCAGCTGAATCCGTGCGGATGTCACTCACCTTTGGGCGTTTGACCCTCCTTTTCGCCGGTGGTGTAGGGCGCCTTGCGGCTCATCAATTCGTACAGCACGATAGCGAAGGAGTACATGTCGCCCTCCTTGGTGCCGCCCAGCACGGGATACCTCAGCAATTCCGGCGCTCGCCAATACAAATCTATAAAAGTTTTAGAAATTTTTTTTTATTACAATCTCGTCTTTATAATAGTTTACGAATCGTTATCTCGTTTTTGTCTCCGCGACTCACTTCGGAACTGCTCGTGCTCGCCGGTCTCGACGACGTGGTCCTGGGAGCTGGTCTCGTCGATCACCATGATGGCCTCGGAGCGAAAGGCGTGCAGACCGAAGTCGGACACCTGCAGGACCCAGCGCGACGTCACCAGGCAATTGGACGACTTGAGATTGCCGTGGCACACGAAGATGTTGGACGCGTGCAGATACGACATGCCCTTGATGAGATCGTGCATCAGCGACGTGATGAACATCTCGTCCAGCTTGATGTCGTCGTTCTCGATGATGTCCTGTGACGAGGAAAAAAAAAGTTGATTATTCGTGGCACAGAGCTATATATATAGCTACATATTTATGGATGTATACTCACGTAAAGGCTGCCCTTGGCGCAGTACTCGGTGAGCAGCACCGCGGTATGCGGATCGAGGTAGGCCCCGACGAACGAGTTGATGTTCTTGTGGCTCATCTCGCGCAGCGCCCGCATCTCCTTCATGGTGTCGCGGGTCAGATCGATCTTCCTGTCGAATCTCCACTTGCGTATCCTCACCACCAAGCCCTTGTACGTGCCCACCGAGGTGAACAGCTGCTCGCCCAGCCTCGACTCGAACGACCAGCTGCTGTTGATGCTCTGATGGCTGCCGCCGCCGCCGGGGCCGCCGGCCTTGAGCTTCTTCTGGGCGTCGCTGCTCGCCTTGAGCTGGAGCTTGTTGGTGTCGTGGCAGCGCACGTCGTCGAGCTCGATGCGCCACATGAGGCCCGCGAGCTCCTGCTCGTAGCGCCAGTGATAGCTCGCCACGATCATCACGCCTATGGTCAGCAGAATGGCGAAGAACATGGCGATGGTGACGATTGTCGTCGTGTAGAGCGAATTGCTCTGGGGGCAGTGCTCGTTGAAGAAGCCGCAGCCCGGCTCCGCTTCGGGCTTGTTCTTGCCCGGCCAGTCGATGGCCTCGGCGGGACGATAAGCCAGCACCTGGCCCTGCTGGAACTGGCCCACGGGCTTCATCTGGTAGTCGCACGAAAAGTTCAGGATCTGCAGGGGCTCGCGCTTGAGGGCTAACACCGAGAAGTTGCCCTCGGAGTCGCCGTTCTTGTCGACCTTGATCATGGCCCCGCTGATGCTCTTGTACACGTGGCTCCTGATGATGGTGTCGATGATCCACGTGCCGTTCTTCACGATCTTCTCCGTCTCGACGTCCGGATTCTCGCGCAGCAGCCGGTCGAGCGCCCAGGCGTACAGCTTCACCGAGTCGTACAGGTACGCCGCGTAGATGGACACGTGCTGAGGATTGAAAGAGACATATTGTGTTATGATGTAATTGAGCCAAGCTTCATCTCTGATTGCGCGTAGGTACCTTTTCGAATTTGGTCTGAAAGAGCGAGGGCAGGGGAAAGTTGAAGGGCTCCTGGGCAGTGTAGTGGCGGACCTTCTCCGTGAACTCCATGTAGTTGTGGGTGGGCGGCGTCGCCGCGACCACCATGAGCGAGCGGGCTCGCACCAAAAAGTCCTTGTCCTTCGGGTCCATGCAGTCCGGCAGATTGTAGTGTTCAGGTTCTGCGTTCGCACGAATGGCAAATCAACATTAACTTCCATTTCCGTCGATTATATATCGATTATTATAATGTGATAAATGCATGTGTACTCACTCCATAAGTACTTCATGGCTTCTTTGGGCGTGTACGTGAGCATGTCGACGTAGATGACCATGTACTGGCCGTCGTCGAGCAGCCGCTGATTCTGCATCGCGTTCATGAACTCGATCAGCGAGATCGGCGTGCCGAGAAATATGTAAACTGCGCGCAACAAAAACAAGTCGATCATTATAATGCTTTTAATTTAGCTACGCAGGTATGTATCGTTCAAAAAACTCACTACGCGTCATGTTCTTGGTCTCCTGTATGGTGCCGAACCAGCCGGCGCCCTGGCAGCAGGCCATGCGCTCCTCGCAGCAGATGTGCCGGTCGACCATCTGCACGTAGTGGTTCACCGTGAGATTGTTGTAGTGCGCCTGGGACTGGAGCGACTTGGCCACGGTGTTCCACGGCTTCTCGAAGATGATGCTGAACTTGTTCCAGTTGTAGTGGATGAGCAGGGCTATGACGGACTTGGTGACCTGAGTGTCGGGCGGCTCGGTGCGCGCGAACGTCCGGATGGACGTGGCTTTGTCGTCCGAGCATTTCTGCGAACGATAAAAACAAGGAATGAGTACGAGGAGCTTACTTCGCATGTGAACTTTGAATTTTAATTTAATTATAATGTATAAAAATTGACTGAGTATCAGACGCTATGTATACAGGCAATTTTGGAATTTTACTTTTTATTAAATGTAAAGAAAAATTTGTTTCGGATAAAAGGCAGGTGCTGTAGGATTGCCTATAGCAATACGTATACACATCCATATTATATAAATACAAAACGACGCTGGACGCGGCACTAGTTTTGCGTATTGCGCTCCGAACGTTGCATATTAGAGATTACGCGCTCGTGTACATACGCCTATCTGCGAGTTAAATATAAACGTTGGCGTTTATATATACTCACATGCGCGTACACGTACACACGTACAAAACTGCATCTCTCAATTTGCTCGAATATATATGCCTATATAAGTGCGCGCGACCATGTATACACACGTGCTGCGGCGCAGCAACAGCATCCAAACAACTGCATGCACACATGCGCGAGCAAAGCTCGAGCGCGAGGGAGGAGGAATTCCTCGAAATTACGTATAATAAATTGGGTATTATTTGCTCGTAGCACGAGTCGTAATATGGACACCGTATCATACGGAGGAGGCTGTTTCTACTATACTGCTCTTGTTAACATAATTTTGCTGGACAATATTTGAGTGTCTATTGTACACCATGTGTGCCGGCGTTTAATTTTTAATTCAATTAAACTATAAACTTGGATTTCAATTTTTTTGTGCGGGATTTCTTCCAAGTTTCACTTGTAACTGCTGTTTTCCAACGGCTGCTCGTAAGTTCACAAAAAAGCGGATAAATTGTAGAATATTTCAGCCAACGAGATATAACTCCTGATCGAGGGTTTCTCGAAAACTAGGAAAAAGCCATCTAGCGGCCGGTCGACGTACTAATTTTCCTACGTATCGTTCAAATTTAAACGACACCTCAAAGAGACAATTCATAACGGTATTGTTTATCCCTCCCTGCACGATCCCTCTGTATTCACTTACTTCTCGACAACGTTAGAAAATTCGAATAAGTACTCATTAGCGCGTTCGTTAATGTACGTAGTTGAAGCACTGCACATTAGTACATCGGACTTTCGCGCATTTAACGCGCAGCGTTGGAGTGCGGCAAAAAAGCAGCAACTCTTGGTCTCTCTCTCTCTCTCTTTCACGATGCGGTAATCGTTGCACATGTATACGCTGCATCGTGCGGGCGCGGCTATTTTTAGAATCTGCATATATAACGCGCGGCGGCGGCTTCGTCGCACACGGACTTGTTTTGCGCCGCAACAGCAGCTCTTACATAGAAGTATATAAGTCAAATAGAGAAGCTTGAAGCAAAAAGGGAAAAATCGTCAATCGCGCGTATGGCGGAGAAAGAGACAGGCACAAACTTATATATGTGACAATTAATATAAAGCGCGAACGCGCGTTGGTTCGTATCGTTGCCAATTAATATAATGAAATTTTCTCGCCGCGTATATTATGCGTAATTTCAAGATCGAGTCCGTCCAAAAATTTTGGCGCGCGGGACGATTGATTTAGAGCACTTTGAGAATTAGCATCCATACCACGCGGTACATGTGTGCAGTAGTTAGATGCTGCTGCTGCTGCTACGCGAGGGTTAATATCTCTTTCTCTCTCTCTCTTTGGAGTATGTGCGCAGCTTTTGCTTCGTTCTGCTTGCGATCGGCTGTACACATTTATAGGTATACATATAAGTACTGCGCCGAGAAACCATAAAAGCAGCTTCATCCGAAAAACCGGTTATACGCGCGAGCGCTTAATACGAATTTCGTTGCCGCTGCCGCCGCTTTTTTTTTTGTTATTCTCTATATTATATACGCGTTTAGTTGTTTATTTGGCTATTAGAATGCGGGTATATTTTTAGCTTCTGTTAAATGCCCGTATATGCTAGTGTTGTCGTGCACTCGTACACATGTGCACACATGTATCGAGGCACACGTGGAATTTTTGGACCAACGATCACGTGCACACAATTCGACTGCACGGCATAACACGATCGAGCTGCTGTTGCTATCTTGCTCGGATATTTTTCGAGATGATTATTATATTATTTTTATAAGTTGGTACGTGATGCACAATTCATGGAAAAAATTTAATAGGGGATTAAAATTTCGCCGATTAAACAGGAGTCAGCTGATGTACGATGATAATTAGAGAACGGTTCGTCGATTTAAAGCTCTTTACTGCACGCGACGCTCGAGAAACATCCGACGATAGATCGGAGATGACGAAAATGTATCTATGTATCACGCGAAGCTTTCGCAAAGGTCAAAATCTCGAGCCCGAGTCATACAGCAACACGCTGATATTTAGGAGCTGCAGCACAGTGCAAGCCGCGCGCGCGCAACAACAGAACGAGAGAGAGAGAGAGAGAATAGCGCTGCCCCCGAGAGCTAACCGGTCTGCCGCGGGCATCGTGGCGCGCGTTCGGGGGTCGTTGCTTTTTTTATTTTCATCGTGTTTTTTTTGTATTCGCTTTTTACACACACACACGCATACAGAGAGGCAGAGAGCGAAAGAGGTGCGGGCGCGTTCAAGATAATACTCTCTTGCCTTCTCCGCGTATAAAAGTACAGTATGTATAGGCATATTTACTGCGCGCTGGGACCGCCGCCGCCGCCGCGTCGAGCGACACGGTCTTTTTTTCATATACATACGTGCACACTACACACACGCATGCACTCGGCTCGTTGTGTGCGATATGTGTGCAGTGCAGACATGCGCTCGCGGCGCGGCTCTCTGCTGCTCCTCAAGGTGGTCTCGGCCGTTCTAAAAATAGCCGCGGACGGTGGCCGAGAATAACGACCGAACACACGCGTATATAGATAGACACGTATGAAAGTGCGGGCGAACGCCGATCATGTGTGTGTGTGTGTGGACTTTGCATTAGTCAATGCGGTCTTTCATGTAGTGTATGGTTGTTATAATTGCTCTCTCGACTTTGACGATCTTGACTTCTGCGCGAGCGATGATCGCGGGTATACGCGTCGTCTTTTCTTCTTCATTCTTTCTTCTCTTTTCTTGACTATTAATGTTAACAAGTTTCATTATTTTATCAATCTATGCCTCTTTACTTATACAATTACTTTGACTTTGTCACTTGCAGATTTACAAGTATAGGTACTCGCCATCTAGTGGCGAAGATTGGAGGTAACATGATTGTATTTAATATGGTATACATTTTTTGGTATTGGACCATAATTAATGTTTAGCATTTTTAGCACGGCTAAACTAACGGACGAAAAAGAAGCAACCAGCCTCTCGACCAAACATAGGTGCCGAGGGTAATCTGTGCGATAATAAAAAATATAATAAAAAAAATAGACGTGTCAATTGTTGTTTGTGTTCAGTGCAGCGCGACAGAGTAAATCCGATTATATTATATTATTATACGTATACACTCGCTGCGCTATACAAATTGGCGCAGATTAGTGCACAAAATCGCGCACAGGCCTTATCGCGGCGAGTATATAACCAAATAAGTCAAGGGAGTAAGAGAGAGAGAGAGAGAGAGAGAAAAAAAGAGCTCCGCGCGCTGTGATAATCACCGGTGTGTATGCTTTTCTGCTCGCGCGAGCGCGACTGTCATTGAAAAACATTGATTTTTGCAATTGATAAGGCGCGGAGCTCTCCGCGCGTGAGTACATTTTTAGCTCGATTACATCATAACGCCCGAGCGAAAGAAAAAGAAAAGAATTGCACTCTGTATATTATGGAACTCTAATACACATGTGCACGAGCTCTTTCTTTTCTCTCTCTCTCTCTCTCTCTCAACTTTTTATTATTCGCGGGTATTATGAGCATATACGCGATCGCGATTACGGACGATAAAATAGCTCGACGATCGAGGAAAAAAAAAAAATAAATCACAGCCTGCGCGCGCTTATCGAGGAGAGCCGCGATGGATTATACCTCGATCGTTATTGTTATTAATTAAAACGCGATTATTTGTATAAGCGCGCGCTCGGGCGACTCTCTCGCGTGAGGACGAACGCGATCTCTTTACCGATCGTAAATCAAAGTGTCTCTCGCGGGGCAATAAAAAAAAAAGAAACGACAATGTTTGCCATTGTCTTTCATCGACAGCACGCGCTTATCGGAGCTCGACTTTTCGTCCGGCTGATGTTGTTCGTCTTAATGCAGTTTTTTATTACATGAAAATATAGTTTTCATTATGGGACCTAATCGTCGCTCTTAGTTACATTGCGAACCGACAATTAAAATCTCCCGGAGTCCGACTTAGTCGATGAGTGTGCTTGCTAATATGCATTTCCACACAATGGCATTGTTTTATCGTATGGTTGGCGGTTTCATTTTCCGCATTTGTCGCGTATAGCTTATAATACACGTCGAGCATGGCAGCTTTTTCGCTTCGACATATTGCCTAGTGTACATTACACGCGTATATTACATTTCGTCAAAGCCAGTCGGAGCTAATATCGCAAATAATATCAATCGCGAATCGATCAGCTGGAATAATAATATAGGCACAACACACAATAACAATATATATGATTTTCACAAATTAGCCTCCCGTGTTATATACGTCGCTGATCATATATTAATGGCTTTGTGCGCGGCTACTACGTACGAAAGATAGATTGATGATTTTGCATGGCTCGCGCGCATGTATATACACAGCTCGCTCGAATTCTCGCGAAGAGTCGAGCCATGGCGCGCATTACGTAATGATCGATAGCCGCCTCACGATGCAGACAGGGCGGGAGATGCGCTCGGCCGTGTCTACACATGCATCCACGTCTGTCAAGTCGGCCTCTCATAAATGTATACGTATACATAGAGCTGCGCCGAGTGTACGACACATCCACGAGATGTATCGAGATGTATGCCAATCCGCCGATACTCGAATCGGAGCAACGGAGCGATGGGCTGGACTGTGCGCGCGATCGGGCCCGTGAGTGGATATTATGTTGTATAGGAAAGAGCATGCGGGAAGCATTATCGCAGTCGAATCGAGCCCATCTCTCTTTAGGCGTTGTATTATGTGCGTGAACTGACGCTCGCCTAATTCATCGACGTTCCTGTCGATATACAATTCAGTTAAAGGATTCATATGAGCCTGAACGTCTGTGATGTACTATTTTCTACTTCTGGAGATTGCGTAGAGCGCTCTGACTTTGGAACTACAAAACAACACATATTTAAATTTTTTTCAGAACCTTGCTTTATACAATTTTGTTTACTTTTCCACTTGCAGATTTACAGTTAAATTGGTACTCGCCATCTGGCGGCAAAGGTTCAAAGTGGTATCATCGCATTCAAAGAGATTGTAACTTACTGGTTTAACTTTTTTGAAACATTTATAATTGATCGTTTTCAGATCATTCAAAATGCGCTTAATATTTGCAAAATAATTGCAACAGAAAACAAATCAATTGATGATAACGTATTTCAAAACGATTCGAATATAGTCAATTATTTGATCATTAATTTAGAATTAATACCTACGCATTTCTATCGCAATTTCTCTCGACTCAAAAAAAAAAAAAAACTGCTCAGACATTACATTTTCGTAAGTATGCGATCATGTAACGTACGTGTAATAAAGCCGCGGAGAGAATCGCAAATCGAGTCTAATGCATATGTGCTAATGGTCGAGACGCGTCTCATTGTCGTCGTCGTCGGCGGTGACACATGCCGCTGATTTGATAATGCACACGCACAAACGCGCGCGTCTAAGTAGACGACGCTTTATACTAAATTTAGCTGTACGTTCGTGTGTGCCACACAGGACACTTTATGTACATCGCATTGGATAATAAAAAGCGCGAGAAAATCGTCGTTGTTCCGCGCGGTACTCGCTGCGGTCTATCTCAATTATTATACAGCGAACCCTATAGGCGGCCGCGACGCGAAATACGAGCGCAACAACTCGCAGCAGATAAATTTATATAAAATCCGCACGCGTGCTTGTGTATTATACCAATGCGTTGATTGCGTTACGCTACACGCGTATACGTATAGTTATAAATTAACCGCGAGGTCTATTTATAGCTCGGATGTGATATATATCCAGCTTACAAGAGAGAGAGAGAAAGAGTTAAAAGTATGCGCGCAGTGGTGAGCTTGCATACTCATTTTTTCTTCGTCGTCGTCGTTGTGGTCGATTCGATTTTTAAGCGATAACAAAGCGCGACGACGGCCGATTTTTTATTTCTCTTTCCTTTTTCTCTCTCTCTCTTTGCCTCGTCGTTGATCATGAATTCTCGCGTGGAGGAAAAATGTCGCAATGCTGGATCTATGTACCTAATAAGTGGCAGCTTTCGATCGCGTGTCGCGCTCCGATCGCCTTCATTGTTAGCCGAGCGAGAGAGAAAAGGAAAAAAAACCATTCCAATTAATCATTGCATGAATCATTCGTTTCACCCCCTCCCTCTCTTATCGTCGTAGTCGTAATTTCATTGTTTCAAAGTATAGCGATCGGCATGTAATTGCGAGTACGTATAAATACAAAACGAGAAGCCACGCGAAACAGAAAACTACTACCATATACGAGAGAGTTGAGATACGAGTTTGAAGCCGCTCACTTTGTACAATATGACTTGCCGCTCGCTCGCTCGGTGGAAAATTTTCTGAAAATTAAAGATGCGTCGAGAGAGAGAGAGAGAGAGAGAGGAACAATTTGCTCTCGCGAAAGAGAGAGAGAGAGAGAGAGAGACGTTCATGTAAATATAGCTCGGCGCGCAATACGAGCTCGCGATGCATTTATAAATGCCGAGCGTATATGCATACACATCTCGTAGATTGCATCTAAAAGTATGAGCTGCTGCTGTTGCACTTGCAGCATATCGGGCGGCGTTCGCATAAACGAAACGTACCAGCGTTTGCGTGTAATAATTCTTTTCGCCCCGCGGAAATTTAATATAATAACGAGGTTAGATTATAAAAAAAAGTCGCGCAAAGTGCAGCGTACTTGTACTTTATAATAATATGCATCGCCTGGTGTTTAAAGGCGAAAGCCGCACGCCGAATATATGTGCGTGTGTGTGTGTATGTGTGTATAGCGATCACCAAGGATATGAACGTTAAACCGATTACGCATTGAAATTTAAGCGGATCAAGATTATACCCGGCCGAGATAAAAAAGGCATTGATCTCTCGCGGCGCGGACGCGTGGGAAATTCAAGACAGTCAAGGCTTTTTGTACACACATATATATATATAGCTGCTGCAGCATACCCGCGTAAATCGGTGCGCGCGTTCGCGATTATGTGTGCGTGTGTTGCAGTGCACGTTTGTAACGAGCGATCGAGTTTACACACCGTAAAAACGGACGATGAAAGGGGAGAAATAAATAAATCATCGATCTCACCCTTCGAAGCTTCGGGACGACTTTAAGACAATACAATTTTCTTCGGGAAACTGCGCGGCTCTTTCCATACCGCGTATAAGTGTGCACCCCCGTTGTTACACGCGTCTCCCATCGCGAGTTTCAAGCGGCTCTATAGCCGCGTTCGCGGCTCATATAATAATATAATCCTGCCGCGTGATCGCAAACACGTTGAGAGAGACTGTGTGTGCGTATAAATAGCCCACATAGACATTTCATAAATCATCGGAGAAACGAGCTTGGTGCGTTGCGTTGCTGTTATTATTATATTATTAAGCATATTATAAATGCAGCCGCGAAACGATCGGCCTATAAATATATAACACCGCGCCGCGTGTACTCGAGGATATAACGACATAACGACGGCGAAGAATAATAATAATTATGCACGATAAAAAGAAGCCGAGCAGTCCCTTAATAATCGTGTACTCGCCTAATACCTTTTTCTTGCTCGACGAGCTTGCGCGGAGAAGGAAAAATTTTCCCCAAGTCGGTGTGAGAGAATCCCGCAGTCTGCGTGTTAAGGCGCAAAATCAAGCGCGTGTTTTATTTTCTCGGACAGCCGCTGCTTCGGAGCTCTTGATGATTTTGGCAAGGCACTGGGCAGCTTTTTAGGTGATGTTGCGCGCGGCCGCGATGCCTCCGCGCGCAGTGCAAGCGGGCGTGACTTTGATAAGCTCGGCGTGCGTTGGTACGAGGTGTCGAAGCTTTTCCTCTCTCCCTCTTTCTCTCTGCCTCTGTGGTTTTAGGCCCGATTCGCTCGAAAAGAGACGAGCAGCTTGTAAACTTTTGCATTTGTATATTAAACGCTGCACCGCACACGCGCGCGAAGTAAACCATCGCGGCCTGGATCTTTACCCTCTTTCGATCATCGCGGTATACCACGGGAGAGACGGTAAATAATTTCGATCGAATTGGCTCGACGCGGCTCGATCGATGAAATTGGTTAAAAGTGATTTTGTGATATATCGTCGTGGCACCGAGATGTGTCACATCGATTCGATCGCGTTACCATCGCTCCTCGTTCGATCGAATTTACGAATCAGTAGCGACTTTCGGTATAGTTTGAAGCACGCGTGAATAAAACTTGAATTAAAAGCACCGGTAGAAATGCTCAATATTTTGAGGTTACTGCTTGTACAATGAAGAAAATTTCATTGAAGGGGACATTGAAGAGCTACTGTTCAAATATTCTGACTTGTCAGACAAAAATATATACAAATATTTTGACTTTGTCTCTTGCAGATTTAAAAATAAAGCCACTCGCCATCTAGCGGTGAATACTTAAAGTGATGTTATTATTTTGAAAAATGGTCTAAACTACCATAATGTATAATGTCGAAAACTCCATTGTTAATGTTTTTTTTATGTCTGTACTTATGAAAATTAGGTAGTTATTATAACCCGCGATGGCTAGCTCGATGCGTCCATTAAAAGGAAACAAAAGGGACTGATGCTGCTACGCTGCAGAAAACAAGCACACAGCAGTATATACCGTGTACGAGGCTCGGAAACGATCGACGAATTAATTATATGCGCGCAGTCGGACGAAACGTTATCGACGCTCTCGCATTTATATATAATAAATTATATAAGAGGAGAAAAGCAGCAACACGCGCTAGATGCGTGATGATCATCATCGCGTGGCATGTGTATATGCACAGTGAAATATGGAGCGGCTCTGACTTTGACCCACACACACATGAGCTGCGAATGAGTAAGCGTAATTTTGATATTTATTATAAATCGATGCTCTATTATCACAAGCAAATATATGTAGGCTCACTCGGACTCACGCGTGGATTTTACTTTGCGAAAGCTGCGTGCCATGCATACTTTTAACGTACATCGCGCAATCGAAGCTGCTCTATACGAGTGCCCGGCTCGTATAAGTTTCGGTACAATGTGGTGTAATTTTCCGCGAACCTTGCTTTACAGTCGTGGTTGCGAAGCTCTTGTCTTCGTCGATCGAGAGGATAGAGTACGAAAACGAGGATGCTCGAAATTTCCGAAAAGCTCCGAGGCCGATATAACACTCGCTCAATTCGTCTAGTACGAGTGCCTTGAAAAGGAATATCGAATAACCCACGAGACTTTGATAATCGATTAATCGAGCGCTGAATTTCGAAACGACGTCTCGAATATAATCGACGGTGCATCAAGGCCCTGCCTTTTAGACACAAGGCATCGCAAGCACTATATACGAGCAGGAGTAAATAATCCTCTTCGCGCGGGATAAAAATCATACACGTATTTTGTACTTTTGCGGCCGCATAAAAAGATGCGATCGTTCCCTATACATACTATATAACGACGACGACGACACGCCGTCTCGTCCGGCGCATTCCGTCTCTCTCTCTCTCTCTCGCGTGCGTGCGTGCGTGGATGCCCTGCGGCGCGATCATCTCGAGCCCGCGCAATATCGCGTACATGTATACACAGAACCCGATAAACGTGCTCTCGTGTGTAGGCCCCCGTGCGCGATGATCCGGTCGCGGCGAAGGACGACGCTTTTCTTCGCGTCCATTGGACTCTTGGTCTCGCGCACGCAGCAGCAGCTCAGCAAGAAAATGCCCTTCGTTCTTGCTCCGCGCACTGCACTGCTTTACAGATCTCGTCGTCCTTTCGCTTTTGTGCCGCGCGCGTCAAGCAGCAGCAGCAGGTATAGGATATAACGTATAAACGCGAGTGCGTTGTATATGTATATATGTACGCGCGGCTGTCCTTCAAGCGCAAACAGAGAATCACTTCTTCTTTTATTTATTTTTATGCGTCTTTTTTCGTGTCCTCCTTCGTTTTTTTTTCCTTTTTTGCTTCGTCTTTTCTGGAACGAGTTGTGTGTGTGTGTATACGCGCGGGCCACCCCTGCGTCGCACATATCGAGACGAGACGACGATAACGAAAGAATTTCCGATTATAATAATGCGCGGCTCGACGAGCGATTGCATTTTTCCCGCGGCGATCGCATCGGACGATCGCTAATTTCGGTCAATTTTTATTTTTATTTTTAGCACATTGCCTCCTACGACGCGTAGTTGTACAACGAGCAATTTCTTCCGAGAGATTTGATCTAAAAATAGTCGAGTTTTCTGCTAAAATATCGCTAATATACATATTATACTCGTTCGTTTACGTAGCCGTCGTAATTCCGTAAAGTTAATTAACGAGGCCACATCTCGAAATGAAAAAATGAGACGAAAAAAAAAAATTCCCGATCGCAAAGAAACAAAAGAGAGTAAAAAGGGAATGAACGTATATTAGCTCGAGACTCGTCTCGAGATCGTGGCGACGTACCGTCTACCGTGTGCAGCACAGCACGCACACGCACAGGTAGGTAGATATATAAGTACACAAGGAGGCTACTCTTCAATCAGGGACAGCTTAAGTGTGTATCTGCGCTGGTCGCGAGTGGCCGGTGCCGACAACCAGTCTACCGTGAGCGACTGTTACGGCGCGCGGAGTATCGTCCTTTTTTCGCAGCGATTTTTCCTCGCGAGCGCAGAGCAGCCCAGAGTCGGAGATCGGTATTATACATGCGTCGTACGATTTTTACCTTTATATATACGCGTTTATGTACGATCCACGAAGACGACGACGACGACGAGCGCGTCTTTATCATTCGTTTTTCGTACTACTCTATACGCGCACCACCGACTTTCACTCCTGCCTGCGTCGGTCGTCGGCAGCTTTTTGTTTGTTCATTTTAATGCACGTTATACCACTCTTTGCCTTTTTATCTCGCCCATGAACCTATAAAATATATCTCCGTACGCGTGTGTGTCTGTGTGCACTCGATATGCGTGCGCGTTTTCTTATCGTCGCGTCGCTCGATATTGCGCGCAGAGTGGCTATTATATACATATTGCGTCGCGCTGCCCGGTACGTATTATATATGAGAGCTGTGTGGAACGCGATCAGCGAGAAAAAAAAATACGAGGAACGAGGGATATAATATGCGCAGAATTTTTAATCGATCTTCTTTCCTCTACGTAACATCGGCTGACGATGATTCGTTTGCTGCAGGTAAACCACTCCTGAGCTTCTTCTTTTTTTTTTTTTTATCGCGTGACTCTTACGCGAAAACAATCCGAATTGAAATTGAAAGATTTGAAGAATATAACTTAGTTTCAAGATTAAAAATTCAAGACAATTAACAAGTATAAAAATAGATGTAAGACTTGAAACTCGTACAGGATTTATTGTAAACGAAGTTGAAACTAAATAAAAACACAAGAAATATGTTTAATTTAATTATTTATTTGAATGACATAAAAAAATGTACAAAAATTTAATAGTAAGCATAGATATTTATCCATTTTATTTAAAAATACTGATAATAAGCTTATTATATACATGACCATTGCGAGCACTGACTCCTAGTCGACAGTCTGCACGTAGTCTTCACCATTGCTTATGTGATTTACTTCATTCTGTGCGCAGTACGTATCATAGCTGAGCCTGCTCGGAGCTTTTCTGTCTCTCTCGCCGATTCTTCTTCTTTTATTCAATTATTTTCAAACTCCTGCTCGTGACCGGACCCGCGATCATCGGCTCGTGGCCTGCCCAGCGGCAAAGATCCACCGCCGGGCGTTCGTCGGAAAAATTCCCTACATATTCTTGTGCACAAATATAGAGTACAAACCACTCTAAAACTTTCGGGAAGCTTCCACACTTCATCCGAGCACGCAAAGTAGTAATAATCCGAGAACGTGACTCTTTCCTTCTCCTCGTCGGGTCGCAAGCGCAACAGGTCGTAGAGCGACAAGCCAGGAACGACCGTCGACTCTTTCGCTTTGCTCGCGAATTCTTCCTCGTCGCGATCCAAGTACTCCTCGATATTCGGGCACGATTTGGGCAGCAGTTCGTGCGCGTGGAAAAATTTGACGACGGTAATCGCGCCGAACGCGTCCAGTCTGTAGCCTTTGTTCTCGAGGCGTTCCACGGCGGCCAGAGCGTGACAGGCTATTTGGAATTTTGCGTGAACGATACAGTCGCACTGCATCTTCGATTTAGTTTCTTGCGGTAAGACTATGGTATCGGGAAAAACGAATTCCGACAGTTTTCCGCTGCGATACAAGAGTTGGTCGATCACGTCTAGCGAAAGATGCGAGACGGCACATTCCAGCGGTGTCCAACCGCGATTGTTCCGAACGTCCACCCGCACCGGCTTGCCTTCCTCGGTGCAAACGTTAAAAAACATCCCGGCGAATCCATCGTCGGATCTACGTTGGCTAATTACGTGGAGAGGAGTAGATCCATCATTGCTGGCTGAATTTTGATCGGCTCCATTTCTCAGCAACAACTCGACAAGCTCCGCTTTACCGAAAGCCAGAGCCAAGTGTAGCGGTGTGCGGCCCCACCTGTCCCGGGCGTTGATTCTTACTTCCCGATTGACTCGGTAGCAGACTTTTAAAACTGTCTCCATTAATTTATAACCATCGCCTCTTTTGCTAATTATGTGCAGCACAGACAATCCCCTGTTGTTGACTATATTCGGATCCGCGTGGTTTTTCAAGAGCCACGGAATCATTTTTAATGCACCGAGCCACGGGCGTTGCACCATCCAATGCAATATCGTGTTACCTTGTTCGTCTTGAGCATTTACCTTCACGTGTTTATGCGCTTTCTTGAGGGCTTTAAAGTGATATTTTTCGTCGCTGAGCCCGAATAACATCTTCAACCACACAGCTGCATCGTCTTCATGGCAAATAATTTGTATCAACGTCTTTCTATCTACATTTTCTAAAGTCGGATCAGCCATATTTTCCAGCAAGACTCGGAACATATTTTTGTGTCGTTTAGACACGGCCCAGAGCAGCGGAGTATCGCCAAACTTGTTTCGACACTTGACTTCGATCGGCTTGTCTTTTCGGGATGTTATACACATGGTTGATCTGATATTGGGGCACGGTCTTCACTGGACGAATACAGCGATCTATAAAGAAAATAAAAAATACTTGGTTAATGTAATGACAACATTTTTGCATAAAAAAAAACCCATGCGATTTTTTTTTTGCTGCTAACACTTCAGCGTTGTAACGTTAACTAAATACGGTAAACTTACCTATCACTGCAAAAATCACAAAGCAGTTCGGATTGAAACTCATATATTAAATATTTTTTACAAAGTATTGCGATTGAATTTTTATTTAAATAAATTAGGAAATTTAACGAAGCAAGTAAATTTAGAGAAAACCCATGTTCATGCTCAATAATGAAGTCTGTTTGTTTGCCAATGACCAAAATTTATTAAAAGTTATATTTCGATGTATCGATGAACATATTACAATATTGGCCTAATCGATGAATACGAACATATTTATTTTTTGACCTTTATGCTATTTTCACCTTTTAATGGAACAGAAGCTTATGAATATGATTTTTGACAAAAAATTTGAATTCCTCATCAAATTTTACGTAAAAAACATTCCCGGTCATTTCCCCGAATCCATTTCCCCGAATGCCATTTCCCCGAATGATAATGTCCCCGACGTCTTTTTCCCCGAAAGCACAACCCCCGAATTTTTTTTTTTTTTAATTTTATTTTATTGTTTTATATTACAATACATAATTAATCTAGAGAAATGTTTTCACGTATCAAGTGCAAGTAATCGAGCACACGTGGTAAACCATACGTGTCGTAAGTTTCGACCAAAGCTTTTAAACGGTGTTGTGCATCAACCCACTTCTTCTTTGGGGCTGATTTTATCCTTCGCTGGTTGCTCAATTCGATCAACCCAATCTCCACCCCACCCCTCACTAGCGTTATTCGTAGTTGGCTCGTTCCTTATAACGGAATCGTACTGATTCCTCTGCTCTACGGGATATCGTGCCTTGCGAGCGTACGATTTATAATGAAGATATCCGCTGATATCTAATCTTCTAAGACTGATTAATTTAAAGTCCATGTTTTAAAAGCGAAATTTAGAGGAAAGTTGGAGGAACTAAATCTAGACTACTCATAGACTACGAAATTTAGAGGATAATTGTTCATTAATAATTGAGAAAAAAAGTGCTCGATCGATATATCGATATATGCTACATGCAGGGTTGTATATTCGGGGAAATATATATTCGGGGAAATGTATATTCGGGGAAATGGCATCGGGGAAAGCGTCTTCGGGGATTTCTTTATTCGGGGGAATGGTATTCGGGGGAATGGATTCGGGGGAATGGGCGGTTACCCGTAAAAAATCATGTTTCAACAATTTTTTCATATTCACCCTTGGGAAACAGAACAGAATGAAATTCCAACTTTGAGCCCCGGAAGATCCATGACGGATGGGGACCTAGAAGACTGAAATTTTCAGGATTATCATTTTGCAACTGACTCCTCAAAAGTGCATACTTAACTTTTTATTTCATTTTTTTTGTGGGGGAACAGTTGACGCAATATAGCGCATGTGCACATAGTCACTAAAGCAGTTCGTGAAGCCTAGAGAGACGCAGAGCTTCGCAAAGGATCGCGCGTGGGGCTGTGGTGCATTTTCGCCCGAGAAACAACGATTTATGGCCTCGTTTCGCGTCAGGGTATCTCTTTCAACTCCACGAGTGTGTATTCGTGTGTATGAACTCACATACAGATGCATATACGCACAATATATGCGTATTGTAAGAGCGTAATAAATTCGCTTGCATATATGCGTAAGGAGAGCTGCTGCTCATCTTCATTCTTGT
Source organism: Trichogramma pretiosum (assembly GCF_000599845.2). NCBI lineage: Eukaryota > Metazoa > Arthropoda > Insecta > Hymenoptera > Trichogrammatidae > Trichogramma > Trichogramma pretiosum. The sequence goes on from NW_019641677.1 coordinate 362,134, forward strand.
GCTCTGCAGCGCATTACGAAAAAAAAGCGACAACATCACACCGTTCGTCATATGCATAAGTGCAGGGAGAAGTCGCTCGAGTACATTGGACTAACGAAGTATTCGTCGTGCAATTGTAAAGAAAACATTTTCTGCTATTCGGGCTTGCGTCGATGCCTAATCGGTGTGAATCAAAACGGCCGCTAATCCGATGAGCCTCGCGAGCGTTAAGTATACGCACGGCGGCGCTTACGCATACACTGCTTATGTATCCGATGCGTATGTATAAATATCGAACGCATGACGATTGCCGGACTAGATTATTCAATTGCAATTAATATAATAAAGTATACATATCGGAGCTGCAGATAAGAGATTGCCCTGCGCAACGCGACTGATTGCAAACATAACACACACGTACATGCACACGATTGACACTAGTTTATCGCTATTATTCTAACTAATTTTTCTTTCTTTTTGAATCATTTGACGACGGTTCACTGAACTGCTGCGCATAGCTAAAAGTAAAGCTGAAAACTCGGAGCTTTTGTTGATATTTGTAGGTGATAACAAAAATTAATCTAAATTCTAGTACACGATTCGTTTAAACTATATTGTCACTGTACAAGCCCTAGTAGAAATTATTAACATTAATAATGGACTCGTGACGAATATTGGTCATTTAAAATATTTTAAAATTTATAAATGTATCAAAAATGTTGAGCACGATTTGAATTATTTAAAAAAGGCAAGTTAACTGTTTTAAAATATTTAGACCAGTTTTCTAGAACGTTAAATATGACAAAATCATTTTCGGCTGCTACCATTAGGTGGCGAGTGCTTATTATTTGCAAATTCGCAAATGGCAAAATCAAACTAATCGTATAAGTCAGTGCACAGATTAATTTTTGTTATCACCTACAAATATCGAGTTTTCAGCTTTACTTTTAGTAAAAGTCACGTTCTCGGAGTACTACAACTTTGCGTGCTTGTCGGAATTCGTTTTTCCCGATACCATCGTCTTACCGCAAGAAACTAAATCGAAGATGCAGTACGGCTGTATCGTTCACGCGAAATTCCAAATAGCCTGTCACGCTCTGGCCGCCGTGGAACACCTCGAGGACAAAGGCTACAGACTGGACGCGTTCGGCGCAATTACCGTCGTCAAATTTTTCCACGCGCACCAATTGCTGCCCAAATCGTATCCGAATATCGAGGAGTACTTGGATCGCGACGAAGAAGAATTCGCGAGCAAAGCGAAAGAGTCGACGGTCGTTCCTGGCCTGTCGCTCTACGACCTGTTGCGCTTGCGACCCGACGAGGCGAAGGAAAGAGTCACGTTCTCGGAGTATTACGACTATTGTGGAAGCTTCACGAAGGTTTCAGAGTGGATTGTACTCTGTATCTGTGCAGGGAATTTTTTCGACGAACGTCAGTGGATCTTTACCGCTTGGCAGGCCATGAGCCGATGATCGCGGGTCGCGAAATTACTGTTTATATTTAGTGAAAGAATTAGCAAAAAGACGAGACCGAACAACAAGACGAAAACTGACTGACTTATCCGATTAGTTTTACTTTGCCACTTGCGAATTTGCAAATAATAAGCACTCGCCACCTAGTGGTAGCAGCCGAAAATGATTTTGTCGTATTTAACTTTGTAGGAAAATGGTCTAAATATTTTAAAACAGTTAACTTGCCTTTTTTAAATAATTCAAATCGTGCTCAACATTTTTGATACATTTATAAATTTTAAAATATTTTAAATGACCAATATTCGTCACGAGTCCATTATTAATGTTAATTAATAATTTTTAAAATTCATTATTAAAATTCTACTAAATTTCTACTAAATTATTAACATTAATAATGGACTCGTGACGAATATTGGTCATTTAAAATATTTTAAAATTTATAAATGTATCAAAAATGTTGAGCACGATTTGAATTATTTAAAAAAGGCAAGTTAACTGTTTGAAAATATTTAGACCAGTTTCCTATCCTCCTACAAAACTTCCTACAACGTTAAATATGACAAAATCATTCTCAGCTGTTACCACTAGGTGGCGAGTACTTTTTATTTGCAAATTCGCAAATAGCAAAGTAAAACTAATCGTATAAGTCAGTGCACAGTCCATACTTATGCAAGTAAAAAATGAATGAAAGTTTTATCATTCTATCTTTCAACGGTTCTCACGCGCATATAGGGTATCAATTGATCGTACGCTTTTTTCCATGAGAGGTTTTATAAATTTAATTTTAATTTTTAATGTGATTTTGAATCAAAACCGTATTTTTTTTACGTTGGACGCGCGCGTGCAAGTCCGAATCAGCAAAATATAATTCTCATTCGGGCAAGGAAACTCATACGTACACATTGGCGATCGCGCGAGCTCGTACCGAAGCTCAAGGAAAAAAAATGGGAGAGAGAGAGAGATAAGATTCCTGTATATTAATTTTCACTACTCGCCTGCACTTTTCATCTATATATAATATAAGCATTAACACGCACATACACACACATACACACACAGGCAAACTGTTGAAACGGGATCGGCTGCGTGCGAGCGAGCGAGAAAGAGAAATAGAAAAAGATAGAGAAACGTATTATAGAGATCAACGTCTAGTGAGAGAATCACGCAACCAACGCACATACAAATGCACGATCTATATTTATAAATCGCACGACTATATGCACACACACACATGTACATATGCCCGAGCCTTATGTGCGTTATTTATAATATACGAGCGAGGTATGAAAAAAAAACCCGAGTAATATGCAAAATATATAGATGCGAGTAAATGCAGATTTTTCGAGCTTAGAACTGTGACGAAATTATCGTGTGCACGCGTCTAAGTATGTGTGTGCGCTGCGCGCGTTAGAACGAGTCAACGACGAAGATCAAGCTCTCTCTCTCTCTCTCTTTTACTCTCTCTCTCTCTCTCGCATTCGAGGTCCGCGCGAGCGAGCGATATACGTGTTACACATTATTATCTCGTTTACAATTTTTAAGCGCGATAACTTCCATCTCGCACACACATGCAGAAACTCGCGCCAATGTATAATATAAGCGCATAATATGGAGCTGTGCTCCGCGTGCATATATAATTACATATATTAAAGTGCGCGCGTAGATGTACGTATATATTATATGCGCGAATATTCTTCGCCACAACCGAGACTCTTTTTGCGTTCGAGCGCGTCGCGTATTATTTATTGTTCTATGTTACGCGAGTGTATTATTTATTACTATTACTATAATTACTATTATTATTGCGGACAATTCTCCTTTTGCACGCGTACATACGCGCATTATTTACGATTTTTCATGCGTGCGCGGGTAAAAGCTCGATCTGCCTTCTGTCAGATCGCACACAAAAGTGTGTATATATGCAAGATATGCACGGCGAGCATAACGAACGAGGTGTTACGCTCGGCTTATATTGCCAAGTTAGAGGAGTGCGCGTATTAATAGAAGCGCAGAGGACGAATTTTTTTTTATAGATTGCGGCACTCGGCCTGAAATAGAATTATCGTCGGCTTTTAAAGCGACACTTCCGTATGCGCGCGCTGCGCTGTTGCTGCAGTTCGTATTATTAATAGCGAGCTAATTAATTGGGAATGGTTTCTTTTTTGTTGCGTTCTCGGTCCAATTTCCGACGCCAATGGCACACGTGTATAAATACATAGAGTTTTAATAGCGTTGATCGCAGTCGATGCCTTGGAGTAGGTCGAGAAAGTGTTCAACGTCGAAAATTCTAACATTCGATAATGCATTTTTGAGAAGATGGGATTTTGGATAGATAATTAAAGTTGAGCTTCGATTACTATTGGCTCGACACAGAGACGACAGCAGATCGGTTAGATACATCGTGTATCTATAGCTCGATAAGCGATCATCGGCGCACATGCGCGCATGAGCAAATTTTCGCGCGCAACCTTGAACTTGAACATTTCGAGCTTAGAGGTTTTTATATTCGTGACACGAATTTCCGTGCTGCAGCTACTGCGACTGCTGATGCCGAGCTAAATATAGCCTACACGAAGAAAGAATAAAATCAAACTAAGAATATAAAAACTAAAATGTCTACTCGTCTCGCGTTTTATATTTCTGTGGTGGAAAGGCATAACGACTTGAGTCGATTTTTATGGAAATCGATATTATGGTGAAAAACAACTATATGTAGCGCCTACTTTGATGTACAAGGGTCAGAATAGATGAATATAGCTTCTATCGTTAGTTTCAGCATCGTGCATAACGACTTAAGTCCATTTCATGAGAAACGAGGAAAGGCAAAACGACTCAAGTCCACCTTTGCGAGCTTCAAAATGCTATAGAGAGTCTACTTTGATTTGAAAATGAAAGAAAATGATATTTCGTACATACAAATAACTCTCACACTCTTCGAATGTTGTGAATTTCACTATACGATTGGTACATTTAATACGCTAGGGGCCATTTTCGCGATTTTCAGTTTGGCCTTTTTTCGTTGCAAGATTTGAGATCTGACACCAGTATAACGTTAAATGAGCAATTTTATCAATGTGAATTCGTTAAATAAGGTTATGATGACAAACTAAGCGAAATAATCGATATTGAAAAAAGTGTGACCGACAAAAGTGGACTTAAGGGCTCTCTATACACACTAAGTCGATAACAAGTACGTAATCATTTTGTACCCATTTTTTTTATTCTCTGGTCAACCATTGAACTTGAAACTTCGTGGGAGTGATTATGAAACTTATAAAAATGTGCCTCTGGAGCCAGTTTTCAATTAAATGACCGGTACTTTCAAACAAACTTGATTTTCTATTATCCTCCTTTTATAACCTCAAAAGTAACGTATTCTCAAACAATTAGTTAAAATGATTTTATTAAACATTTTATTGAAAACTGGCTCCAGAGGCACATTTTTATAAGTTTCATAATCACTCCCACGAAGTTTCAAGTTCAACGGTTGTCTAGAGAATAAAAAAATGGGTACAAAATAATATCGGTATGTCGGTATTTGTCCCTCTGTATAGAGGAGCCTTAAGGGGGGAAAGGCACCTAAAATCTAAAAAAAAATAATTTTTTTTCATTGACTTTTTTGATAGGATTTTTCCTCGGCTTTCCAGTACCGTGATCGGAATTTTAAAATTTTAACTGTACCGAGATGTACAGCTTATTTAGTACCGATACTTTTGCGATTATTTAGAAAAAATGAATGAAACGACTCAATATATCGTGGTCATTCTCTCATGAATCTCGAGACTTTCATAAGTCCGTAGCGCCATCTATTGATACTCGTTTTATTCTTTGGTTAGAGTACATCTAACAGAAATTTGTTTGTTTACATGGCTATAGGTGTACAGTAACGCCACCACTCGCAGCACGTGGGTTTCGGCATATCTTCTATCTCTCTCTGATTCGTGCACGAGCCCTGATCAAATGTCAACAACAGTCTGCTGACTGCTTCTTGATTTTCCAATGGCTAAAAATTACATTTTTTTTAAAGCGAAAAAAGTATATACATAAAAGTATATAGAGTGGAATTATATCTTTGCAACTCAACATAGTGTTTCATAATAAAGCTATGAAGAAGTTGCAATAGCTTGTTATAAAAATGTGACATTTTTAGCAGTTCTAATTCAAGAAATACAGAAGTACATATGTAAATTGACATATATACATCAGTGTATATGTATGTCACTGTACTTTATGTATGTGCATATGACTATATCATATATATTATTGCATGTTGCATGTGATGAACAAGATAAGTGATAATTGATCAACTTGTAGTGATTTATTTCCAAGTATCTAGTGATAAATATTTTATGAATGTTAGTGAATACGTAGAAGACTGGGTTCAAGTTCTAATGTGAGATTGTGTATATTTGTGTGAAAAGTTGATTTGCACATAATCAACTTAGTTACCAGTTTCTCCATAAAACCCATATTAGCGTATACTAACATTTTAGTACAACTTATAAAATGTAGTAATGAAATTGGCGCATTTGGCTTTGTCTGGCTGTCTGGGGTAATTGAACATTGTCCTTGTGGGTCCAATATGTTGAAAATTCAAATTGAATTACTGTTCTTTATCGTCCAAAAAGTTTTAAGCAGCCTCAGTGACATGAGAGTGTCATTATGACTTATATTGATGCATTTTGGTTTTTTTCAACTCTTGGGCAGTTATGTTTTATCTCAAAATTGCTTTGTTGCCGTAACTTTTCATGTAAACCGTTTGAGCAAATGAGCTGAAATTTTCAGGGATTGTTCTACATGAGAATGGCTACAAACGCAAGCACTTTCAAAGGTATTGGGACAAATGAGCACTTTTTTCAGGCTACGATGTAGCATCATCTGTCATTTTATCATATGTATTAATGAATAAATGTGTGTATGTGATCTGATTTATAAAAAACAGAAGTTGGCCGAATTGCTGTTGGAAAATGGCGCTAATCCCAATTATACTAATAGGGACGAGGATACTTCTCTCCATATTGTATGCAAAATATCTAGCGACCCTTATGACTTGGCAAAGATGTTATTCGAGCGCAGTGACAAAAAATGTCAGCCGTTGGACATCAACGCTCAGAACGAGTTCGGTCAAACACCACTACATTTGGCTCTGGCTAACGGCCACATGCGGCTGTCCGAACTGCTGTTGAGAAATGGCTCCGATCCGAATTCGGCCAACAGATGGGGATCAACTCCTTTGCACACAATTTGCATGAGAAAAAATGACGACGAAGAGTTGGCGAGGATGTTATTCGAGCTGAGCGACGGAAAGTACCATCCGGTAAAGATCGACACACGGAACCATAAGGGCCAGACACCTCTACACTTGGCTCTTTTAAACGAGAACGAGAGAATCACCGAGTTGCTCCTCAGAGCAGGCGCCGACCCCAATATAGTCAACGAGGATAGAACCCACCCTCTGCATATTATTTGCAAGACATTCTGGTATGACGACATGATCGAGCTATTCTTCCAGATCAGCGAAGAAGTCAATCGGACGCGAGTAGTAGAAGTCGATGCTCGGGACATGTTTGGAAACACGCCGTTGTACTTGGCTCTGCGCGACTGGGAAAGTAGTAAAATTAAAAAAAAAAAACTTACTTTTTGTGATAATAACTTGCTGCATGAACAGAACTCGGAACACGTGGTCGAAATTGAGAGTATTTTTTCAAGAAAATCACTTGTAGCCGTCGTCTTTTTTCAATGCTCACTGGTTGACGTCTTAACGTGGACTGACTCCGCACATGCAGTGGAGATATCTGTACGAAGCGAATTCAAAAGCACGTGCTCGGAAGAACGCGAGATTTTTTTTAGGCACCGTACAAAGTGTCCACCTCAGAACTGCCCACGTCGAGTAAAATGTACACAAACAAACTCTACACAAATATTTTGTATATGTTTTTACAATTATTGTACACGGTTAAATTGTACACCGTTAATATGCAGAAAAATCATACACAGTCAAACTTTACACGAGTATTGTGATAAATAGCACGAATTAATTTTACACGATCAAACTCTACACGAACGCTGTGCTCTAAAATCGTAAATTATTTGTACACGGTCAAATTCTACACGTGTTCGATGATCAAAGTAGAAAATAATTTATACACAAATAAACTCTACACAACATTTTTTGTCCACAGACAAATTCTATCCGAGTCCGTCGTTGTAAGAAGTAATATATTTTACACGGTCAAACTGTACACAATTTTTTTATACACAGACAAACTCTACACACTTATAGTGCGTAAAATTAATAGTGACCTTCTTTAAGATACAATTTGTTGTGTATTTTCTCGTGTACATCATTAGATGGCGCCATGTTTACCCACCTGTTAAATGGAATTAAGCTAACTACTTGTTTTTTTTTTTATTTTTTTTAATACGATATCACCTTATATCATTAATTTTCGTTAAATGCTTTTTATGACTATCCGATAAATAATAACGTGATGAAAAAGTTTCAATTTCAAATAATAGCAATAAAATTCAATGTTACCGATATAAATTTTGGAAAAAATTTTTAAATACATAAATGTGCAGCTCTGCACTTTGTGTTGAATAATAAGGTAAGTGACTAAAATTCATTAATATATAAAAATTAAATATTCACGAAATTACATTAGAGAAACAATATAGTATTTAGAATCACGCACATTTTATAGAAATTCAATTAAAAAATGGGAAAAATACACATAATTGAAAATAATATTCGAATGTTATCTATTTCGTCCTTTTGAAAGTAGCTCTGTGATAGACTCGGAAACGAGGTTTCGTTTCTTTTTGCCAGATTCAAGTTATTTCGTTTTTCGAAAATTTGTGTGATCAATGTGTTTGAATAAAGACTTCTTGTCTAGAAACGAAAAAATTGGAAAAGTAGTTATCATTTTCACGGTGAAAGCTATTTGCTCATGAATTACCAGCGGTTCTTGTCTGATGGACAAATTTGAATTTTTTTTTTGTTTTTAACAAGGGATTAGTTATTTTCATTTACATTAATGCGTAAAAATAACAAGCATATTTACAGCAACACGAAGTTCTTTATTAATTAGCACTATTCAATGAGCAGCAGTTTCAACTATATTTAAACAATAAATGTTCAAACTTACAAGGTGTTTTTTAGATAGCACTAAGCTTACCAATGTATATTGAACGAACACAGGTGGCTACATTGATAGAAAATTCGAGCATAAACGGGATGGTGAATTAAATTCTGACAACTTGTATTTATCTTCTTGTAAACCTTTACTAAAAAATTATTTGTAAGCAAATATTAATAGTATTGATTATATATTAATAATAATATAATAATAGTTATAGTAAGGTAATATTAATAAGCTAAAAAAAATATTAAGCCTATAAATATTACAAGTCAGTATTTAATGCAAAGTTCGTAAAAAAACAACCATTAATCCCAATATCGTAATCTTATTTCATCTTTCAATTAAAGTAATCGATGTGATATTTTTCTATAGATTGTAAGAAAAAAAGTTGCACATTATAAGAAACACAATATTTTTATTAAATAATTGTTCACGAAAATTATGAAATCGAAGCTGAAAATCTGTTTTTTGAACGGAAAAATTTAATTTCTATTCGGCACAAAAAAAAATAGAAAATGATTTCAAATTTAGATAAATATATGTTTCAGATTTTTTTTACAAAATGAATTTTAAATAAGGCATGTTATTTGTTTATAAAAATTATTTAGTTTTTCAATTTCTTTTTGGACTTGAACTATTCAATTGCTTAAACTTTGAATTTATTTTCCATTTATTCATAGATACTCTGCATTGGATTTTTCGCGATCTAGTTTTGAATTATTATAAAATTTAATTTTAAATTTCATTCCATTTCGTTCATATATTTTCATATGAATAGCAACCTCGACTTATACATCCTCAATTTATGTAAGAATTTAACATGTTGAACGAATTGTTAGATTTAATTTTTCATCGATATTTTTGGACTGAAAGTCTCGGTATGAGTATCAAGTCTAACGTGGTCTACACTGCCACTACCTCAAGTAATGCACGAATGTTTAAAGTATTAAAATGAAAAAATTTCATATGTAATGAATTACGTGTACTCATCGCGTGGAGCTACAAATCTACAAGGATATTGTGTCATCGTTTAACCAAGTAACTCGCACAAACTTGTGCAGCACCAGTAAGGCAAGCGAGAGCGAGAGGAACGAAGATAAAAGACGCTACATGGGAAGACGCTTTAAACGCATGAGCGCCAAGCTGTATTCGGTCATGCTGCGCGTAGCGGTATAGAAGGGAGTGTGAACCCATGTTCGTTTACACAGCGGAAGGCTAGCAAAGAGTAACAGAAGTACGAAACTTCCGAATCATCATTCAACTCGCCACCGCATTTCAATCATTAACCGCTGCGGATATCAAATACTGCTTTCTTACTCGTCACATGTAAACATCGATCATAATAATATAACGTCCGACGAAACTTAACGAATCCTATGCGTTGAACAAGACTCAACAAAGGTATCTCACTCTCCCTCTTTCCCTATTTATCTTGCACATCGCACTCCAGTACAAGCACACTGACCAATTCTGAGTGCTTAACACTTACATGCGTGCATATTTCAAAAAAGTATCTTAGTGGAATCTTAAAAATTTTTAATTATTAAAATGATTATTTTTATAGAAGAAAATATAACTTTTTTTCAATGCGGTAGCACAAAATGAATATCATTATTGAATTAATAATATGACGAGAGATAAGTATATAAATTAAATAATAAAAATCATTTAAGAAACAATTATCGACTTTTGTACATTTGAATAATTCAAACATCGCGCGGAAAATTGAAGCCCTTACTTTCTGCTCCCTCATGTATTAGCCAATCGCCGTCGTATCTGTCGTGTAACTCAACTGCCGACGTCGTTCGATGATCGTCGCACAGCGCGCGGTTAGCACAGAAGTGACCTGCCATCTTTTCTCCACAGTGCCGATTTCTTTTGTTATAAAGTTAGTGAAAAATATCAAAAGAGCCATTTTGTCTGACATTTATCTGATAAGCCTGCCTATCCTGCCATCGTTCCTCCACAGTGCAGATTTCTTTTGTTATAAAGTTAGTGAAAAATATCAAGTGAGCCATTTTGTCTGCCATTTGTCTGAAAAACCTGCCCATCCTGCCATCGTTCCTTCACAGTGCAGATTTCTTTTGTTACAAAGTTAGTGAAAAATATCAAGAGAGCCATTTTGTCTGCCATTTGTCTGCCATTTGTCTGGTAAGTAAAAAAAATATCTTTTTCATTTAACTTAACGCAGAAAAACAGCTCCGTTAAAGCGCGAAATACACGAGTCCGTTGTGATATTCGTTCAATTATTGAAAAATGTCCCTACATAGTTAGGACGTAAAGTTAAAAATGCAGTATATTTTTTGAGGTTGGCTTTTTTTTTGTAAATTTTATATCATTTACTAAAAAGCATTGTTAAGTCATAGGCAACAACGCGATTTGAACTCACCACTTCGACTGATTTTGTTATATTTCTCATTTTTCGTATTTCTTAAAATTACTAAACACAAATGATAATGTTGTATTTTCTTTTTCAACTTTTTCATGATTGATATAAACGATTATTTTTAGAATGTTGCGCTGTAGCGATTCCCTCAATTAAAGCTTTCATTTTTAATAAATATTTGATTTATATTTTACGCCAGTTCGATAAAATGAAAGCAAAAGTTCGTATTTTTTTCTTCCAAAACGTAATGTAAAATCAACTCCGTTCGCGCATTTCATTCAGGAGTGAACTTGTTAGAGGCAGGTTGGCGCTCACATTTTTGCAAAGGCTGCGTCATATAACTGTGCCTCTCTCGCTTGCTCGCCAGGTTCGCACCATTATTGCTTATATAACTATCTTGTTCAAAATATTAATGTACATACAGCTCGCGATTGTTAACAACTCTGAATCCAAGTTAAAATCTACATTTTTTAATTGATCTTCAAATCCCAAATTATATGCGAAGCTTGTTGAGGTTTTATCGAGCAACGCGCACGAGCCACTAACTTTATATATGGCTCAAAAAAGCAAGCGTCGTTATTATAAGAACACAGTTATACTCGACATCAGCGAAATTGTGTGCGTCAGGCAGAAGCAGCATGTGCCATTCTCGCTATAGACGCTTCGTGCGTTGCTGTTAGCCAGCCTTCGGTAGTTCCGAGAATCAGCTCGCTCCCCGCTACTGCAGAAAATAACACGGGACTCTACCGCTCTACCTCATTGCTTCTGAAACGGCCATTTACCGTCGTGTATCTCTGTCTCTGTTTCTCTCGCTGGTTCTACTGCCTTATTTCCGATCAGATACATGTTCGTGTATGTTTCTCGATTACAAAACAACACATAATATATTGCTCACGATTCTGTAACTTTGTGCACATGTTTAGATTCATAAATAGTGTACGATCGTTTATGAATATGCGTCAAAAAATGTTTTTACTCATCTCTTATTTATGTTAAGATTATAAGTCATTATGAAAAAAACGTATAAGACTTCTCAAAAATAGAGTCTCTCAAGCGTCATGTACATATAACATCGGCGTTCTAAAGGGACAAAATTCCGTCCACTCGATCTAGTTGTTGCAAGCGTAACTCTGTTTTTCTCACGCACGCTTGCCTTGCTCGCCTCGTTTTTTTTTCGCGCAGGTATATAGATCGGCCCAAACGTAGACAAATACATAGCTTGTGCTCACTCATAGTTTCGCGCAAATGTGCAGACTCAAAGATCGTAGAGTATGCATTCATATTGACACATACATACAAAAATTTGCATAGACTTTTGTAAAAATGTATTAAAACATATCCATGTGTTACGTAATGTACATAATTTTTAACATTATTTTTATCGTAACTACTTGAATTTGTTTGTAGGCTGCTGAAGTAAACTAAGCTGCCGCAGTCTTGATATTGACTCGGTGTTAAACTACATAGAAAAGACCGAATTGTTATTACTTTATAACACTTGAAGGACTAATTACATAATAATATTTAATCATAAATATTAACAAGATCATTTGATACACTTACATTCAACCATATGTGCGAAGCTATTAGCGAGCGCGAGTTACGTAGATACTTATTTGTTTAGTAACCATGGCTGAACACAGTTTCTGACGCATGAAACTCCCGAGCCACGCAGCCTGGCGTAGCCTTGACGCTGCGTTTTGAACTCGCAGCGCCAAAAGCGAGTGAGCAAGTGAACTCTCGACACTACAGTAAACCAGCCAAACGCAGTGCGCGGAAGAATGTCTCTAACATGAAAAATTGAAGTTTCTACAATTATAATGCACGCTCATTTTTAATTCTCTGGTTCTCTCGTTAGATATATCCGATGCGGTTACAGAAGTTGATGATATAACAATTCTTCTGGATTTTTAGGGGACTTAGTCCGCGAAAAACGATCAAGCGAGCTCAATAATCATAGATTTCGTGCCTCAGGGGCTTTTTGTGGCTTCGAGCGTTGCTTGGCCGGCGATCGACGCCTATACATTGCCGAGTCAGTTCACTCCCCTCTAATGCAGCAAGTGGCACGAGCGCCGACTGTTCGACGCCCATGCCTCTGAAACAACGAGATCGCATTATGTATCTCTATCTCTTTCACGCTCGTATCCCTCGCTTACTTTGAGCAAGTTCATGCGTGTTGCTCAGTCAAACACAACGCATATTATTGGCCTATAAGCTTATAAAACTGAACTTAGCTTCAAATTTTTCGAAACTTTTACCGCTATGGTTACACACTATTAATGTTAAATTTTTTTTTTTTAATGTCTAATATTTTTTTTCTGTGTTGTTCCGAAAATAAAAACATTATACGGATTTTGTTCATATGATAGTAATCAAAAAAACACACATCAATAATGTACGTTTTCCTTTTCGATATTTGAAACTTTCGCAAATTCATCACCAATAATCGATGTCTTTCCCTCAAGGCTCAACATATTATCTCCGTGACAATCCCGAAAATTAAGATTTTACATAAAGTTAAATGATGATGTACAAAACGTGCGAGTAAAATAAAGTTATGGATTTTGCTAATTTCCGAATTGTTAAAATTTTGACAGTCTAAACTTCACGAAATATGCTGACCTTCATAACAGTGTCTTGTAACTATTTTCCCGTGTCGATAAACAGTATCAGAAACTCAAAATACATATATGAGTAATTTATTTCTCTAATGCATGATATTTCAAGATATGTACAAGCAGGATGAAAATTCGTCTCAAGCTCATTCAGAATTTATAAAAATGTTTACAAATACGAACTTCTTCATAAAAGATAAAGTTTATGATTGAAAGTCTTGTTGTTTTTCGTGAAAATTTACGCAGTTACAAAGACTTTGCTAGTGTACATTGAGCTGTGAAAAAGCGCATAAGAGAGAAATTACTTTTACCATTGGAAGTTTTCTGAATTTAAGAAATTTTTTTAGAAACTTAATTCTCAAAATAATTATTCTAAGTCTTGTGATTATTTTTATAAGACTTTCCGAGGCTTAAAAGTGTATGGGTACTTGGTTGATATTTTTTAATCATGAATTTAACGAAAAACACTGATTATTTTAATTTCATTTGATGTAACATTTTTATACATTATTCCGGCACGTATTATTTCTTAGGTACTTGGTTTTTAGTATCACAATGCAAAAAATACTCAAACGCGAATTCAACTTTGATACAAGTTACTCATATGATTTATGATAATCTCACATAGCTGAAAATATCATAGTATTAAAAATTTCTGTATGTATCGTTATATCGTAAATTATTAATTTTTATAAGTAATTATAGTCTTTTATTCATGTTTCGATCATGTTGAAGTCATTTCATAAATCTAAAACGATTTTAGAAAATTTCGATTTTTTGATAATGTTGAACGTTTGAAACTTGACACTCATAGTTTGAAATATGTTTCTCAACGTCTCCTAACTTTTGATCTTGCTGCTGTTTGAAACTTTACAAGAGCTTGATTTGAAGATGAAAGATATTATTAAGAGATCGAGAGATATTATTAAGATTTCGAAAATCCGAGTTTGAGTAAACTTATTCAGGGGTATTTTAGTATCAAAACGAATATTCTCTGAAATTTGTAGCTTTCGTTTTGCTAATGCAGAGACTGGAAAAATGTTTTCCCTGAATATTTATCAAATGCACGACTTCTATTGCACGGGGTTGTTTTTCTGCAATATTACTGAAATTATCACTTTTTTTGTTACCCAAATTTTTTTTAAAATTGCTATATCCCATTTTCAGGTATATATTACTAATTTGATCATGCCTAGAGTGAGTATATTTTATTAGTTATTAAAAAAAAAAAAAAATGAAATATTGAACAATTAAATCGAATTAATTAAAGTTTCAAATGAAATAAGTATCATTTTTTTTTGTAAAATTGTATAGCTGATTCGTTATCCTGGCCAATCTAAAAATCACAGTTTTTTTTACGATGGATTTTCATACCACTGTGAATGGTCAAGAAATGACCGAGTTTTCCGATGCAGCAGAAGAAAAAAATTTCACTGCCCAGGAAAAGTCACAATCTTGGACGAGGACCTGAACATTGATGAAAGTAAAACAACAGCGCACTATGGTCATGAACCAGATTTGCTTTTTTTGGAAAAGATGGCATTCAAACGCGAACTGTTTAGACGTTGCCAAGAAACAAGTGAATCATTAATAAATATATGGAATAATATGTCATTGGAGTATGTGTAAAATATTCAGAAAATAAATTTATACGTTAAAAATGAATATAATAACACCCTGAACATATTAGGTTTCCAGATATTGCAATTCATTACCCTCACACAAGATTATGGTCTTCTATGAATAATTATAGAAGATTAAGAGCGCCGAAGATGCCAGAAAATCTTCGCGAATTAGCCGAAAGAGTCGGTCAATATGATCCAATTAAAAATATGTATATCGGGCATTGCGAGGACGCTAATGGTGGAATTGCACTAATGTTCATGCATTCCGACATGCGTGAGCCATTGAAGGAGTGCACGGCATTGTATGGTGATGGCACCTTCAAGGTAATAAAGTTATTCGAAATTAATAATAAATTTATAGTAGCTTGAAACTCGATTAACATATTGTGCTATATAATTTTTATAGATCAGGCCAAATAATCCACGCGATATTGCGCAAGTATATACTTTTCATCTGATGAAAAATTTGTCGGTAAGCTAAAATTTTTATTCACGTTCATTAATTTCAAATAACTTCCATCTAATTTGACACCGTTATTGTATATACGATAAAATTTTTTTTAATTTTATTCAACGACTTTTGAATACATATAAAAATAGTTAAAACTGACATTTTTAATGTACGACGTTAAAATTTATTGAAATTGACCATACATAAAGAAATCAAGATCAATCATACCACTTGGTAGTGTACTCTAGTTTTCAATTCGACATCTAACTTCTTTCAAGTTTATTTTCGTTACCTTATATTAATCATTTTCATGGGGGTTCGAGCACACACATATATGATAAAGTAGCAAATTTTAATGACCAAACCTTTTTACCAAAAAAAACTTAGAACTTTCGATATTTATGCAACTTTTTTGATGGATTTTTCAGTAAATTATTACTCGGATATTATATTACATATTTTACAAGTCCCTGGATTAAGTTTTATTACTATTTTTTGATTGATCGAATTCAACATGGAATAGCGAAAATAAAAACTGTAGAAGTTGTAATAATTTCAATAAAATTTGACGAGGAACATATAGAAATGGTTATTGATAGTATAATAAAGCTACCAATAATGACATTTAATTTTTTTAAAGTTCAATGTTAATTATATAATTTAGGTTTTGATAATTTGAAAGATTTAATTCTTTTAACATTTATTTGAAAAATTACTGTAAATGTACATGTAGTGTAATTGTTATCCCTTAATTTAATTTTAATTTGTTTTGCTTTTACTGCCACATAAATCTCTTCAATATGCAATAGAAAATACATTCAAGAAAAAGAAAAACCTAAATAAAACATTCAGACTTAATCTTTTACGAATTGTTAAAACTTCACGTACAATGGGTTTTCGAGCGTTGTAATGGAGTTGAAAAATCCGGTATGGTTTTTTTATAAATTATATCGCGAGATATTGGACTCAATCTTTTAAATTTTTTAACTCAAAAAATCAAACACTTGACGAAAAAAAAAGTTGACGTATTTTCAATAAATTCTGAACCCTTGAACGCAAAACTTTTTTTTTAACTAAAAATTAGTTTATAAAATAATATTCAAGTACAAGCTACCACAATAAGTTAAAATAGAATTGATTTGATAGTCATTCAGCTAGTCATTATAATACATTCTAGTGATGTAAGGAAAACGAGAAAACTAAAAGTGAAAAAAAGTAAAAATAAATTAGGAGACACCGACATGCATAATTATATCTATTAGTGAAGTCTATTTAAACGTTTCATAAATTTATAGGGGTTCCCGGCATTTTTTTTCCTTACTAATTCAAGAACTGCAGACTTGTACAAAGCTATGCTTCGTCAGATGATTCAAGTAATTCCCGAGTTAGCTAATTTAAAGAGTATAAGCACGGATTTTGAGAGGTCAATAATTACCGCCGTTAGAGAAGTGTTGCCGAATGCACGATTGAGTGGTTGCCTGTTCCACTACATGCAAGTAAGAAAACATCCAATAAGTTCTATTTGAAGATGCAACGAATTTTTTTCTAATATCTCATCAATTTTCAGGCTTTGCGTAGATACTGGTACTGGAAATGTCGTATTCCAGATGAATTTCATAATATTCTGGAATATGCGATGTCACTAGCTTATCTTCCAGCAGAAAATATGGAAGCAGGCTTTAACGTCGTCATGGGGCTGATGAATTACCACAACGTTCCAAACGCAGATCGTTTTAATACGTACTTTAGACGTCAGTGGCTTCCACTCGCAAACGTTGTTAGCGTTTATGGAAGACGCATTAGAACCAACAACATATGCGAGAACTTTCATCTGCATGCCAAAACTTTTATTGGTGTAAGACAAGGTTTATGGCTTATGCTAGGTAACTAAAAAGATACTGATTATTTGATCTACATTAAATAATCTACATTAAACAAACCTATTTCATTAAATTTATGTTTTTTATAGAGAGATTGGGAAAACTCGCACAACTTTTTACTATTCGATACAAGACAGCGGTGCAAACTGGCCTTTTGTATTGGAGCTGGCCTGCAGATCTGTTACGTGCCAACCGAGATCTTGACGCGATGGAACCAACCCTTCAAGAGTAAGTTGAAACTTTCATCGACTAATATAGAGTCAAATAATAAAGAATCATTATTAATTAATTTTTCTTATTATTATCATTATTATTTATTTTTTTTATTAAAGAATTGGAGTTCGGGCTTATTTAGAGTTTGTCGTTCGTCAGCGTCGAGGAACGTTTTTGCCAGAGAGTGAGTAAAATTTTTCTACGTAATATGTTATCCAGTATTATGTATTTCGCAATAAATATTGAATATTTTATCCAGTCGAAAATGACAATGGGGACGAAAATGAAAATTACGAAGAGGATGATACTTTGGTTGATGAATTACATCGGATCGGCCTCAACGTATTCATTGCTCAGGATGAAACAGGTAACATGACAATTTATATATATATATATATATATATATATATGTGAGTGTCACTCAATTCCTATGTTGCTTGAAACTTACTGCTTTTTAAAATTTACTACTTTTTATAATTTTTATAATTCGTTTATTTTATTCAACTTAGGAAACGAGTTTGAAACAGGCGTACCTCCAAACCAACCAATTCGATTGGCACCTGTTCAAGTTCGACTACAGGATCTGCCTGACGATGCCGAGCTCAATAATCCTTTCGCTCCAAACCGTAGGGGTAGAGGACGGGGCAGAGGATCAGCTAGAGGAGGAGCAAGAGGCGCTAGAAGAGGAGCAGGCGGAAGAGGAGGAAACAGAGGAGCAGCAGCAGGAAGAGGAGGAGCCAGAGGCAGGGGAGTCGCAAGAGGCACAGGCGAGAGAGGTGCAAGAGGTCGAGCGAGAGGTGCAAGAGGTCGAGCGAGAGATGTAATTTTACAAGACCATCAACCTCCAGATGCAGTAGATCTAGCAGGTGTAGAGGCTCCACTTGCATTGAATGTAGATAATGTAATACCGGCTGCCCAGGGTCCACCTGCTTTGGTTGAAGAACTTCCAGCTGCAATAGCTGGGACTGCAGAGGCTCCACCTGCATTTGCCGCACCTATAGTAGCTGCAGTAGAAGAAGCTCAACTTGCAATAGCTCAACCTGCAATGAATGCGATGGATGCAGTAGAACCAGTACTGGAGCAAGTAATTTTTAATCAGCGGGAACAATCATCTAATATGATAAATGACGTCAATCCAAATGGTAAGAAGTCGTTTGTCTGTTCGTTTTCATATGTGTACTTATAGCAGTTTTGAAGAAATGAATTTGATTTATTATGTAGGAGGAAACGGGCGAGAGCAGAGTTCAGAGGAAAATTTAAATCGTATAGACGATAGTGGTAAGTTTCTATAACATCGTTTATAGTTCTCCGTTGATTTTATTTGTTTTATTTTTTCCTGAAGCAGAAGAAACGGAAAATATAGATGATCTATTTCCTGATACAAATGTGTTGAATCATACAGACAGTTTAAATGAAAGTGGTAAGACATCGTTGGCCTACTTGTATTTTTCACATTGTAATTTTTAATAAATTGAATTTGATACTTCAAGTAGAAGCAACAGCAAATGGACAAGAACAACGTTTGGAGGAAGATTCGAGTAGTAAGTGTTTATCATTTAGTCTGCAATTTTTACATAACTCCAATTTTTTTCAATTTCCTATTTTTCAGACGATGAAATTAATATTAACGGCGATTCAGTTTTGAACGCAAATTTGATGGATAATGCAAGTAATATTAATGAAAATTGTAAGACTCTGTTTCGATTACTTTAAATTGATGAAAAGTTTCTAAGAAACATTTTTTTTAGTTTATTCTGAGAATAATCAACACGAGAACAATCCTATTCGCTCGGTTGATGAGATACTGGCTGAAATCGGTTCAGAAAACCAATTCTGTTTAGAAAACAACCCCGGGGAAGCTGATGAACGACCAGTAGCAAATGAAATTCGAAGTGTTCGGGTGTCGTACTTCGAAAGAAGATTCGGGAACAATTCTCAGAGAAGAGAAGGCGAAGCTTCTCATTCGGCAGAAGAGCCACCAGTAATAATAGTGCATTAAATATTAATTTCTAGCGCTTTAATAAATAAATATTATAATATTTTTATTAACAGGTTACTGATAATCATGCAGCAGCTAATGAATCTTCTGTCGACAATAATTCAGTGGTACCGAAAAAGAAGCGTAGGAGAACTCCCCGTTCAAGTAACTTATTTTTGAAATATTATTATTTTTTTATTAACTAATAATGCATATGATATAATTGTATTTTAAAACTTTTACAATATAATGATCTTAGACATTTTTAGTTTATTCAAAATATCAAACGGAAACCTCGGTGAGTCTTTTAATATATAATTCATGTAGAAGTTAAGACGATTCAGCTGTTTTGGTAACTTATATATTTTTATTGTTTTTAAACTATATATGCAACAAATCATTGGTGCGTAATATTTGGTTTTACAATTTTACGCCTTACTAGATGTTTCAAACGCGCCCCGTGCTTGTCAATTTTTTTATTCGTGTTTTGAGATTAGTTTAAGATTCGTCGTCAGTGTCAGCCAATCAGAGGTCGTTTCACACGACTTCACTTTTCGGCGGTTTTCTTTTTTATAAGTAACAAATAAAAAGAAAAAATCAGAAGATCTATTTTGTAAATGCATAAAGTATTCAAAATTTGTTCCATGCTATAATAGATTTTATTTTTTCTGCACAAAATGTAATATTATTCTAATCCCAATGACCATGGTTTTAAAGTTGTGGGGCCCATGTCTTTGGACCGACTTTCTTTATCAACTAATGGTCATTTTGTGGAACTAGAATGGGGTTCATGTTTCTGAATCAATTCAAAGTTCCACTTGGGATGCGAATGAATTACATTTTTTTTAATACTTCGAATAAAAGATTTAAATTTTGGTATAAATTTTAAATGAATACTTTTTTCTTTACTAATAGATTTGGAATAGGTTTAGAAATGAAGTCGTCCTTAATTTCAAAAAATTGCGACTAAGGAAATAATTATAGATTGATTAATGAGTTTGTTAGCATTAATAAATTTATATTGAAAAATTTCAAAAGTTTCTCATTACACATTGTAATATTACGATTTACAATTTTATGCCTTATCTATAGGGCGTTTTCCAATTGTCACAAAAAGGTCACTTTACGGCTTTGCCTGGAGGCAAAATAAACAAGGTTTTACATTTGCTTAACTTACAACACCTTGCATATTTTACCTCCAGGCCAATCGTAAAGTGACCATTTTGTGATAATTGGAAAGTCCCCTATTGCGTAAATTTATTAAGTATTCGAAATTTGTTGAATATTATAATACACTTTGATATTTCTGCACAAAATGTAATATTATTCCAATCCCAATGTCCTTGGTTTTGAAGTTGTGGGGCCCATGTCTTTGGACCGACTTTCTTCATAATCTAATGGTCATTTTGTGAAACATGAATAGGGTTCAAGATTCTGAATCGATTCATAGTTCCACTTGGGAAGCGAAGTAATTACATTCTATATAATAATTCAAATGAAAGATTTAAATTTTAAATGAATACTTCATTATTTACCAATAGATTTTGAATAGTTTGGAAACTAAAAGTCGTTCTTAATTTTAAAAATGTTACTAGGTAAATAATCATATATCAATTAATGAGCGTGTTAGCATTGGTAAATTTATAATGAGAAATTCCAAAAGTTTCTCATTTCACATTGTACTATCTAGATATACAATTTTATGCCTTATCTATAGCGTAAATTTATCAAGTATTCAAAATTTGTTGAATATTATTATAGACTCTATTATTTCTGCAGAAAATGTAATAATATTCCAATCCCAATGACCATGGTTTTGAAGTTGTGGGGCCCATGTCTTTGGACCGACTTTCTTCATAAACTGATGGTCATTTTGTGAAACATGAATAGGGTTCAAGATTCTGAATCGATTCATAGTTCCACTTGGGAAGCGAAGTAATTACATTCTATTTAATTCAAATGAAAGATATAAATTTTCTATTTAAATTTTAAATGAATATTTTGTGAAACATGAATAGGGTTCAAGATTCTGAATCGATTCTAAGTTCCACTTGGTACGCGAAGTAATTACATTCTATTTATAAATTTCTGTTTAAATTTCAATGAATACTTGATTTTTTACCATTAGAATTGGTATAGGTTCGAAACTAAAAGTCGTCCTTACTTTAAAAAATTGCGACCAAGTTTTTCGACTTCAAAAATTGCGATTCAATTTTTATAGGGATTGCATTGGTTTATGGATGATTTGTTTTTATACTTGATTTTTTATGCGCTAGGGTTCAAGTCTTTGGGTTGATTATTTTTGAAAATTTTTTAAAACACGATAATTTAGCATTTGCACATTTTATTGTACAGAAAATTGTACCTTATTGAAAGCATAATGATCTAATCATTTTTTAAAAGTTTTATTTATATGTAAAATATTTGTATTAGCATATTTTTTTCTAATATCTTTCTTAATTTTATTATTTTACTTTTCCACAGAATGTGAACTGCTCGGGTGTGAAGGAAAATTTCATGTCCTGAAGTTACTTTGCAAACACCGGTTTTGTGTACCGTGTATCAAAAATTTTCTAACCCGGGAGTGTCCACATTGCAGGAGCGAAATAGGAAATTATCTTCCTCTAAACCTACAGGGTGGGGAAAGGTGGGAGTCCGGCGAAGCCCAGGCCTTAGAAACCAATTTCATCCGACAAATCCAAACAGAGAGAATGGACTTGGAGCAACGAGCTTACGGTATAATAAAAATTATTTATGCGTATGAGACATTTTTTTTTAAATACTTAAATTATTTTTCTTTCTATTTTTTACAGATCTCGATGTTGATGTTGATGACTTAATCAATGGCGGGGAAATAGAATTATAAATTTTTATACTTCTTGGCCAAATATGTATTAGATACATATGCATAGACAACAATATAATAATAAGAAAATGTCATTAAATTTTGATAGATAAAATTCGAATTCAATATTCAATAATGTGTACACCACGACTCTTATTCCCTTAAAATTAAATTTATATTAAAAGTGCGTTATGTAGATATGTAAGTTTGAACATTTATTGTTTAAATATAGTTGAAACGACTGCTCATTGAATAGTGCTAATTAATAAAAAAACTATGTGTTGCTGTAAATATGCTTGTTATTTTTACGTATTAATGTTAATGAAAATAACTTATCCCTTACTAAAACAATATATAAACGAAATTAAATTGAATTTTATACTAATTCAAAACTAGATGGCAAAAAATCCAATGCAGAGTATCTATGAATAAATGAAAAATAAATTCAAAGTTTAAGCAAGTGAACAGTTCAAGTCCAAAAAGAAATTGAAAAGCTAAATAATTTTTATAAACAAATAACATGCCTTATTTAAAATTCATTTTGTAAAAAAAATCTGAAACATATATTTATCTAAATTTGAAATCATTTTCTATTTTTTTTTGTGCCGAATAGAAATTAAATTTTTCCGTTCAAAAAACAGATTTTCAGCTTCGATTTCATAATTTTCGTGAACAATTATTTAATAAAAATATTGTGTTTCTTATAATGTGCAACTTTTTTTCTTACAATCTATAGAAAAATATCACATCGATTACTTTAATTGAAAGATGAAATAAGATTACGATATTGGGATTAATGGTTGTTTTTTTACGAACTTTGCATTAAATACTGACTTGTAATATTTATAGGCTTAATATTTTTTTTAGCTTATTAATATTACCTTACTATAACTATTATTATATTATTATTAATATATAATCAATACTATTAATATTTGCTTACAAATAATTTTTTAGTAAAGGTTTACAAGAAGATAAATACAAGTTGTCAGAATTTAATTCACCATCCCGTTTATGCTCGAATTTTCTATCAATGTAGCCACCTGTGTTCGTTCAATATACATTGGTAAGCTTAGTGCTATCTAAAAAACACCTTGTAAGTTTGAACATTTATTGTTTAAATATAGTTGAAACTGCTGCTCATTGAATAGTGCTAATTAATAAAGAACTTCGTGTTGCTGTAAATATGCTTGTTATTTTTACGCATTAATGTAAATGAAAATAACTAATCCCTTGTTAAAAACAAAAAAAAAATTCAAATTTGTCCATCAGACAAGAACCGCTGGTAATTCATGAGCAAATAGCTTTCACCGTGAAAATGATAACTACTTTTCCAATTTTTTCGTTTCTAGACAAGAAGTCTTTATTCAAACACATTGATCACACAAATTTTCGAAAAACGAAATAACTTGAATCTGGCAAAAAGAAACGAAACCTCGTTTCCGAGTCTATCACAGAGCTACTTTCAAAAGGACGAAATAGATAACATTCGAATATTATTTTCAATTATGTGTATTTTTCCCATTTTTTAATTGAATTTCTATAAAATGTGCGTGATTCTAAATACTATATTGTTTCTCTAATGTAATTTCGTGAATATTTAATTTTTATATATTAATGAATTTTAGTCACTTACCTTATTATTCAACACAAAGTGCAGAGCTGCACATTTATGTATTTAAAAATTTTTTCCAAAATTTATATCGGTAACATTGAATTTTATTGCTATTATTTGAAATTGAAACTTTTTCATCACGTTATTATTTATCGGATAGTCATAAAAAGCATTTAACGAAAATTAATGATATAAGGTGATATCGTATTAAAAAAAATAAAAAAAAAAACAAGTAGTTAGCTTAATTCCATTTAACAGGTGGGTAAACATGGCGCCATCTAATGATGTACACGAGAAAATACACAACAAATTGTATCTTAAAGAAGGTCACTATTAATTTTACGCACTATAAGTGTGTAGAGTTTGTCTGTGTATAAAAAAATTGTGTACAGTTTGACCGTGTAAAATATATTACTTCTTACAACGACGGACTCGGATAGAATTTGTCTGTGGACAAAAAATGTTGTGTAGAGTTTATTTGTGTATAAATTATTTTCTACTTTGATCATCGAACACGTGTAGAATTTGACCGTGTACAAATAATTTACGATTTTAGAGCACAGCGTTCGTGTAGAGTTTGATCGTGTAAAATTAATTCGTGCTATTTATCACAATACTCGTGTAAAGTTTGACTGTGTATGATTTTTCTGCATATTAACGGTGTACAATTTAACCGTGTACAATAATTGTAAAAACATATACAAAATATTTGTGTAGAGTTTGTTTGTGTACATTTTACTCGACGTGGGCAGTTCTGAGGTGGACACTTTGTACGGTGCCTTTTTTTACGAGAATCACATGGAGCCATCGATTCAGTCAGTAACCTCTGATGCTTATGCGTAGGCGTTGTGAACGCCACGGCTTCTGTAGTAGTAGTAGTAGTAAGTTTATTGTCATAAGCGTACGTGCGCATACAGACTTTGAGCATATGGCGCGTGCATTTGAAATGCTACATATTTAATTACTTATAATATATTGCCCATAGGGGTCTCTCTAATTATTATTAAATCTTACTTTGAACTTGAATATTTACAGTTTAAATGTTAATTATATAGGTTGTACCATATAATTTAAATTGCATAGATTACATCATAACAATTAATTAATACTGTATTGTTTGAATTGTATTTAGTCTTATAATAGCGCTCAGTGTTGCTAATTTATTTGAGATACATTGATTAAAATAAACTTATTTAACTAATATACCTACACTGTGTGACTTAGTTATAGTTATTTAAATATTTATATTTATTTTATCGAGGAATATAATAGTAATGCGCCGCTTAAAACAACAAAATAAGTTTTCGCTCATTATAAAGTTGATGATACTCGCTGACAGGCGGAACGCAACGACTTCATTGGCTATGTAATATAAGGCCCCACAGCACGATCGTGTGCGCTTACTTCGCGGACTTCAGTCGCTCGATCCTCGCTTATATACACACATACATACAGGTACACAGTATAGCGTGTATAATAAACCGGTAAATTTATCCTCGACTGTATCCGACCGCATGGGAAATGCGCTTCAAATTGTGAGATCGCTCCGAGTGAAGTGCGAGACGACGACGACAAGTTGAGAGGCTGCTGCATTACTCGCATATTATGCAGTAGCATTGCCCGAAAGTTCCCGTCCAATTAAAGGCTAATTGAGAGAGTAAGCCAGGCAGAATGAGTCGTTATCCTTTTTGCATTGTTACGCGCGCTTGTGCCCGTGGCAGCAGCACCCGCGTCTCGCTTATTACATTGTGTGCGATTTGCGGCGGGCATCGGCGGGCGGACAGCATTAACTACACGGTAGCTATATAGTTATAAGCCCGTTTATAATGAAGTTGAGAGATTGATTGATACACATTTTATTTCGCCTAGGTGTTTCCACCGTAAGGCTGAATTAGGGTATGTACAAGGTAATTCACTGTAATACAACAATAAAACAATAAAACGAAGACATCATAAGTGCAACAGAACAGAAGTGTAAGCAATGACAATTATAAGAGTAAACAACAATAAGTAACATGAGATTTAAAATGTAAAATACAAAGCAATATTATAGCAATCGACGACAATCGATGACAGCTGAGCAAACAACAGGCCAAGCACGGCTCAATCCCTCGATGCGCACAAGATCACCGGAGCAGATGACATTTGAGGGCCGTCTTGAACACATCGATAGACTGGGTATTCACGAGGGTAAGTGGAAGTGAATTCCATAGTCGCGCAGCTTGGATGGTAAAGCCATGCTCATAAGTGCTGGTGTTGAAATCGTTTTCGGCGAGATTCGGCCTGGTCGCGCTACGCAGGCTGTAGCCTACAGCAGCGCGAGGCGAGAGGAAGCCGGCGAGATAGGTTGGCCTGGCAGTCCGGAGCACTCTGTGTGTTGTTGTACCCAAGAAGTAGCTTCGCCGCTGCGATGGAGTAAGCCAGCCCAGTTCACGCCGACGGGGCGCTATAGCGGCATCACGTCGAAGATTGTAGACGAACCGTATGGTGGTATTTTGCAAGCGTTGCAATTTTTGCTTCAGTGTTGTCGTCAGGCCCATATAAACAACGCAGCCATAGTCGAAGTGCGGCTGCACCAACGCCAAGACGAGCAGTCGTCTAACGTCAACAGACAGCAGTCGCGAGTGGGCACGCAGTCGATGGAGGACGCCATGGACTCGTGATGACAGCTGGTTGACATGAGCCTTCCAAGACATGTTTTGGGTAATTGTCATCCCAAGGTCGCGCACCCTCTCCTGGAATGGGACCGTAACTCCATCAATCCGGACAGGGTCACAGGCGTGTAGGTCCAAGCGCATGTGCCTCTGGTCCGAAGCCACGACAATCGCCTGGGTCTTTGGAATACTCCACGTGAGGCCACAGTCCCGTGACCACCGCAGCACCGAGTCAGCATCAGCGTTGATCCTGGCAATAGCATCGTTCAACTTATCGGGTTCGCACGATAAGTAAATTTGAAGGTCATCAGCGAACAGCATTGCCGTAGTACGGCAGTGCTGGAGCGCATCAAGCAGTGAATCGATAAACATCGAGAACAAAACTGGCCCAGGCGACGATCCCTGCGGGACCCCCGACGTGCAGGTCCTGTATGTCGAGGTCTCGTCACCCTCACCGACCACAGCCTGCCGGCGCTCACTCAGGAAAGAGTGCACAAGCCTGAGCGAGAGGTCCCCAAACCCAAGCTCACGCAGGCGACGCAGCAGGACCGTGTGATCCAATGTGTCAAAAGCACACTTAAAGTCAAACAGTACAAGTACTGTCACAAGACTTTTGTCGATTGCCTGACGTATGTCCTCAGTGACCTTCAATAATGCAGTCTGCGTGCTGTAGCCCGACCTGAATCCCGACTGCAGTGGTGACAACAAACTATTTTCTTCAAGGTAGGCCGAGATCTGAAGTGTGATCAACCTGTCGCAAGCACGGGCCAAATGCGGCAGGTTGGCGATGGGGCGAGTCTGCGCAGGGCTCAGAGGCTGAGCCACCTTGCTCACCGGTGTTATGGTAGACGTTCGCCAAAGTGCAGGATAGCGTCCAGTCGAGATAGCGCTGTTGAAAATGTGAGTTATAAAAGGCGCAATGATCACCAGCGACTCAGACAGATACGTCAGGGAAATGCCGTCACAGCTCCGTCCACGTGCGCCGCGCGCAATCCAGCGCAATGCCTCGAGCATCTGCATCACGGTGACCGGCCGAAAAGCAAATTCGGCGTCTCGACGCATCGGCGGTGTGGCAATAATCGCTTGAAGGGCCTCCTCAGTGCATGCCGGGTGCGAGTTGTTAATGGTAGAGTAATGCGCCATAAGCTCTTCAGCTGAGAAGCGAGCCAACGGGGACGGATGCGAGACTGACACGAGACCAAGTCGCTGCATAAACGACCATCTCTGTGCATCATCCACACATGCAGCTATGCCTTCGCGCAGATACTGTTCGCGGGCCCGCTCGATGTCGCGTTTGATTTGTCTACGAAGCTCACGGTATCGACCCAGCAGCACGGCGTTACAAGTTCTGCGTGCACGCTTGTATAGTGAGTCACGCTCACTACACTGCGCACGAAGCTCAGGCGTGAACCACGGTGCAGGATTTCTTCGCTGCGTTCGCGACGTTAAAGGGGCATGCACATCCAAGAGTCCGACAACAACACCATTGAAACACGCAAGCAGGTCGTCAACATCCTCCTGAGAGCAATCAAGACGCTGAAGAGACGCCAACTCACCACCAAGTTGCTCATTGAATAAGCTATAATCAATGTTCTTGAAAGAGCGAGTTAAATATGTCTTTGCTGTAGGCACCGCCGCAGCTACTGAGTAGTCGAAAAAAAAGTAGTCGTGTCCAGAGATGAATGGCACGTCGGATTTGGTGTAATTGGAAACAAGTGAGATGGAGTCGACAATGGCCAAATCGATCCATGTTCCAGCCTCGCTATCATGGTTAGTTGGCTCAGATGGGATCAAATCCAAGGAACATTGCTGGATGTGAGAGCGCAACTCCTTGGTGTGGTACTCCCGTATCTCAGCCCGCATGTCTACGTTGAAGTCTCCGACCATCACTACATGGCCATATCTGTGACAGACAGACTGGTAAAATTCAAACAGACCGTTGAGGACTCGGCCGTCTGGCGGGCGATAGACCGATATGAGCAGCAGCTTCTGTCGATCCAGATGCAGCTCGATAGCCAAAAACTGGACATCATTTATGTGCTTGACTTCGGGCGAGTAAAGTACTGTGAATTTTATTGTTTCGCGCACATAACATGCCACGCCACCACCCTGCCTCCACTGACGATTTTCGGTCAGTCCAGGCAGACCGCGATCAGTGCGCAACAAAGAGTAGCCAGGTATCGCCACGCTCCGGTCGTCAATGGACGGCGTGAGCCAGGACTCAGACAACGAGAGTACGTCGGCACCGACAGATGCAAGCTTGTCGGTAACAGTCGCCATATGACCTCGAATCGAATTGACATTCATCTGCAGTATTCGCAAACACGAGCGCGCCTCCACCGACGACGATCGCAGTCGGGAAAGCTCCTCCTCGAGTCATGCGATCAAATCCAAGTCAGCCTCTGTGATCAGTTCAACGCGCTCGGCGCCACGGTTCTTGCGAGCGTAGACGCGTCCGTCGTCGGACCAGACCGAGTCGTAGGCGGATCGCCTTCCTTTCTCCTTGGCCAGGCGCAGCAGCTTATAAACGGGTCCGGGCAGGATCTCAAAAAGCCCGACCTCAACATGCTGCCCACCAGCACGGACATCGGAGAACATCAGCTTGCCATATCGTCGCTTAAGTCTCACAACATGATTGCGCGTGACCGGCTGCTTGAAGGTCACAATGAACGAAAAAGTGGGGATGGCACGTTGGTTACCACTCCTCCGAGGCAGCGGGTCGTCGGCAAGGAAACGGCACGCCTGAACATCGTCGATGCTCCTCTCCGAGCCGATGCACGCAAGCACCTCCTGGACGACACCATGCAGAAGCTCCGGCGTGTCATGCGGTATAGATAGCGGTACTCCCTTTATTCGGACATCGGTACCAGGACGTGCGGACGTCAGGCGCCGCTTCACGTCCGCAAGTTCCAACGCCATCGCCGAGAGGCGCGCCGCCTGGTCAGACAACGCAGCAGTAAACATATCAATCTTGGCGTTGGTCTGGCCCAGAGCAGCGGCGAGCACATCCGTTTTCGTGGTGATGAGGTCGCCAACAGACGACATCAGGCTCTGAATTTGCGATACAATGGCCTCGGATTCGCTCATTATAACGACCGTCTGACAGCAGAGTCCAAAGATACACACACAACAACAACAATTACAATAGAGCACGAGTAAGACGTAAACACAGCACAGGTCGCACACTTCAGTAGCAGTTTCGCGGTTATTTTTTTGGTTTAATCGATAACTTTTTACGGGCACAGATCACAGTACCAGGTCCACCATTAACACGATCCTTGCAACGAGCACTAGATGCACAAAAAAACGTCACAATTTTTGAGCGCTATTTACGGCGTCGAGAGGCAGAATTGTCGGAGCTCGATTCAAACGCGTGTTTACACTTGAGAAGAGAGAGAGAGAGAGAGAGAGTGAGCTGCCTGCGCGTTACTTTGGATCTTATTATGAGAGTACACGAACGAGGCACGATGAAGGGACGCACGAGCTTCGATTTTTTAAAGTGAAACTTCTTTACGCGCGTTGGCTATGGGAAATTAAGCCGTGAAAAAGGAACATTTTACCCAACTAATGTCAAATATTTCGAGGTCAATGACCTCGCACAGTGCGGCATATTTTGATTTCTCGGATTTCTGATTTCCTAAAAGAGTTTTTCGCTCGCTGTATTTAGCTATTGAGCGCCCATAAATATTTTTCATATTTAAAAAAAAAAATTTTAAGATTTTTCTTTTTTCACGTTTGTAGAAAAGTGAGACCTGTCCTACTTTATGGATTAAATAAAATTTTTACCTTGTCCCCTTAACGTAATTAATGTGTAATATTTTATTATGAGCTTTCTAATTCTATCAACAGATGGAGTACTGTAAGCTCGCAAGTGGCAATACAGTTTTCAATCATTATATGTTAGTATTCGTTTGGCGTTTGAGTATTCACGTAAATCCTATATACACGTATATCCTTAATTGTGTCATATAGACAGAATCTGTCATTAATCCATTACTCCTCGGAATAATAACATTTACGGCGAAACGCAAGCTCGCCTTCTACCTAAAATCATAACTTGTCCTCAAAAACGAATAAGAGGAAAAATCAGACATAGGCTTTAGTCGTCGTCGTCGAGCTCGATCGCGACTCGTAACTATTGTTACATGCGCGCGCGTTCGACGATTGACCTCGTGTCATGAAACAATCATCGCGTCGCGCGCGCACGACCGGTACACGTACGCGGTGCACATGTATGTGCGCGCGCCGCGACGACTGCACAGACACACACGTCATATAGTTATACGCGAATAATAATAGTTGCAACGGGAATTTCACGCGCGCGAGTGTATATACGGAGACGAATATGCGGCTAAAAAAAGAAAAAGGAAAGAGCAGCCGCGCGAGCTCTCGCTATCTTTTGTTTATCAATGTACACATGAATTTTCGCGCTTGTATAATTAAGCTCGCGCGATCGCGCAGTAGCAGCTGGTAGTAGTAGTAGTAGGTTTGACTTTGCGAGGCGGCGATGTTTAACTCGGCGCATTTAATGCTGGGAAAAACGAGGTTAACGATATTTCGCCGCAGAAAAGTACTGGATGCGAGTGAGAGAGAGAGAGAGAAGTGTGCTTTCATGCGCGCTCGTATATATATATATATATGCGCGCCCGAGTGGCAAGCCGACGCGAGTTGCATAATGTATATAAATATATATAAGAGCGCGAACCACCGACTGTTGTACGATTACTAATTTAAAACATTTTTCCGAGCGATTCTTCGATTTTTCTCTATCTCTTTTTTTCTTCTTTTTATATCGTTCGCTCTTGAATCGCTTCTCTCGCTTTTCAACGTTTGTTCTTCGATTATCGCAGTGAAACGAACGAAATTAGATCAATTGAAATCATATGGACAGACAGATAGCTTGCGAGATAGTTATGTTCGCTGTGAAGTGCCCCATACTCGAATGATGAGAGGTTTTTCGTGCTATTGTTCAAGTTAAATATTAATAGGATACTATTTAATTCTGCATTAAAAACATCTACAAGCCATTTTTAAAATGGCTATGTCAAGCTGTATTCTTATTGACTTTGTTCAAAATGTTCACTTGCGACTTTACAATACTGCATCTGTTATCGAAGTCAGTAAACTTATAATCAAAATATAATTACTCTGGTTACGATAAATCATGTTGCAATACAAAACGCAATCAAAATCATTATATTTTGATTATGAGTTTACTAATTCTGCCCACAGATGGAGCACTGGAAATTCGCAAGTGAAGATTTTATACCGTGGCTATAGAATTAACATTCGAATAAACTTCAGATATGGTTGTTTTCGACAGCGACTCCTTCTCGAGTTCCGGCGTAATACGGACAATACTATCAGATCGACCGGGGCATGTATCGTTTCCATCGGAACGAATGTCAATGCCGATTGCTTCCTATATACATATTACGAATTTCTCGAATTTTTTTCGCGGCATTTTTCGTGACACACAAATATATCGTCGTTGCGTAATACTCGTGCCGAGATTCGGTCGGTTGTATGGGCAATCGCGTGATCGTAATATCATGCGAAATATTTTCCAACGATAGTCGAACTATGATTTACCGGCTCGATCCCATTCCTTTCTCGCTTATAATATATCATGCAGTTCGACCGTCGGTGTCCTTTCTTTTTCGGCGTCGTTTTACGAACTAAGCACTTGACTCTTTCGGAAACCCGCGCGCGGATATCGTATTACCAATTTATGTACGACTCGAAAGGGGCCCCCCTCTGTATGCCCCTTCAGTTTTGTCGGGCGTTAAAAATCGATATGGCCCTCGCGAAACTGCATCGACTCTGCATGACAAACATACGTAGATGATCCATGAATAATGCACGCACACCTGCAAGCGTAAATGAATCTACATACAAATTCGGCAAAGACGAGAATTTGGAACTTACTTGACGCATTGACCAAATTTATTAATAATTATACGATTGATACTTAGAGTACACAAGTTGCAAATGAACATCAACAAACTCAATCGTAATTCGGTAAACACCAACGCGCAGTTGGTCAAAACTACTGTAGCGTCCGATCAAACGACTCGTTTGCTTGAAATTGTTGTCGTGCATCCCGTGCACCCGAATGTGTACATATTATTGCGCACCTGGTGTACGACTCGAAATTGTAACTTGGTAATTATTATTAGCTATTTTTTATTCTTTGCTCCCAAGCGAAAAGTACTTGGATTTTGTCGAATTTCGTGCGGACGGGACAAATTTTTCGTTTTATTCGGAAGACAGGGTGAGAGGCACGATACGCGCATAATACGCGCAGAGACGCATAGCCGCGCGTTAATATTGCGTATACAAGCGTTCACGTGCTCGTCGCGAAATTACGACTTTTAAACGACGCGAAACGAGCATAATTAGCGCGTGCACACACACACACACACACACACACACACACACATATATGTTTTACGCCTAAGTAAACGTGTATAAACGTTACACACATGTATGTGCATATAACTCGCTATATGTGCACACACACATCGTACGTAGTTCCTACACTGTTAAAAATTGCATGAAATTTCATATACTTTTAATGTAGATTTATGAAAATTATTCATAATTTGAGTCATTATTCCAAATTAAGGGATGATTTTTAAAAAAATTCAGTATATTGACATGAAAAATCATAAAAAAACATGAATTTTCAATAAATCCACGTGATTTTAATTTCAAACCAAGTTTAGTGGAAATTAATGTATCACTGTTGAAAATTTCATGAAATTTCATATACTTTTAATGTAGATTTATGAAAATTATTCATAATTCGAGTCATTATTCTAAATTAAGGGATGATTTTGATAAAAATTCAGTTTATTGACGTGAAAATTCATAAAAAAACATGAATTTTTATTAAATCCACGCGATTGTATTTTTAAACAAAGTTTAGTGAAAATTAATGTAATATACGTGAATTTTACAGTATATTTTCCATAAAATTATTAAAAAAATTAACATTTTTCATTAATAATTTGTAATTCACATTAAATTTTATTATTTTTTATGAAAAATTATTCAAGTTTAATCAAAATAAGAAACAATGTGATTCACATTATTTCCATTGCTTGTTTATTAATTTTTATCTATATGCTATAAAAATTTATTGAAATTTTTATTATTTTTAAGATAGATTTATTAATATTTATTCATGGCCCAACGCATTATTCCGAATGTAGCGACGTTCTCATGAAAATGCATAGAAACAGCAGAATTTTCGATAAATCCACATGAAACTAATTTAATAGAAAGTTTAGTAAAAATTGATGTAATCCATATGAATTTTACAATAGATTTTCCATAAAGTTATTGATAAATTTCATTTTCATTGCATAAAAATGTGCGTTTCCCTAAAGAATAATAAGTAATTTACAATCAATTTTATTATTCGTTCTGAAAATATATATAATTGAAATCGAAATTATTACTACCGTAATACGCAGTAACTTTTATAGGAGTGCGTTAATTTTTTTGAAGAAAATATATGTGAAAGCAGCTTAACACGGTAGGTGCTCCAATGAATTGATAAAATTATATAAATGTATGATTTGCGTAAACATTTGCACAAAATTGACTCCAGATGAAAAAAAAGCACGGAGATTTAGTTATTTTCAAATCCTAGTTCTTGAGGTCTCCAAAATATATAGTTGGACTTAGCAAGGTTTGTTAACACACTCTTGTCACTTTTACATTTTATAAAATATTGAAGAACTTGTCATTTACAGAATAATGTGTTATTTTTCAGACTTATGAGTCTTGCTCCATTTTTTAAATCTTGGGTGGATATTGTTGATCATAACAAAACTACAATTGCTGTTAATAACGAAGAAGGATTTTTCTGATAGAAGAGTCTTTGATGTATAAAAGAATTCCCATAAAAAAGAATTTTGGATACTGAGTCTGAAGTTGGATGTTGTTGGAGATTTGATACTTACTGACTCTCTGGATAAGACCAGAGTATGGAATGCCACATCTGGTCATGCTTTTCACAAAGATATTATTCGAAGACGAGAAAGAAGTAAAACAATAATATGGTATTTTCAAGTCATCAATAAAAATATGATTGTTATTGATGACTCCAGGGGAATGATCAGTACCTATGATCCAAACTAGAGAAGATTTAAAAAACATGACAATGATTACCATAACAGTCATACCTCATTGATTAACAAATCAATGCTTAATCAAGCACTTTCAATCATATACATTCATTTTTTAAGTGCACATTAATTTTTTTGACCAATGAAAATGCAATGAAATTTCATGATGGTGACACATTAGTAGTAAAGAATAAAGTCGGTGATCGTCCAAATGTCGATATAAATATTCATAAACTAGGAAGTTGACAAAGAAGAAAGAACTTGGTCCGATTCAACTTCAAGATATCCTGGTTGAATAAATATGAGGTATGTAACTAATTTGTTTTTAATCACAATCTTTCATTGGATGTCTGATATTAATTGATATGCATGACCGTAAAAGTGAAGCAATGTTAGTGTTATGTAATGAAGCACAAATGATTGCTTGCATCTTCTCGCTTACAAACATCGTTTTGCTTAATAATCAAAGCAACTGATCGAAATACTCGCACACATGAATCGATTCTGTTAGCTATGAAATCTCACTCGAGCGCAAAATACTTGCTTTTATAGCTGCCGATACAGCAGCAGCCACTGCTACGGATTTACTAAATGAGAAAACTTGGGCAGACGAGTAAAAAGAGGCCAATTTTCATTTGTTGTGTAATCTCACAACTTCTCTCACACTTTCTCACAATAAGAGAAAATTAAAATCATGCAATTGTGTCTTTGGAAGATGTGAATCGTGAATCGAAAGCTCACGCGAGTTCCCTAATTTTTTTCGTATTCGAGCTCATATCTTGCTGGACGACATGGCTCTCTTTTCAAATGTGGTTTGCTTAAGTTCATTCTGCTTACCGACTAACGAAAAATATTAGGAGCATTCTTAGCGTAGAAGAAGAATTATATTTTGTATACTATGTAGCATAAAAAACTTCCTTTGCACGGAAGTCAAATGTGTCAGCATATCGAGAGCGCGTGTGTAGTGAGCAATTAGGTATATTTCAACGAACGCAATACGTTTTTTCTGAATATGCAGAGTCTATTGAACTTGTAAAGGCAACGTGACCATCGAGTATCAACGCGTATCATACACTAATATGATTGAAAAGTGACGAGCACGCGAAGCTATATCTTACAAAGAAGTGCAGTCGAACTGTGTAATCGAATTATGTCCTTATTTGTCGAGTAACAGACTCGAATACGTGCGGCACCGCAGCGAGGCGAGCGCGCGCAAAAGAGACAGAATACACGACGTTACACGAACGTTACAAAGACGAGCGCTGAAGCTGCTGCCTCGTTTCGCATATAGCTTTGGAAGGGATGACCATAGTAAGAACTCACAGCGCTAGTCGTAACAGGCACGACACAGTCTTATTTCTATAGTCTGGCTCGCTTGCGTCGTTCGCGTTTATAATGCGCGTGTTCATTCGCCATTGTATGTGCAAAAGGTCCACTTTAAAATCTGTCGCAGTCTCGTTTAACATAATTTTTTTTCGACAACCGGACAAATCAAGGGTATAATTACTTCTATATATTATATTATGTTAGTATAGTACAGAAAGCGGAATTTGCACGGTAGTCAAAAGCTTTAACAGTTCGAGAACGCTAGTGTCTATAGCAAGAGGTTAAGTGTAGGTATGTGAATGTGTACGTTACACGTTTGTTCTTCAAAATTTTAAAGTTTCCGAGTTCTACCAAATTCTTTTGCAAAATTTTAGCTCGTGCAATAAATTTTATAAAGTCTAGAACTCGAGTGTAGTAGTGTGCATGTGCATCATTGTTCTACATCATATACGACTTGAAATCATCACGCGACTGTCAATTGTTTTACAGGTCGATTCGAGCTCGTTTTCTCGTCGTGACTTTATAAAGTCAAGCACACTATTCGCTTTGGTTAAAAAAAGAGCTCTCGCTGACGAGTTTGAAGTAGAATTCCAGGTTAAACCTCGTCCAAAAGAATCAACTAATGTAAGTTTTTTTCAATTTCTTTTGTTTCGATACATATAACATATATGTAATGTTGCGGCTATTTGTTTGTACTCGATCATGTGAAACCAACTTCACAGTATAAACGTAGAATCATTTTTAATTTTTATTATCGTCCCATTTATTCTAGTAAACTGCCGCAACGGGAAATTAATTTCGCCATGTTCATGAAATACGTTGAATCCATAATTCTAACGATTTAGTATTTAAGTATCAGTACGTTGTATAGGTCAGTCAATCCTGCTGAATCCGATTATTATTTTTTATGCTAACATAGACCGTGACTCTGAGTTAACCAATTCTGACCATTATTTCGTTCGATTCATAAGAACCTTCGCGTGAGTCACCATAAATTTGGGTGAAAAAAAACGATTATGTGTGTATAGATATTTCACGCGAGTATGCGTGTCTAAGTATATAATATGTACATAGACAAGTTGCCATAAAGCTAGGCACAGCTCGAGTGGAAGGCAGTAGCAGCAAGCGCATCGTATAGCACCATTGTTGGATTTCGATACCCAAAAAGTCGCTCGTCGAGAGCTCGACACGGCATAGCAACAACGACGGTAGCCGCGCGCGGGAGGAAGAAAGAGACTCTAGTCGGCGTTTAGTCACGAGCGTTCGTTTTGCGCGCGTGTGAAACACGAAAACAACGTCACATAAATACGTACACACATTAGCAAGCAGCTTCGAGAGCTCGCTAACGATAGTAGGGTATACTTGTAAAAAAACGCCGCGACACGCAGATGCTGCAGTTTGTCTTTTCACGCGGACGTATAAAATGACCACGTTCAAAGTGGTCGTCGTCGCAGTCTCGAGCCACCGAAATTTCCTTCCTCCTCGCTTGTCCCGCGGTCCAGTGACACGTATAAATTAGAGACAGATAATAGAGCTGAACGCACTACGAGGACTCGACTCAATCGAATTGCACTTTGACTCTTCTGGCCCGCGAAGTCACTCCGAAGTCCACTTGTACTGCATAGCTCGCTACAATCATCAACCTTCACCAATTTTTGCTAAGTTGTTTCGCTGTTTTTTATTATTCGTGATTTTTTTTTCAATGACTTTGCGTGCGTTCATGAACGTCGAGTGGCGATTGGCAAATCGTCCATCTGCATTAACCTTCACGTCTCGATTATTTTCAGATCGTTTTCGATCGGGCGTGATACAAGTTGTGCGTTAATTTCGAATCTTGTCAATGATTTGAAGATATGACTAAAAAATCGAATGAGTGTGTGAGCGACGAGTCACTTTTTTGCAGCTTAAAATCGAGCCAATAAGAAATCAGTATACAACTTTTATTTTACGATAGAATCATTTAGATTCTATTATTTTCATAGTACATGCACATTCGCCATGCAGTCTAAGCCGTGCGTATATACGTTTCGTTAACCCATCGCGTACATAACGCGAGGCATCAACGCCTTCAACGTCGTCATCATCAACGCCTCGCGTAATTTCAAACCTGGTCGCCACCTGCTTTCGTCGAAATCGTCGTGGTTATTTCTTGATTATTTATCTCAGGCACGGTCAATTCTCGTTGAATTCTCTGTCATCAAAAAACGCGTGGACCAGTCTCCATCTATCTTCGTCGTCGTTGTTGTGCTTATCTCGCGATGTAGCGTCTTGGCACTGTTCTCGTCGAAGTCGTCGTCGTCTCGCGTATTCCCTGACCCAAGCATGCCTTTTTTTCGTAGTATCAGGTGACGCGTATTCTTCGTCGTAATTGGTGTCGTTGTCATCGTTTAGTGTAATTTTTACCTGGTAGCGACCAATTCTCGTCGGAGTCGTTGTGTCTTACGTAAAGTAAATTTGATCAATTTATCTACGAAATGACTTGGGACGAATCTCATATTTGAATGTTTTACTACGATCATGTACAGAAATGAGATGATTTTTTAGGTTTTGCTTGAATCTAAGAGTAGTATGAAAAAAGATTTTTTTGAATTTGCTCTTGTTACTATTTTTTTTCTCTCTGTCTCTATACTCTCTTCTTTCTCACAATAACTGAAAATTAATACATGTCATCTTGTCTTTAGAAGATGCGAATCATGTATCGAAAGCGCACGTGAGTTTTCTAATTATTTTCGTATTCGAGCTCATATCTTGCTGGACGAAATGGCTCTCTTTTCAAAGGTTGTTTGCTCAAGGTCATTCTACTAACCGAAAAACGGAAAATATTACGGGCATCCACAGTGTAGAGAAAAAATTATACTACAAATATTATGTAGTATAAAAAACTTGATTTGCACGGAAGACAAATGTGTCAGCACATCGAGATCGCGTGTGTCGTGAGCAATTGGGTATATTTCAACGAACGTAACAAGGTTTTTTTTGAATATGCAGAGTCTATTGAACTTGAATATGCAAAGCGACCATCGAGTATCAACGCGTATCATAACACTAATATGATTGAAAAGAGACGAGCACGCGAAGCTATATCTTTCAAAAAAATTCAGTCGAACTGTGTAGCAAAGTCGTGCCCTTGTTTGTCGGGTAACAGACCCGAATACGCTCGGCAACGGAGCGAGGCAAGCGCGCGCGGAAAAGAGATGAAATACACGACGTTCCACGTACGTTACAAAGACACGAACGCTGAAGCTGCTGCCTCGTTTCGCACTCCACGTTGGAAGGGATGGCTATATAGTAAGAACTCACAGCTCACAGCTCTCGTCGTAACACTCACGGCGCGATCCTACTCAACTCCTACAGTCCAGCTTACTTGCTTCGTTCGCGTCTATACTACGCGCGTTCATTTGCCATTGTAACTGCCAAAGGTCCACTTCCAAATCTGTCGCAGTCTCGTTTACCATTATTTTTCTCGTCAACCGGACAAATTAAGGGTATAATCTCTTTTATAAATTATATTATTATTATTATAGTATAAAAAGCGGAATTTGCACGGAAGTCAAAAGTTTTAACAGTTCGAGAATTGTAGTGTCTGTTTCGAGAGGTTAAGTGTACGTATGTGAATGTGTACGTTACGTGTTTTTTCTTTAAAATTTTAATGTTTCTGAGTTCTACCAATTTTTTTTTTTTGCAAAAGTGTAGCTCGTGCAATAAATTTTATGAAGTCTAGAACTCGAGAGTAGTAGTGTGCATGTGTTTCAACGTTCTCTATCATTCACATCATAGAAGACTTAAAATCATCACGCTCACGTATAAAATGACCACGTTCAAAGTGGCCGTTGCCGCCGTCCCGAGCCAACGAAATTTTCTTCCTCCCTGCTTGTCCTGCGGCCCGCATAAATTAGAGATATTGATAATATGGCTGCACGCACCTACAAGGACACGCGCTCAACCGAATTGCATTTTGACTCTTTTGGGCCGCGAATTCACTCTTAAGACGATTTGTACTGCATAGCTCGCTACAATCATAAACCTTCATCAATTTTTGCGAATTTGTTTCACCGTTTTTATTTATTCGTGATTTTTTTTTATGAATTAGCGTGCATTCATGAACGTCGAGTCGCGATCGGCAAATCGTCGATATGAATTATCCTTCGCGTCTTAATTATTTTCAGATCGTGTTCGATCGTGCGTGTTACAAGTTGTGTCTTAATTCCAAAACTTGTCAATGGTTTGAAGATATGACTGAAAAATCGAATGAGTGTATGAGCGACGAGTCACTTTTTTGCAGCTTATAATCTAGCTGATAAGAAACCAGTTTACAACTTTAACTGTACGATAGAATCATTTATATTTTTTTATTTTTCTAGTGCAACAAATCGGTCTGAGCCGTGCATATATGCGTTTCGTTAACTCATCGTGCACGTAA
This sequence comes from Trichogramma pretiosum, assembly GCF_000599845.2. Classification (NCBI taxonomy): domain Eukaryota; kingdom Metazoa; phylum Arthropoda; class Insecta; order Hymenoptera; family Trichogrammatidae; genus Trichogramma; species Trichogramma pretiosum. The sequence continues at coordinate 402,873 of NW_019641677.1, forward strand.
CTCGAAGCATCAACGTGTAATTTTATTACTTGCGGCCATCCTCATCAAAGCCTTGCGTGATGTTAAACCTGGTCGCCACCAGCTTTCGTCGAAATCGTCGTGGTTATTTCGTGATTATTTATCTCGGGCGCGGTCAATTCTCATTGAATTCTCTGTCATCAAAAAATGCGTGAACAGATCTCCACTCATCTTCGTCGTCGTCGTCGTCTCGCGTATTTCCTGACTCAAGCATGGCTTTTTTCCGTAGTATCGCATGGCGCGTATTCCTCGTCGTAATTGTCGTCGTTGTCGTTTCGTGTAATTTTTACCGGGCGGCAATTGATTCTCGTCGTCTTGCGTAATACATGTCGGATCATTTTTTTACGAAATGACTTTTAACGAATCTCAGATTCGAATGTTTTGCTAAGATTATGTACAGTAATGAAATGATTTTTTGGGTTTTGCTTGAATCTAACAGATTGGTTAGAAATTTGACAATTATACAGATTGAACCTATAAAGTTTAGTATTAGTATAAAGATTTAATTTGGCTTTTACTTTATAAGTTTCCTGGCTGATTTTTTACTCATTAACCGATTTATTTTCAACATTTTTATCAAACATTTTTGGCTGCTCATGTTCGGCAACTGTAAAACGAGTTTAATTAACAATTTTGATCGTAGTCAAACCCTTTTTTTTATCAATACCTTTCAATTTTTTATTCATGTAACAGAATTGATTTTCGTTTTCTCTCTGTATATGAGGGTCGTTAATTTGATTTTCGGATTCATAGATGGAGATAGATTAAGACTTCAGTTAAAGTTGGACATATTTACACTCAAAATCAATTGATATACTTTCATTCGTGTCATGTGTCCGATTTTTATTTCTACTTTTACAATAGGCTGACTACTCATCTTTCCGGATTTGTTGGCTTATGTTGAATGAGATTTTAAATTAATTTTAACGTCTTTGCACGACATCGCATAACGCGTATTTCTCGTCGTTATTGTCGTCGTCGTTTCGTGTAATTTTTACCGTGCGGCAATTGATTTTTGTCGTAGTCGTTGCGTCTCGCGTAATGCTTGTCTGAATCATAATTTTCACGCGATTTCTCGTCTTGGATGCGTTTTGCTACCTAGCGGTCTTACTGAAATTTATGTTCTCGTATTAATTTTTCCACTTTTTTCCGCATAAAAAAAACAACAAAATTTACCGGCAGGGTCGAATTCGTTTTGTACTAAGTATGAAATAACTTCAGTTACTTACAGTATTATATTGATGCATCAAAAAACTACGAACCATTGGTCGTTTCGATTACTTTGATGTGTATAATTAAAAAAAAACTTGGATCTGTATAATTAATTATGTAAAACCTGCATGAACTGAGCCAATTTAGTTTATCAGATTTGCCTATTCAATCGTAAAAATGATACAAGTGCTGAGTCGATATGAATATTTCATTTACCTAGATCCATTCGAATTTGCATATTTAATAAAGAAAATATGAGTTGGGCGTATTGAGTTATTGAATTTTGCATATGTAACTATTAAAAAAATATTCAAGTACAAAGTAATAGTAAGTAACTGCGAGTTTAAGGCTCCTCTATACACACTCAGTCGATAACAAGTACGTAATTATTTTGTACCCATTTTTTTTATTCTTTGGTCAACCATTGAACTTGAAACTTCGTGGGAGTTATGATGAAACTTATACAAATGTCCCTCTGGAGCCAGTTTTCTATTAAATGACCGGTACTTTCAAACAAACTTGATTTTCTATTATCCCCCTTTTATAACCTAAAAAGTAACGTATTCTCAAACAATTAGTTAAAATGATTTTATGAACCATTTTATTGAAAACTGGCGCCAGAGGCACATTTTTATAAGTTTCATAATCACTCCCACGAAGTTTCAAGTTCAACGGTTGTCCAAAGAATAAAAAAAATGGGTACAAAATAATATCGGTATATCGGTATTTATCCCTCTGTATAGAGGAGCCTTAGGGCGCTATTATTCCGTCCGGATTTTCACGTGTATACTGTGAAGTTGGTTGGTTGGTGAGTTGAAATCATTATTTATAATAAACGAATAAAAATATTCGTTTTAGGTCGAAATGTTCATATGTCAATTTTGTGAATTCTAAACTGAGCTCTTCAAAAATTTTTCGTCTCACCGTAATATTCATTACAATATAACAAAAAACATTACTTGCAGTTATGAAGGATGTAAGAAAATGTTTGGCCAAATCTCAAAGTTCATCTAATTAAAAATCATGGAATTCTTTGAAAGATAATGGATTAACCCATAGTAAAGATTGTTCGGACGAGCAAGGAAAATTCATATGTACTATCGAACTCTGTAAAGAGAAGCATAATAGTTTCCAAACTCTGATAATTCATCTCAAAGAGCATATTCGTGATCAGGAGCTCATAACTTGCCCATATCGCGAAACAATATTTAGTACTGTCATCCTTCACGCGTCATCTCACTAAAAAACATATAAATCGGACTCCTGAAACAGAGAAAGATTTGAGCGCCGAAGATAATTGCAACAAGGTTAATGTTTCCTATAGCATGGATATCGAACAAGCTATTTCTAATAAACTATTTGGTACAGTATGTATAAACGGAAAAAATTTTAAAAGACTCACTTTAAGTTCGTTGAACCTGTACTTTTGACAATTGATCAAAAAAAACCTTTTTTACATATGTACCAATTATTGAAACACTAACAAATATGCTTCAAGATAAGTTTCTCTTTGATCAACTTGATAAAAAGACAAGGTTAGAATTTATTTATACACCTATTTGATTTATTATTTTTCTGTAATTTATTTTCAAATTAAATGACACTGCAGGAAAAGTCGTGATCAGAACAAAAAAGTTTTAAATATAAATAAGTAATAATCCAGAAAAATGTACTATATTGAATCGTGAGGGAGATGGGTCCACACTGACAAGGAGACCACCCCAGCTCCGGGTCATGGATTTGCTTCAAAATTTTTTTGTGGTCTCCTGGTACCCAATACTGAAGCTCCTTGCGCTTAGTTTGATCTCATGGGCCTCTGAGCCCATTTTTTAGAGGATTTTCCACATTATAAGAAAATCCTTGTTATTTTCTATATCGATATAGAAGTACTTAAACAAAAAAATGCAACGATCAAAAGTTTTTAAATTTTTAAAAGAATCTACTTGAATTTTTTCAGAATTTTTGAGACCATCTATCACTTAATTCAAGAGGCCCAAATTTAATGATTTTTTTTATAGATTTTAGGAATTTGTACAAAGGTGAGTGAATTTAAACTTTAAAGAACGCCCAATTTTAATACTTTAGATAATTATATAAAAATTACTTTTTTTCAGAGTTTTTTTTCATGATCAATCCGAGCAATGGAATAAGACGAGCAGAAAAAAAATAAAAACTACGACGGTACCGCTTTGAAACTGATTAAAGCTTTATCAAAATTTTCATGTGAATTCATTTTAAACGAATAAGAAGAAAGATAGTTTATGTTCCTTACTTTTGTTCTTTTTTACTAATATTAACCATAATGTTTATGGTATTAATGGAAAGAGTAAGCATTATATTGTTATTTAGAACCATAAAATACTTTCTATATATTCTACTATTACTTGATGCACTTCTGTGAAAAATTATTTCAATTCATTATTTAATAAATATTACAATTTAACCGTATTTTTAATGAAATGTATTTAATTTTTTTATGTTCACCTGCATTAAAATTGATACAAAAACATTAAAATATGATTTTTAATCATTGAAATATTTTGTGTATTTCATACTGATATTTAATGTACTTTTATGAAAAATCATGAGACTGAAAGTGAAGTTTATTTCACGTCAAATCATTAAATTTTTTAATGAGAAAGATAAATTTTCATAGCTCAAATGATTTCAATTCATAATATTTTATCAATATATATTACAATTTATCCGCTTTTTTAATAAAGTATATTTAATTTTTTTCATATTCACCTACATTAAAATTCATACAAAAACATTAAAATATAATTTTTAATCATTGAAATATTTTCTGTATTTCATACTGATATTTAATGTACTTTTATGAAAAATCATGAGACTGAAAGTGAAGTTTATTTCACGACAAATCATTAAATTTTTTAATGAGAAAGTTGAATTTTCAAAATAATTTGGAGTTATAGTTCATTTTTGGTAACTTAATTTTAATAGTTCGAGTGAATTAAATTTATAGTATTTTATTAATGATTATTACTATTCAATCGGTTTTTTAATAAAATGTATTTAATTATTTTTATGTTAAACTACATTAAAATTCATGGAAAAATCTGAAATTTCAATAAAACAAAATGAAGTTTATTTCAATCATCACATTAAATACATTTGTTAAGCATACATTAATTTTCAATGTCATGTCTTAATAATAATTAATGTTGGTGTTTGAAATAAACTTCACATTTTTTTTATTAATTTTCATGTAAAAATTTCTAACAGTGTACGATCGTGTAAGCGAGCGAGTAGGAGAGAGAGAAAGAGTCGAAGCCGCGGCCGCGCGTTTATAAACTGTGGAAATTGTGCTAATTGCGCATCGCGTGCATTCACACATACACACACACACATCACGAATGCAGCCTCGTGTGCGTCTGCTCCTTGGTGAATTTTATTTGCACGCGCCCGAGTCGTAAATAAACGCTGCTTTATTTCAATGATCGACGCGCGCCACCGCGAGTGAGTCTAGTTCGATTACTAATTTTTTTCTTCTTCTTCTTCTCTATACTTTGCCTTTCGACTAATTAGAGACAACGACATTTTGGCGAACGACGATCGAACATTTAACTGATACGACGGCGACGATGAGCTGCCGATCGTGCTCGCAACTGTGTATCAGATTTATGAACTACATCGTTCCTCTTTCGTTGAGATCAATACGCATCGATCGTAAGATGCGTGCGAGTAACCAAAACAACTCAACTCGAGTCTTTCATCGAGTTAGAATTGAGCATTCGAAAAATCGAGTAATCGAGCCTCCTCAAATCGCAAAGCGTGTGCGATCGTCTCGAAATATATTAAAAGAAGCTGCAGCGGGAGTAGATCGTCTCGTATACGTGCTGTACGTATATAATATCGTGCCGCGCGCTAAAGACAGAGCGAAAAGAGAGTAAGAGATAAGTACGACCGGTAATACCGGAACGAGAGCCTTTATACGTATTATATACAGACCAACCCGTGTATATATTATATATCGTAGTACTCGGGTTGTGCGAGTGCGCAAGGATTTGTGCGTGTGTATTATGCGGGCCGTGGAGAGCCGCTCGAACGTGTTTGCAAAAAGGACTTCGTATTCAAGGCGATTACAAATATACTCGTATAATGTATAAACGCACTCGATCTCGCGAGTGTTTATTAAATGTATAATATAGCGCTGCCAATTTTTTTTTTTTTTAACTCTCGTAGTAATAAATACACACGGCGTGAAATCATTTTTTCATCGCCGCGCGCATCGGACGTGCGTATATGTATACGATAAGTGCGCACGATCTGCTGCGCGCGCATCTGCGCACAGTTTCGATCGATACGATCGAGTACTTTTCCTTTGGACGTAGGTTAACTATCGCACGTCCATGTGTACACACATCGATTATACCTGCCTGTATACGCGCGTCGATTCATTTTTTTTTGTTCGTTTGTTTTAATTTTACATATATCGATCGTAGAAAAAAAAAGGTAAGGGGGGAAAATTTTACTCACGTAGCTGATGAGCGGAAGATTCTTCGACTCGGAGACTTTGGCTTCGATGTAGCAGGAGCCCTCGGGCCCGAAGAAGGCCACGGCGCCCTCGCAGATCTCGTCGATCATCACCCTGGTGGACTCGGTCGTGTCGCCCTTGGTGTCGTACCAGTGCATCTGAAGCTTCATACCGGGCAACAGGTTCGGATCGTTGTTGATCTGGATTGCGAGAAAAAAAGGAAGAAAAGGGTTAAATATCGTATAGAAAAAAGTATACGGTGCATAATTACAAGTCGTTGTTTATATTTATTTTATTCGACGCGTTGTTGCGCGTATTATAAGCGTCTGCGCGCGCGGCGGAATTTCGCAAATTCCGCGTGCCACCGCGTGTTGTCGTTTTCATTTTTATATAAAAATATGAATAATGCATTTATTGGCGCGCTTTGGCCATTCGTTGCCTTTTTCTTTTCTTGCCTATACTCGACGCTTGGATATTTGCTCGCGTCCATAGGCGCGACACCGGAGAATTCGTCGCTGATCAAGTGTATGTATTATAGTCGCACCACTGGGCTTTTGGCGTGTCAATACCGGTGATATTTCTAAAAATAATTCCACGCATAAAAGGATGAAGCTCCTTTTTTATTTTTTTCCATTCCTTTTTTTTTCTTTAATTTTGCGAGTCGAGCTCGGCTGCCAAAGAGTCTTGTGGGCTGCTGCTGCTGCTGCACACGCTTCGTGCACGCGTCTAACTCGATGGAATTTTCGATCGGCAAGGCCGCGCGTTCTCGGTTCTACGTCTCTCTTTGCTACTATACACACAACACGCGGCGATATTAGTGGCGCCGGCGCATGTTTGGGCTCCGAAATTTTATGATGTGTTTTTTTTCTCTCGTGTGCATTTTGTGAGTATAATACGACAGATTCGCCCGAGAGATCATCTTGTATGCGTGTGTATTTATAATGTCTATCCGACGATTTAATACCCACCGAAATTGATGTTCTGCGGAGTCAATTTTATGACATAATTTAACGTATCAATTGGATTGGGTATTTTTGAGAGAATCATTAATATAAATTGGAATATTGATCATTTAAAATGACAAAATATTGGCCGTAAAAATTGGATGTTACACGCGCCTAGGATTTGATTGTCTTCAGAGAAGCATCTGTTTTGTACGATTTTATAATAAAATTGAATTCTTTGAATACTTTTGAAAAAAAAAAAAAAAAAACAAATGAATGATTTGGACAGAATGATGAGATTGTATTTTTTCCTTTTGCTGCTTTTAAAAATGTGACGCTCTATGCGTGTTGAATATTTATCTCTAAATTAACGATCTTTCACGCCGGAGATCCTTAAATATAAATCAAGCTCTTGGCGTAATTTTGTCGAATAACGACGAATTTTTTTCCTCCTCGAACCGAATTGATAGATGTAAATACGACACCACCCCTTTACGCTCTAATGAATTCCGAATTAATCGACGCCGTGAGCTTTTTTTAGTCGAGCTAAATTTAAAATTTCTCCATACTCGCGCGCATATAACGATTATAAACAAAACGTCGATCAGGTGGAGCGAGGATATAATAATTTACAATGCGAACTACGCGTCTCGGAGTCTATACGATATAAAAATTCTTATTAGTCTGAAAGCATAATTAAAATTTCAGCGGATAATTTGGGTGCGATAGCGCTTGGCGCGTGCGACGATTGAAAACTAAATTCGTATAACGCAGCGGATAGATGGATTTAAATCGAGTTTTGTCTCGTCGTCCTTTTGATATTCAAATTATATTCCTCCGTTTTGCCTGGATGCGAAAATTCGTCGTCGTCGTCGTCGTCGTCGTCGTTGTGCAGCCGTGTATTTGAAAACCGGATTAAATCGGTAAAAACCGAGAAACGATTGCAGGAGCTCTCGGCTAAAAATAAACGCGAGGCAGTTTTTCGTTATTGATGGATCGATCATCGATCAAGCGCAGGTATTTAGAATCGATTCGTTCGAACCGCTGCACAGCTCGATTAATTTTCTCGGATCGAGTCGAATTATGAATGGCTAATGGCAATCAACGATTCATACCCATTATTGCGCTATTTGAAAATCGACCAGCGTGTAAAAAAAGGGGGAAGGAAAGAAGTCGCGATGTAGCGAGTATAGCCGAGAAAGAGGAAGCTCGACTTTGTCACATGTACATATAAGTCCGACGCTCGAAGAATACGTTAAGTGGAAGCATCATCAACATATACATATCGTCGACAGTCAATTTACACCTGCGTTATACTTGCACAAAGTATACGCATATATATGCCGGGTACATTTGATGTGCAGGCAGTGCGAGACTCGAGCTATCGGCACACACGACGCAGCAGCTGCACGTTTACTTATCGTTCGCGTCGTTGCTGTTATCAAAGTATAAACTTGGTCGAATGTCTTAAAAAATCCGACGCGAATCCTAATTTAGCTAATGCAGAGGGAATGACTCCTCTGCATTTTGTGTACTGGGGATATTGCGATGATGACATTGTGAAGGTTTTGACATTTGAAATCGATGCTCGAGATAATTTGGACAACACACCGATGACGACATAGACTTGGCAGGTTTTTTTTTCAAGATTAACGACGAGCTTGAGAATCCAGTGCGTGTCAACACCAAGGATAACATGGGTAATACTCCGCTGCATAGGGCACTTGAGTGGGCTTACGAGAAATTGACTATATTGCTGCTGAAAAAAGGTGCTAATCCCAATTTAGCCAACGAAGACGGAAAGACTCCACTACACATTATTTGCACGAGATACCGCAGTGAGAAATTGGTGAAGCTATTTTTCAATATCAATAAAGATCTCGGTCAGACTTTGTCATCGTTTTTCTTTTTGCGAATTGTTTTGAAGAGAGTTTGGTACCAGACCACGAAAAATGCCATTAGCCATTGTGTCAAGTGTCTGATGTTTTAGCCGTGCTGGAACTGCTTGAGGATAAAGGATAGGACGTGGACCGAAACTGCGCTCTAAAAGTCATGGAATTGTTTAGTAAATACGAACTGGTTGAAAAATCGGTAGACGATAAAAACTCTTGGTACGACGAGACATTCGCAATATTTGCGAAAAATATAATGATAAAACCCAATCTATCGCTGAACCAGTTGTTGCAATTACAACCCAAAGACGAGGAGAAATGATTGTCAATTGTTTGCTTGATCACGAATACAGTTCAAAGCTCTTGTTGACAATCGGCAATATTTGCATTACTTTTTAATATCTAGTGTTTGAATTTTGTAAATATTCTAAGTGATTTAAATAAATTAATTTTAAAAATGTGTACAATTTATTTAATAAAATTTGAGTTAAGTAAAGGGTTGAATTATCATCGTTTGATGTGTTCGACTCTTGATTAAGATAAAAAATATATATAAAATCGTGAGTTTTCCAAGAGGATGGCAAAGTAGCATCTAGCTTTCGCGATTTAAAAAACAACTTGTATCAACACAGGTTGATGCAAGGAGGTACCGCGTCCATTGCCGTATTATTTAATAAATAATTTTAAAAAATTAATAAAAATTGGCTTCGATTTTGAGTTTTTTCTTATTGAATTTAATTTAAGTTTCAAATGCACCAAAACATAAAAAATTTCACATCTCGCAGCTGCTCTTATACAGTAGATTATTTGTACTTTTTGATCTTTCCATTATAATCCAAAAACTATATGTTTCACCAAGACACAACTATTCCTGCGAGCTTTAACTTCTTCTTGTAATGTTTTTCAGTGCTTTCAGGTGGGCGCTACAACTTAATTGATTCGCGTTGATCTTTGTGCAAATTCGTATGTGCTAGCGAGCAGACTATACGGTGTCGCGAGTCGCGAAAGCTCTCGCTCACGAGTCAAATCTAATATATATCTCGTATATAGATATTTGGCCTAACTCCAGAAACTACATTTTCCACCAGTACAGCTCGAGTCATGCGAGACGTGCGCTATAATAATCGCGAGTAGTTGCACTAACTACGCCGTCGTCGTCGTCGTCGTTGTTGTTTGCGTGCACGGACGATGATGACGACGATCATCATCATCATCATTGTCGAACGCATATACGCATATATACGCACGAGAGAAAGAGAGAGAGAGAGAAGAGAGGAGAGTTTCTTGACCCTTGATTGTGGGTCGCAGTAACAGAACTGCTGCTGTATGCACTTGTTTCTCACTGTATGTATATAACATACGCGCGTATATAAACACACGAACAGGCTCTCGTTCCTCTCTTTTCTTTCTTTCTTTTTTTTCGGCTACTCCGACTCTCGTGTTTCGCGCAGCGCGGAGAGGCACACGCGATTGCATCGGCCTCTCGTATACGCGTACGCGTGTGCACACAAAAACACAATGAATCGATCGCTGTCTCTCTCTCTCTCTCTCTCTTTGGATATTTTTATGCCGTTTCCGCGCTATTTTCGGAACGTTTTCGCGTTATTATTAAAGTATAAGAGAGAAACGCGAAGATGAAAAAAAAAAGAAAAGAAAAGAAGAAGGCACTGACCGCGTAAACTTGAAGCTCTACCCGCACGAAATGAAGCCATTTGTGCGAATGATATCGGTAGTTTTCAAGGTGCCTTTTTTTCATTTTATAAATTTGGAACCACGGTAAAACAATTTTTTTGTCGATATTCTCTTCGTTTTCTCGAATGTACACGGATTACGCTCGTACGAGCCACGAACAATTTTTAGCAACCGATCGTATCGGACGTATTATCAATTACACAGCCACGCGGCTAACACACGCGGATAAAGGTAAAGAATATGAAAAATTTCGCTTCCCATGTGCATCGTCCCTATATATATATGGTCAACTGCATATCGGCATTGTATATTACACGCACACACGTATACACTGCCGAGTGATCTCTGCGACGACGACGACTCGTGCGCAGCGCTACATATATACGTACAGCTCGATTTTGCCAATCAGCGCGTTTTCGAGTAATTGAAGGGCGTCCGGTCGTGTCGAGCCATATATCCCATTGCACTGCGTGCATCTTGTGTGTGTATGTATATGTGTGTGTGTGTGTATATAATGTGCACCTATAGCTAGCTCGTCTGTCTCCGTGTGCATGTGTGCGTACATGTATACGTACACGTATGCATAAATCGTGATAATACGAGACTGGCGGCAGCGACGCATCGGAGTAAAGACGACTCGCTCGTATATGGGTAAGGCTCGAAATTTTTTTAAATGATTGCAGTGAGCTGGTGGTCCTCGAATTTGGACTTGTGCTATTGGTATTTTTTCACAACCTAGAAAATTAATGGAAAAGCCGAGATTGTAGCTTGCATCCGGTAAAAATCTCGTCTGTTTTTTCTTTCGATACCGATCCAAAGCCTGTGTTGACTTGAAAAAATCTGAAAAATTTCACAAAGGTAACCTTTGATAAATCACGTTTTTCTAGTAAAGTGACGGACGTGAAAATTCTGAAAAACGGATGTTCGTACAATTTATTCGGCATCCAAACGAAATCGGTACGTTTAGAATCTCGACTCTATTCTCATTTATCTACATTACACAAAGGATATCGAAAATACGTCGAAATCGGAGGACTCCGCGATTATTTAAAAGATTCCGAGCCTTGCCCATATACATCTATACGCGCGCGCGATAGAGTTTACTTCTCAGGGACGACGAGTCGAGCAAAGCTTGTTTTTCTCTCTCTCTCTTGCTCACTCTTCCGAGGCTTTTTTCCGATGCTGCATACGTGCATGTATGTGTGCGTGTGCATGTCTATACGCTCCTCCAGTCCGCACGCGCGATCGAGCTTATATACTTTCTTTGTCACCGATCCCCCGAGCGCAACTATATAAACACTCCACACACACATAAAGAGTCATACGTCGAGTCGGGTGAAATTTCCACTTGTACTTTATACTACAATGTTATACCTATGCGTTGTTTTCCGTCTCGCCTCGAGGTAGCAGCAGCAGCAGAATTTGTTTGCATAGGTAATCGGTCGTGCGCGAGACTTACGAGCTTGCGTTGAAATATATCACGCGAAAGATGACGACGACGACGACGACGAAGCGCGTATTTTATAACTATAATATAGGAGAGTCTCTCGCGAGCTTCTCTCCGCGTCGGCGATGTATTTATTAAGCCCAATTAACTCGTGCAATTTATGGCTTTTAATTTTTTCCACGCCGCGTATATAGCGGAATAAGTGAAAAAAAAAAACAAAGAGAAAAACGAATAAAGCCGCGGAAAGACGAATCTTCGAGTCTTGATCGAAATCGGTATAACGCGTGCATTATATCGATCTGCGCGCGCGGTCCTCTTTATAGCCGGGGCTAACACTCGAACGTCTCTCGTAATACGTCGTGTCAATTTTCCCATGGCCCATATTCGAGTTTCGCTCGGCCCGATCTATAAATAAACCTGAATTATAAGCGATGATTTTGAACTCGCGCGCGTTTGTCTCTTTTTTTTCCTTCGCTCTGTCTCTCTCTCTCTCTCTCTTTCTTGCTGCATTATAAAGACACAGTGCAGTGCAACGACGACGACTGCCTCCTTCTTTCGTACCAACTTGTCTCTTTTTCAATACAGGCCTTTACTCCCTCTCGTATATGTGTACACACACATACATAACTTCTCCTCGCGGGATATGTATTTTTTTCTTCCTTCTCTCTGTCTCTCTTATTCTGTGTGTGTTACACGCGATCGTGGGAATCGAATCGGGCACCGGTTACGCCTCGTGTTGCTCTTGCCTCGCGTTTGTGTGTGTGTGTCTTTTAAACACCCTTTTCTCGAATGCACACACATATGCACACACATGTGTAGGAAATCGCAGACGGGAAAGAAAGCGAAAAGTACTCATTTGCGCGCGAGGCTACCGCTCGTTCGATTTATATATTATGCTTATCGGTCAGCGCATGCGATAAAGAGACCCACTTATAATATACTTGTGTGTGTGTGGTCACTGCTTTCGCGTGAATTATAACGCGGTACAATATGACGACCTTTGTAATAATTACATTATCGTCGAAATGCCCTTACCTCGTCAACTGCCATGGAGAAGGCGCCGGATATGGCCAGTCCTTGGCGATCCTTGAGATCGCCCTTGACCGCGGTCAGGTAGACGATGGTGAGATTGCGCGGCTCCCTCGGCGGTCGCACCAAGCTGCTGCTGTTGATGTTGTTCATCGTCATGCCGTTGCTGCTGCTGCTGCTGCTGCTGCTGCTCGTCATTATCGCCTCCAGAGCCGTCACATTGTTGTTGCTGTTGCTGCCGTTGGTCTCGTGGACCGACGACGTTGTCACGACTATCGATCGCGGCCCGACGGCGTAAGAGAACGACGAGTCGTTGTTGTTGTCGTTCGGATTGTCGTTGTAGATGGCAATGCCGTTGTCGCCGCTGGCGAGCGAGTTGGCGGCCACGGCGCTTCCGACAGCGTCGATGACGGGCGTGGCGATGATCGTCGGCGTCCAGGCTGCGACGACGAGCAGCAGCATCGGCAGCAGCCGCAACAACGCGACGGCACCGAGGCTCCTCCTCCGTAGCGGCCGCCGACCGTCTCTTCCGTTGCTCTCGTTGAAATGGCATTGCTGCTGTTGCTGATTGTTACTGGAATGAAATTGACGACTAGATTGCGAGGACACTTCGGATGTTGCTGTTGCTGTTGTTGACGACGACGGCTGCTGGCGACGGGTGGGCCTGCGGCGGCTCGTGCACGGCGGGCCGGGGCGCATGGCCGCCGTCGCCACCGGTCAGCGCCTCCTTCTTTTGTTTCACCTGCAACAGCCCGAACGAAAAACAACAAAAAATTAGAAAAAAATCAACACACGCATCGCGCGATTATACGTTATGTATATATATAGTGTTGCTCGAATTTCAGCCTATTTCATATATATATATAGCAAGTATAATAGCGCTGCGTTTGATCTTACACTCATTATATGCTAAACGCTTAGACCGCATCCAATTGCACACGCACACACATACACACGATTAATAATATCGAGCAGAAAGGCTATGATTGCGGATCTCTCTCTCTGTCGGTCGGTCGGCCGCCGCCGCGAGCTCGACTATTAATTACGATTCGCTGAGCAATTGCTCGCGCGCGCGCGCGCGCCAAACGATCTATCCCCATTATGGAAAACGGCATATAATACGAATATAATTGCGCGCGTGTCGTGTAACGCGAAATGCCGCAGTCGATATATATCGTATATACATAATTACAAACTTGGCAGATATTATACTCGCGGAGACAAAAAGTAGAGAGAAAAAAAAAGAGCACGAAAATTGATAAAAGAAAATTACACGTCTCCTTTATGTAATTCCGGGCGAGCGAGTTTCTCGGTAAATTCATGAATTATTGAAAAAAACAAAGCGCGCAGCTCTTGCTCGCAGCTCGTTAAAAATTTATAAATACATAATTTTTACCATTACGAGCGGCTAATTATTCCCTGCCTCTCGCGAGCGCGACATCGTTATATATATATGTCACGGTGCGTCGGTTCAAAGTCACGTGTCACGCGCGCGAATTTTAGTCTCGGACTTACGGGCACTCTTCTATTAATAATATCGCCTTCTAACTTTGAGTCGCGCGCGCTAAGATGTAAAATTAACGATTCGACGCGGTGTAATTCGATTTGTGCCGCAGTCGTTTTTTGAACGTGCCACGCTCTCAACGGTACAAAGGCGCAGCGCAATTGGTCATGTGTATAACAGCGGCAGAGCGGCAGATCGTTAAACGATTCAAGCGACTGAAAAAGCAGCTATATATGTACGCGTATCGTGTGCTGTGTGACGTTTGTCGTCGGCGTTACACTCCGTTTAAATTGTATGCCGCAGCGCGCGCGGCACGCAAAAATAGCCCTGTAACTATATAATACAACGTACACTAGTATATAAACGGGGAAAAAGGAGGTGAAAAAAGTTCCACTCGCGCGCGCGCGCCTGTGTGCATTATAAACGTTTGGAAAATGTCACGCCTCTGTTAACAGATGTAACGTGTGTGCGAGGTATTACAAAGGTAAACTCCGCAGCGGCAGAAAATAATAATGACGTAAAAAAAAAAAAAAAAGAAGAACGAGCACCGATTAATAAGGCAAATATTTGTCTCGTTGCTCGGTGTTCGCTTGTATATACACTCGGCTTCTCCTCCTTCACCTCCTCCGCAGCCGCAACCGATCGGGCTTTTAATAAAAAGTAAAGAAAAATTTATGACGATTTTCGAAGGTACTCGAGCGCGCGAGTGCGGGCGTTCGTCGAAGGTTAATCCAATAAAAAAAAAGGCAAAGAAGAAGAAGAAAAGGTTGTATCGAACGGAATCATTGAAAGTAAAGTCGCGCATGAGAGAGATGATAATTGCTGACCGCAGTGCACACGATTACGCTGCCAGATATAGGTGCGGTATCGGCGGCGGCGACTATCACACAACACGCCCTTATAAACTTGTGTAATCGTTATAAAAAAAAAAAACGCACGGAACTTGCCCCTGTCGCAATTCCATCGATCTGCAGCCAAGGAGAAAGAGACTCGCGCGACTGAATTTATTGAATTGTGCACCGAGGCGCACATGTGTCATTTGTGAAAATATATAATAATATAATAATACATTACCGCGGACGGGCGGGCGCGCGCGCGCAAGCTCGAGCAAACATTACATTTATCATTTTTTTTTCTCTTACTTGCTTCTTTCTAAAAATAACCCGGTAATATCGTTCCTACAAATAATATTTTATCTCTCGCTCTCTCGGAGTTTAATTCGCGTACAAACACACAAATGTTACGCGAGTATATACACGGACGAATCGGATTTTTTTTCTTCTTATATTTTTGCTCGCGCCGCATGATTTTTCTCCCGCTCTCGCGCGATATTGTATTTGCACGAAGAGGAAAAAAATAATAAAGAAGCTACGACGACGACGACGACAATCTTTTTAAACATTTAATAATAACGACACACATCGATTGATTTTTATCGGTGATCTCTCGATACAGAGAGCGAAGCTACAATTGTCGAGTATATACGTATAACGGCCTGGCCAATGCGGAGCCGAGCGACACTGAAATGTGAACAATTTTCTATATGCGTTTCTTTGCTCGGAGAGCTCTGCGCCTGTATGGTATATAGTAGAAGACGCTTCTCGAGCGTTGGCTCGTTGGGAAAAATTAAGGTCAACACTCTTTAGGCGCATTGCATCTCCTTCGGTGCGCGCGTACATACACACACACACATGCACCACCGACAAATATTGATAGCATTCCGCGCGCAACTGCCGTTGTGTGTGCTATTTTTATCGCGATCGCGTTGTTTACCTCGTGCGCATCGCCGCCGCCACCACCGCCGCCGCGCGGCTAAAAATTGATCCGAATTGTTTTATTTTTGCGTTAGTGCGCTCTTCTTTTTTTTTTTGATCTTAACTCTCTCGCATCGAGAAATCATCGAACTCGAGCGAAATGACATACACGCGATTTCCGCGCAATTGATTTTTGCGCCGGAAACTGCACACGATCAGCGACGGAACGAAGTAGAAAAAACCACTGCCGATCGTACAAATAAGTAAACAAAATCATTCTACTCACTTTCGAGCTTATCGTACGGACGGAGCTTCATCGTGGAGGAAGCGTAAAAAAAAATCATAAACTCGCGGCGCGGCGCAGTCGTAACGTAATACGAAGCCTCGAGGATGCATAAACTACTCGCCAATATATAAAGGAAGCTTTAACAAGCTCGGCGGCGATGATACGCCGCGTGGCCAAATTAATTAGTGATCTCTGCACTGTCTTACCACGTGCGTCTCGCTATTTTTATTTATTTATTTTTTTGTTTCGCTCCTCCCGCGCGGCTGCTTCACTTATGCTTTTTATATACTTTGCAGCAATCTTTATAAACCTCTCGTCGATCACGCTCGATTGAATTATACGCACACACACGACGAGCTAATTCACAAAATGTATATCCATTAAGAATCGGCCCCCGAATCATAAACGATCTACGTAGACGAGCCCGCATGGTTGTTACCGGATTATATACATGTATTCTAAAAATAAACAGCCGCACGCTTATTATAAAGCTCGCGAATCCTATAAATAACCCCATGTGTACGGTTTGCGCGCCGGAGGCTCGAGCCAATCGTTGTATATATAATATAATAAAAACGATACGTCGGTATGTACAATCGTGTGCAGTCAGCTGTACGTATATATACGTAAATATATAGCGCTCGGTTCGACGCTTATAAACCGATCGACGTATAGCCACCGTCGTGCCCCGCGTTTTAAGCGTTTTCTAATTCAGTAATTGAAGTGGCGAACGCAGGCATTATACGAACGCGGCGGCAGCAGCGCAAGCCTAAACTGGTGCGCGCTAGATTAATGCTGCAGCACAACCACTCCCTTGCTGCCTGGCCATATAGTGCTTATAAGCGGCGCAGTGCTACTGCTGCGGGACCGGATAACAAATCCAGGAAGCGATCTTACGATGTATGTAGGAAAAATTTGTAATGTGTGCGTGAGCGGCAATTTTGAAGGCGCGCGAAACTTCGCATTTATTACATACACGTATATAGACATATTTCACGTTGTAATTGAAAGATGTGTCCGTTTAATAATGACACGGCTCTATATATCGTGCGGTGCGACAAAACGTCGTGTATGATATGTACCATATTCGACGATCGGCACATGTGTGTGTGCGTAAGCTGCAGCAACGACGACGACGACGACTCACGAGGCAGTTTGACGTCAAATATTTAAAGACTATGGGCAATTTGTCCGCGCGCGCGCGCTCTATTTTTAGAGAGAGTTTTACAAGCCGCAGAATTGGCCATTTTCACCGCACCGCGGGGGCATTATTATATTGTGTATGTATATGGCATTCAGGCGGTTGAGCAATGGTCGCACGAGCAGAGATTTGTTCTATACATTTTTTTTTTTTCTGAATTCCTCGAGAGAGAGACCGGCCGCAAGCCACGATCCGTTTACTAATGTACAAGCTCGCGAGCTCTCGGATTTTAATTGCGCCAATAGCGATAAGAGCTCCGAGCCCGAGAGCTAAGTAAGCCGCGCGAGCTTTGGAATTTAGCTTGTTAAAATGTGAAAAAAAAAAACAAAAATAAAAGAACGAAGAAGAAATGCACACGTGTTTTTATCGCGAATCGATAATTAATAACTCGCACGTGCGCCCGAATATACACACGCTCTCGAACGGCAGAGCATCTACCGTTATTTATATATTTTTCGTTATTTTAACGTCGAAGAGAGAGAGAAAACGAGACAGCGACGATTTTACCGATTCTCTACCCCGAAAAAACGACCAAGACGACGGCGACGACGACAACGAGGGACTTTTAGCTTCAATAAACATTTCGCGCGCCGTATAGGAATCTAGGCTTCGACGTGCTCCACATTTGTGCATATAATGCACGAAAATGCACATACGATATTGGTCGCATACCACCGTCGTCGAACGACACGTTATAACTGCTCGATATTAAAATTCGTCGACTTCAAAGCCGCCCCGTCGCGTCGTATAATCCCGCGTTTGCCTCGCGTGCGCGCGCGAGAGACTTTGCACCTGGGAAAGATATTTCGCTTCGTTTTGCGGATCGTTAAAAGCTTCTCGTTGCGTGCAGCAGGACTAAAAGAGAGAGAGAGAGAGAGAGCTGAGATATAAAATTTAAGAGCCACGCGATCAAAGTAGTATATACTCGGATACATCATAATTCCGAGATGGGCAATAAAAAATATCTCGGGGTTGGGTATATACGAAAATAAACGCGTTACATGTGCAGTGTGGCTCGTGTGCGTGTTTGTCTTTATAAGAGCTTCGCTCGGTGATAACTGTTTTTCGAACTTCGCGGATACACAGCGAAAAGGTTATTAAATGAATACACGACTAGAGTTGACGCAATTTTGCAATTAATATCTCGCGCTTCGAAGGCAGATATCGGAGTATACATAGAGCTTTTACAGCGTCGCGTTGATAATACGTTTCAACGAATACATACCGTGCGTGATGCATTAGAAGTTAAAATAGTTTTTTGGGGAAAAACGTCGGAACCGCTGTACGGAGATAGTAGAAAAAAAAAGAAGCAACGCGTAAACAAACACGAGTCGCGGTTACTCATTAGCAGATTATAACTTCAAAGACCCCCCCGGTATACAGTACATGGAACACGTGTTGTACATTACGCGTGACATCAGCGATTTTTTTTTTTTTCGTTAGTTTCTCGAGAGCTTTGATCTTACGGGCTCGCGTGTGACAAACGTTGCCATCGGTATTTAACTCGTTCGCACGTATTATCGCAATAAATATAATCTCGTGGCCATCGAACACATAATATAAGTAAATAAATATGAATTTAAAATGCAGACGGGCGATAGGCCAACGATTATGTGCGCGACTCTTTTGCGGATGCGAGATCGCGTGTGCCACAGTGCGTGGAATAATATCGCGTGTGTGTGTTAGTCCGCGCGACGGAAGAAGCCAAGGAACGACAAAAGATAATTGCCCTCTCGTTGCTGCTGGAAAGCACATAACTTATACGTGCTATATAACTATCCGATACGTGCGCGTCGTCGTATAGTTGAATCGAATCACGAATGCGCGCGTCGATTGTTCACCTCTCTATAAGCCTGCAGCTAGCTTTTACACGTACTATATAAATGCACGAGCGTTTCACAGCTCGGGAAAATATCGCAGTTTTATAAATCGATGAAATTACAGACCGATCGATTTTTTTAATAACAGCGGTAATGGGAAAATTTAACGATTTATCGATGGATCGGAGATCATTGCGACAGAGAGAGAATAGATACCGATAATGGATTCAATCAAAATTCAATGATTTTACCTTTTTTCTTACACTTTCTCGTGCCGACGAATTATCAGTATCGATCAGATGTTTACTATTTCGCCGCGAAACCATTTACGATTTTCCAAAGTAATAGTCGAGATCGATGTTGCGTTTAAAGAATGTGACAAAGATAATAATAAATATCCCAGGGGGTACTCTAATGCGCGAAAAATTAACTCAGCGATTCGACATTTATTTACGCGACATGTAGATTTCAATGATATACGAGTACATCTCGATTTGGCTCTAGTGCGTTTCGAAATTCAATTATACCGCGATTGATAAGAATAGTTTGCAATTGTTTTAAGGCGAATTTCCGCGCGCTCGCGCACATGCCGCTACGGACGGCGCGCGGCGTTACTGCCGTTGCCGCTGTGGCCGTAGAGAGCCGAAGGTCGTCCGCGCGCGAATATATTTTTAGTTTTTACGATTTTTGCAATGGCTCTCGAACGAGATGATAGCTTTTATCGCCGCGTTAAAAACGATTAGAAAAAAAGATACGCTCCTCTTTCTCTCTTTGTCTCTCTCGCTCTCTCCTTTGCTGCTTCAACGAGCCGAGTAATGCCCGAAAGGGTTAATAAAGTAAAAATAGAAGAGACGATTGTTACGAGCAAGTGACAATGATATTGCAGAGTTATAAACGGTGGAATATGCTTAACATGATCATTTGGGGACCGAACACGTTTTGGTCGGTGGATCATAATACGCGGAGGATTGGACGTTTTTACTCGTTTAATTGAAAAATAATATTCTTTATGTTCAACATGTATTGCAGATCTTTTGAAAAAAATCATAAAATATGATTTAAAATTCTTCATTAGTAAACCTTTAAGATTTAAGTAGCATGCTCTGCTTTATACGATTATTTTCACTTTAACACTTGGAGGTTTGCAGATAAAGCTACTCGCCATCTAGCGGTGGGAGCTTGAATTAGCATTATTGTAGTAAAAGTGATTGAAAGCTTGTCTTAATTTTTTGAAACGGTTAAATTGTAATTTTCAGATCACGCAAAGTGCGCTTAATATTTTTAACATAATTTTAATAGAAAAATCCGAATATGCTTTGAGCCCGAAGTAAAAATTTATCTCAATAAACTGGATGGCTAAAAAGGTGCCAAATCCTACGTTTATTGAAATACCTTTTTGCTCCGTGGCAACTTTATGGCAGACAAAAAATTAATCAATCAAAGATATATCATAAAAATGCGATTAAATTCACCTAAACAACATTGCAGGTTGACTTCAGCAAGAAGACAGTATGTCTAAATAGTCTATTCGTTTATCATGACGCCGACAACCAGATTTTCGTTGTCCTTTGGCGTTGAAAGCTAGCAACCACCTGGAAAAAGAAAAACCAAAGTGCACATTGCGTGAGTCTCGGTCCATTGATATTTGTTCATTTAAAGTTTGAATTATTATTATAATAATCAAGCACAAAATTAACATAGGAATATATACGTGTTGCTAAGAATATACATTTCTATAATAATCTTTACGACTAATGGTTCATAATTCAAGCTTCGCAACGAGTCAACAACAATATCCGAGGATTATACCTAGTTTTCGAAATTTCCTCTGCATAACACAAACATGCACTTGAGGCAAATCCAAAAACTGCTCAAAATTTATTCAAATGACTCGTCTCTCTCTCTCTCACTCGCTCCTTCTTCCGACGTAATTTGCACAAGTGATGATAACAGCGGAGTCGGATAATTATCGCCAAGCGCGGCTATACGAAACGTTGCATAATTCCCGTTTGTGTGCGACGATACGTAGTGCGCCCGAGTTTATATGTATACCGGGGCGCGTTCGTACACAGCTATACACATATACACGCGCGGCTCGTAATTGAAGGTACACAATATAAGTACACGCGTATGTGTGTGTAATGCAGCTACGCTTGTAGTACGTACGTCGCGCAACGCGGCAAACGTATCCGTTTACGCATTCGAATGGCCGAATTATGTAAAGCAAGTGTCGACGTATTAATTATTAGCCCGCGTCGAGTGCGCGCGCACGCGGGTGTGCGTGAACTGTACGTACGTACGTATGCTCGCTGCAGCCTCTCGAACGCAGCAAAAACAGCACGACCCGACGCACGCACGAGACCGAGAGTAGCGAGTAAATTTACTAGTCGTACCGATCGTCGGCGGCTTATTGCTCACTTCGTTTCTTCTTTTACCAAAAATACATACATATACGCTTCCTTATCAGCGAGAGTCGCGGCACCAGATATATATATAATACATAATTTTAATTGTGATACACTCGTGAGCGATGTATAAAAACGTGCGCGCGGATCCACGTGTCGCGCCCATATAAAATTTTATATACAATAAATATAGGCACGTACGTGTGAGTGTGCTTATATAGCTAGCTGAGCATGTTTACCTGTTATTGATGTTCGACGAAAATTACTAGACCCGCAAGAGAGGAGGCAAAAAAGACGAGATAAAGGCTATTAACCGAATAGAGTAATCTCGCTTGACGATCGTCGACGATCGGCGTGATTCTCTTTCATCAATCATGTCGATCGCTTTCTTTTGTATCGCAACGAGTAATACAATAAAGAACATCTCGTTCTCTCTTTCGTTTTATTAATTTCTTTTTCATTTAAAACCATCCTCTTTCCCTCTCGTCGCGCGAATGTGCGTGCGGCAGAAAGAGAGAATCCAGTAATTATATCCAGTTTATACGCATACGCCGCACACAGATTGCGCAGATTTGCGCGTGGGGGGGCATTATATACACACACTTTTTTCTCTCTCTCTCTCTCTCTCTCTCTCTCTCTCTCTCTCTTCATCCTCGACAAACTGAGCCGAGCTGCACATAAGCAGTAAGCACTTGCGCATACCCATATGTATATTTATTATATTTATTTATTTACGCCGCGCAAGGTAGATGCCACACACGCATTTGGCTTTGGCGTAATTTACACACACACACACAAACACGCTCACACACATACAGGCGTGCGCGTAAAGAGTTAAGCACCAAAGGAGTTGCAGCAGCAGCAGGCACGGCGGCAGAGAGTCAAAACTCGTTTTAAATCTCGTTCTCTGGCTCTTTCTCGCTGCGTTGAAATGTGTGGCTCGAGCTCGCAGGCAACTGTTTGAGCTGCAGCCGAGGATATTAAATATACGGTGACCGTATGTATGTACGTGTGTGCCTGTCTGTATACGCGACCAGATCATCAACAAACGCTGCGCGAAGTACATCGATTGCGCTTATCGCGTCGTCGACAGCTGGTGTCTCTTCTATGCAAGCGTTTTTATGAAAACAAAAGTATAAAGAAAAAAAACCAAGCGGCAAAGCCGATTTTTTGACGCGTCGGGGCGATCTCTAGCCGAGGGTAATTTACCTGCGTCGCGAATACATACTATATATAATATTAAATACGTAGAGATTACGTTTGTACATCATCGTTCGAATAATTTATACGCGCTGCAGTAATTGGCATGGTTTTTTCCTCGACCATCGGCGAAACCCGCGTACATGTACTTGATAAATATCGAACGGAAAGAAACGAATCTGAGATATTCATCTATTTTAAATTTTGCGGAGAATTTCTGAATGTAAGCCAAAGTTATATAATAACAATAATTATGAATGAATTAATGTAGATAAATTCGTCGCGGGGTTCATATATCGTCGATTTACAAAATTGCACCGCAAGCTAAAGGCCAGTACGATCTATCGATAACGAGTTGCGACATATTTTGCATCGCGTGCACTTGGAACAGCTGTGTTCAACTGTGCGCAAGAGTCGTGTCCATGGGACAATTATATAGAAAAAAGCTATAACAGATCTGTAACGTTCGATTAGCCAGATAGCGTCAACTGTATATACATAATCAATAGGCGCGCGAATCAGCTGGTAAAAGCGGCAAAATCGTTTGCCGATCTGAGCGTCTATAACCGATCTCGATCAGCTCGTCGATTCCTCTATATACGCACACTGGTCTTTTGCGAGCGTGCAATATGCTCTTATGCGTGCGTACGAGGCATTGTAGATATAATTAAATACACGCGGTGCGCTACACATATATACGAACGCGATCGAGTCCGGTTTCGCTGCTGCTGCTGCTTCTACGGGAGCTATTACGTCTTTTGCAGGCACGCATATATATATCTGTGCATATATGTACACCGAACGAGAGAGAAGTGACTTTGCCAGACAAACTGGCAGCAGTAGCAACAGCGCGTTGTCGAGCCTTCGCCAATGCGTGCTATATAGGGGAGAACCGCCTATTATGGCGCACCTAATGAATTTTGACTAATAACAAAAAATGTACTCGATGATATGAAATTACATATATTATAAACTGAACATTTTATTCCTTATACCTTAATCTTTGAAAATGCACCCTTCTTTCTATGAGAAATGTGTTTATTTATTCATAAACAAGGATTCTAAGAAAGTTGTCACTGCGCCGCGATCGGCTCGTTTTTCGCCTATTATGGCGCATATGCTTTTCAGGCTTTAACCTCAAAAAGTGATGTCGTCTGTTTTCGAGGCGCACATCAAATTAACACGTAAAAACGTGCGCCATAATTGGTCCCGATGATGCGCCGCAATAAGATAAAAACAATGCTCTCTTATATCGCAAATTACTCAATAACCAATTGATGAATCGTCGATATTAAAGCATCATGTTAAAGTAGAGCACAAATTTAACATGATGCGCATTTGAGCTGTGAACACTCTGTATTCTCAAGTTTAAAACTCGTAATTATTACATGAAAACAGCCGAATTTTTTATATTGCTTGTCATTCATTATTGAAGATATAAAGCAATAATTTTTTTTGCAAAAATTAAATGATTGACATGTATAGAATATACCACATAAATTTTAGTTAGGTGAAATGTCTCAAACTATGCTAAATGAACGTGCGCTGCATTATGCGCTGCGCCATATTAAGCGCTTCTCCCCTATATATATATATGGGTCAGATTCAGAATTTTTCAAATAAACCTGCGGGCGAGGTTCACGGATTTTCCTGAAATTTTGGTATGTTATAGTACATGATAAAAAAGTGCCAAAACCAAAATTTTGGACCCCCTCCCCCCTCCTACCCCCCTCCTCCCCTATAGACGTCCATTTTCTATCTATATTTTTTCTGAAGGCCTGAAGCTATTAAAAAATCTGAAAAAATTCATGAAGGTACTTTTCAACAATCC
>NW_019641677.1:428456-504026 GCF_000599845.2 Trichogramma pretiosum
GGATTGTTGAAAAGTACCTTCATGAATTTTTTCAGATTTTTTAATAGCTTCAGGCCTTCAGAAAAAATATAGATAGAAAATGGACGTCTATAGGGGAGGAGGGGGGTAGGAGGGGGGAGGGGGTCCAAAATTTTGGTTTTGGCACTTTTTTATCATGTACTATAACATACCAAAATTTCAGGAAAATCCGTGAACCTCGCCCGCAGGTTTATTTGAAAAATTCTGAATCTGACCCATATATATATTGCAGCGCACCGAACGAACAATATTGTATATATGGTGATATACGAACGCCGAGAATATAACGACGAGTGCGTATACGCACGTAGAGACTCTCGTGAGTGATGGGGAAAGAGTAGGTGAGCTGTATTGCCGCTGGCGATACCGAGCGATTCTCCGTATGATTTTAAAATAAGAATTGTGACAATTTTTCATAAAAAATTTATCCGAGCAACACCCGTGGTAGTTATTTCTTAAATTTGATGAAAAATATGAATAAAAAATAAGTGCACGATTGACATGGACAAGGCATATCAAAGTGTCATTGAATTGTTTGAACAACTTATTACTTCAGAATCAATAGTAATTTTAATTCTCATTTTATTTCATTTATTATTTAGCTATTTAATTAATCGTCATAAACTGCTTTGTGTTACGTTACCAAAATATTAAAATTCAGAACCACAATATTTTTTGTAGTTGCTGTACGTAATTTTCGTCAAAAATAATATTGATTTTCAACGTCATAATAATAGTAATATTTCAACGTGTATAGTAATAAAAACTAATGAATTCAATTTTTATTTATTTAATTTATTTAATTAATTTATTTATTTATTTGAATTTATTTATTCGAATGAAATGCTAGCTGGAAGCCGCCTGGAGTTGTGTAGCCGCCAAGCAAATTTTATATAAATCTTGGTTCATTAGGTTCTCGATGATCATGTCACAGCAAAGAAGCGGCAGTCTAAAGTGCGTCAGCACTATGAGAGGTTCCAGCGCCCACGACTGGAAAAATTTTCTTGATATTATCTCGCACAGATGTAACTCGATATCAGCTGGAATACTGAATCCGTGTGCGAACCTATAGTAGTCAATTTTTGTGACTAGTTTTTCCGCCTCTTTGGGTCGTAATTGAAACAAATCGTACAGCGACACGTTGGCATTCATCATTACGCTTTTCATTCTTGTCACGAGTTTTTCATTATCCATCCAAGTTCTTTTGACATCCCCCGACTGCTCGAACATTTCGTACTCGGAGAAACATTTCATGATCATCAGGGCATCGCTTCGGTACAGTTCGTATCCTTGTTCCTCTAGAAGCTGCACAGTGTCCATAGCGCGAATAGCTACCATTAATTTGGATCGATTCTCGAACACGAATTCGCGCGAATGGATAATCATGTCGAAATGTTCCTCGGTTGGAAAAACGAAGCTGGACAAATTGGCGCCGCGATCCAACAGAATAGCGACTAAGTTCGACGAAAAATTCGCCACGGCCCACTGAAGTGGGGTTCTGCCCAAGGCGTCGCGAGCGTCGATCTGCAGCGTCATTCCTATTTCGTCGATCGTTGTGAAAAATAATGCCGTCAATTCGTTGTCGCGATACATACATATCTGACTAACGATGTGAAGAGGTGTCATACCATTGCGTGCAGCCAAATTTGGATTGGCGCCGTTTCTTAGCAGGAACTGGGTCACGCTTTTGTTGTTGTGGTACAGAGCCCAGAACAGCGCCGTTCGGCCACAATCGTCTTTAGCGTCGATTTGTAACGGACGGCATCTATCGATGCCGCACTTGAACAGCATTTCCGCCAATTCAACATCGCCTCTGTAGCCAATTGCGTGCAGAGGTGTCATTCTGCGCGCATTAGCCCAATTGGGATCGGCGCCGCTTCTTAGCAGTAATTTAGCCACCTCGTTGTGGCCGCCGCGAAGAGCGAAGTGTAGCAGTGGAACATTTGCTTTCGGATGCGCAAGATCAGGATCCTGGCCGACCTCGAGAAATTTTTTGACGGCATCGACGATGCCCAAGTGGCAAGCCACGTGGAAGTGCGTTAATCCATCTTCATCGACGTAGTTCAGGTCAAACCTGTCGTATATTTTAAAGAGCTCGCGGACCACGTTTTCTCGGTTGCAGCACCAGCTTCGAGCCACGAGATGCACCGGTGTAGTGCGACGCAGCAGTGGCTTGCCGTTTTTATCGACTTCGGTCTCGTCTTTGTAGCCGCTACGAGCCACGAATTCAACGATTCTTTGGCTCTGTCGATTTCCTATGTTCTTCTTTCTCTTCGTTACAGCCTCCGAGAGAAGACACTCGATTTCTTGAGGATAGAAAATGTCTCGAAGATTCGGAAGTTGGCCCCTCCATTCGCTAAACAATTTGTCGAGTTCACAGAGAACTTCAAATCTGTCCCGTTCAATCTCCCAATTCATCTTTTCTCTTAAAATCTCCAATTTTGCCGAGTTGAGTTGGCCATTGTAATAATCCGTATCCATGTTTTACGAATTGTAATCGGACTGGCCACCAGCGTAAAAAGTTACTTCGGATTAATATTTAAAAATTGTTCTGCGCACTCACTGATAACACACAATTTCTTATAATACAAATTTTATTTTACACTTTTCACAAAGAACACTTTCTGTAGTCGATGAAATTTTTCTTATAGCTCCTCACGCACTGAGACGTGTTACGAATGCAGGTACACTATGATCTGAGCCAAAAAAACACATGGCGACTTAGTAATCTAATACACGCACGGACTCACGCGTGATTTGAAGAGAAAGTCAAAAACTCGTGGCTATAATGAAGACGCCTTATTAACTCTATTTCACCTACATAGCTTGGATTCGAAGAGTAGTGCCCCCAAACGCAGTACATATTGACCGCGTAATACAAATTCGTTATGCAAATTGTAATTTCTATTGTGAAAATATTATTTTTTATTTTTTAGTATTTTTAACACAATTAAAGTAACAATAATTAAAAATCGTTAAAAATGTTAAGTTTTTATGATAACGATCGAAAATTAACGAAGAAACAAATTAAATTAAATTTGTTTAATAACAATCAGTTTTAATAAATCGTTTAAATAAATTAAAAATGATTGTTCAGAATGAGTTTGCGCTGGCGTGCATACTTTTTGATAATTTAAATTAAAATTCCAGAAAACACAGCCCATAGAAAATATTTTTCTACAACGATTTTGGTCCGTATTAAAGGTCTGTACCTTAAAAACTTTAATCTGAACTTTGTGCACCGAGTGGCCTCATGTCGTTATACCTCAAGGCTCCAATAAATCTCCTAATCAATCAATTAACATCAAAATGCTAAAATAGCAAAAATAAACTATTTCTCGATGCAAAAGCCTACTGAGCAACTTTTTTCACATTTTTTAGGTCTCCAAGATATAAATTTTATGATAAAAATGTAAATTGATATTAGTCTGTGATTCATATACAAAAAAATGCCAAAGAGGAGTGAATTGATGTATAAAGCTCCTTAAGGGTCCTCTATACACACTCGGTCGGTAACTATATTCGCGTATTTTGTACCCATTTTTTTCATTTAGTATACAACCTATGGTCTTGAAATTTTTTGGGAGTGATCATGAAACTAATACAAATGTGCCTATGAAGCTATTTTTTCAGATAATTGAAAAAAAAAATTTTTTACAATATTTATATGAAAAAATAGCTTCATAGGCACATTTGTATTAGTTTCATGATCACTCCCAAAAAATTTCAAGACCATAGGTTGTATACTAAATGAAAAAAATGGGTACAAAATACGCGAATATAGTTACCGACTACAGTGTGTATAGAGAAGCCTTAAGAGCTCTCTATTCTCACTCAGTCGATAAAGAATACATGATCATTTTGTACCCATGTATTTTTCATTCTCTAGGTAACTGTTTAACTTGAAATATTGTGTGATTGATTATGAAACTTATAGAAACACCTATGCCTATAATTTGTATATCATTTGATTAAACTAAATTTCATACTTGGCTCTATTGCAATTCATTCGCTTGTCTATTAACAACAACGCGATGTAATACTTGCGCTATATACGTACCTAAAATAATCATCCGATGAACCTTTCGATGTAAACGATTACGACTCTGAATATAATTATATAAATAATATCAACTCGCGCTGTACGAAATACACACTCCACCAGCGATACATACATAATGTAATAATTTGCAATCAATCATCGAGCGCTCGGTGTGTTCTTCAAACGCCTCCGCGCACAATCGGGACGAGGCCCAACTTCGAACGAAACATGCCGCTGCTGCTCGGAGAGCATCGAACGAAAAAAAGGAGAGAAATAAATCTGCAACGCGGCCAAGTGTATGTACGGAATGTATATTTCACGCGTTTTGTATACGCACTTGCTATGTTACCTCGTAGACACGAGCTTTCGCGCGCGCTCTCGTGTGTGTGTGTGTGTGTGTAAGAACATATCGTATACATATGTTATTTATAAAAATACACTTTGCGCTGCTCTTTATTCGCTCTCCCATATCTATATATACCCGACGAGTGTTTATTAATAGGATTCGTTCGTTTTTAGCCTCTCTCGCGCCGCGGCTCGCAGACGCAGACACGCGCGTAACTCGACTATCAACGCAAAAATCAGTAGTTACACACGTGAATTTTGGGAATATTGACCCCCTCCCCCGCGGCTGAGATACATATTGTATATATTGTGCATACCAATGAAGGCCCTGAACTCTCGGAATCCGTCCTCGGAAATTTTTGCAGTTTTCAGCTCGCGTCAAAAGTTGCTCGACATTACACAATGCGCGACGCACGATAATAAATTATATATAAAGGCTATAAATAGTTCGCCGCATGCCACCGCAAATTATAAATATAAAATATATTACGCTTCTCGTTACAGCGATACGTATCTCTCAAAGTGCACTCGATGCGTCGATTGAATATCCTTTCTCGATTGTAATCGATCTACATATTATCGTTGTTATTATTATTATTATGATCGTACGGATATACACACACGCATTGTTGTTTGTGAGAGAGATTTATACAACGTCATCGGTGAGATTCGAAAATACATCGTCACGAGAGATCGAGATCCTTGACGTTCTGTCGGTATACATTGTATAATGTATATAATATGCAGTGGGTGTAATAATGTATTATGCAGCTTCACGGAAGATGCAGAAGATTCCACAGGTTTGATTAATATGCATGCAGGAGTCAATGGTTGGCCTATATACTTTGTAACGCATTAATATTATAATAAATACGTTAGAAAAATGATCGTGCGTCGTATTTTTTTTTATCAAACGTCAGTACATATAGCCTCTTTGTATACAAACATTGTCACGAGGAAAAATTAGAGGAATCGTGACGCGTTTCGCGCTAAACTGCGATGGTGTAGTATGCGCGGAACACAATACAGTCGAGTATATTTGTAGTATTTGTAGGAAAAACGTAGAATTTCATGAAAAGCTACTCGCTTTTTTATATCATAAACGCGTTTATACACACGCGCCACACGATTGCCACCGTCGTCGTGACGATCGTTACACGTGTCGCTTTTCGTTATTATTGTTAATTTAATTTTTTTTCTTCGTCAACATTTAAAACTCGAGACGATAAAAATGGGAAAAAACGCAGCAGAAACAGCACCGAAAAAAAAACGACTCCGAACAATCGAATCCGAAACGAAATCCAAATATTCGCGCGTTCGTTTTTTTTTTAACTTTGCTTTTTTGCTTTTTATGTAACGTCAATGTTTGCCGGTGGCAAATAATCAGCGTCACCAACGATGTAGACTCAATTTTTTTTTTTCGTAAAAATATCCACGCAAACATTAGAGATCGTTACAAACAATATTTGCTCTTTCGAGTCGAAATTTTGCCCAAATTATGCAACTCTGGAAATCTCTTTACTTTTTTTTCTATCGACTTTTAAAACTTGATTGCTATATAAAAATACGTATGCATGCCTCAATGTGCACAATCAGCAACAAGAGCAATGAGTTGTTTCGATGATACGGTTTAAAAAAAAAAAATTTAATAATAATACCCGAGCCTGTGACTCACGGTGACACTGACCAACGAGTTATCTTTTGTTGAAAACCCTCGTGTCAAATCATTGCAAAAAATTTTCGTTTTTATTCTCTTGTCTTTTTTTTTTAGCCAACGAGAAAATATAATTTTCCAAAAAAACGATTACTCGAAGGTCGATAACTCTCTCTCTCTCAATCTCCGAGTTAACGCGCAGTTGATAGTTTTTTCAGATGAAAAGTAAACAGGAGCAAATTTTTCAGAACGATCCGGACAATAATTTTACTGGATGTAATCTCAACCCAACGCTAAAAGATGCTCTGCATCGCTGCATTGTACACGAGCGTATAGTAGTAAGTGTATAGTGTGCACGACGCCTTTGAAAGTGTCTCTCTCTCTCTGTCTCTCATTCATTGAATTTGAAACTTCCTGTTGTAGCATATATACGGCGCATATAGATATACGCATTGCATATTATGCGACACAAGAGATAGATCGGTTCATTCGCGTACACACGCTTTTCGACCATGTGATATTCTCTCTTTTACATCTCGGCTCGTTTAATATATTGGCGTCGCCGCACTCGAATGGAGCCTCGTACGATCGTGATAATGTATCGTGTCGTCTACACATGCTGTTGGCGCATATAATAATCGAAAATATTATTTCAATATAAACATATATGATTTTAAAAATAAACTCGTGTGTTGTCTTTATAAGCGCCGCTCGTCGATTTTTACCGATCGCAAAGCAAAATATAAAGTCGCGCATCGTATTAATGAACAAAAACGAGAACCGCTTACAATTGCACTTTGTATTATAAAAAAACATAAAATTTAAAACTCAATTTAATTACTCTCTCTCTCACGCTGTTATTATTAACAAGAGCGTCTCTCTCGTGGTCGCGATCGTTATAACAGCAGCAGGAGTAGCAGCCCGAGTCGTGTAAAGTAAACAAGCCGAGAGGCACAAATTGTTCGCGAGATATCGCGTACTGTACAACGTACATATAGTATAGTTGCATATAAATGTAATTATGTATTTACGCTCTTTGCGCTCGACTCGCGATAGTGGTATATAGTAGTTGGTTGTTGCAGTTTGTAGTATGTATAACGCGGAGCAGAAGTGCGCGATGATAGCGGGAGAGCGACAGGCGGGCAGCAATGGCATACATCTCTCTCTCTGTCTCACACTCACACATATTACGGACGCATACATCGTGTTCGTTGCTTATAACACTCGTTTTATGTAACGTTCGCGCGTGAAAATATGGCAAATATATATACATGTAGTACGATGCAAGCTCGACGAGTTGTGCTCGATGATTTCTCGAGAAAATTTGTCGCCGCGACTCGCACGGCGAGTATCGAACTCTTTTTCGAGTACGTGCGCAAGTGTTTGAGTATATTAAAAAAAAAACAAAAATAATCACAACACACGGCACGCTCGAACGCCGCCGTGCAGCACCGAATCGAAATCAGACCAAAACATAAAAATCGACACAGAAAGCAGAATATATATTCAATTTGTAAGTGACGTACCTGAGCCTCATAGGCTGCTCGTGGTGCATCGTAACGTGGTGTCTCGATGCGCCTGCCTACAATTTTGTCCACGTGTTTCTATCTGTGTTTCACTCACACACTCACGCGCACGCACAGAGCTTCGACAGATATATATATATATATATCTGCCCGTCAAAAATCACTTGCACTTTTATTATTTTTCTCGACGAACGAAGCACTCTGGAACGACAGCACGCAGAGAGAACAACGGCAACGACGCCCACTGCGCGCGAGGCGAGAGAGGAACAGCTGATCGCAGCACACGTTGCGAATCTCTGACTTCTCGAATTTATTTCATTTGGATTTGCCTCTTTCGCGTGCGTATATCATTTAAATATACTTGTCTTGGCCTCACTCGCGTTATATCAAGCCGAACGAACGTTTTACAATAAAAAACAGCAAGCGCACGAGTTAAATTAGAGACAACAACAACAACGCACAACTGTCAGTGCGCTGGTACGTCAGACCCTTGTGTGCGTGTATTGTATCGAAGAACACACTCATACGCACACTTGTAAAAAGTCAGTATCGGGCCGCACAGAAAAAGAACTCACAGAAGTAGGAAATTCATGTGTGCCGATAGTTGTGCGATACACACATCGGCAATGTGCACGACCTCGCTGACGGAGCACCACTCGGCGATCTCAATACGGACACGCTATCTCGAACGGCACGACGACGACTATATGTGCACGATAGAATCGCGTACACACATATATGCAGCGGTGCTCTAATAATACGAGGATTCAGTTATGTTATATACGTATGTTGTTGCCGCTGCTGTTGCATGGGCCCCTGATGCGCGATCTCACGTAAGGCACACACACACTCGTTTTGCTGCAAGCTGCGCGAGTGACTTTTTTTTTGTTGTTGCTTTGCTTTCTTTGCTCTTTTTTGGCAACGATGCTATACGCGCGAAGAACCGGCAACGATCATTACACGAAGTTAGACGCACTTTTTTTGATGTGTTTATATATACACAATACACACACACTGGTATCATCACCACTCACGATCACGTTGCATTCACGACACTTTTCTTTCTTCTATTCTTCCTCTTCTTCTTCTTTTTTTTACTTCACTTCGCTACTACTATTCCGTTGTCGTCTTTGTGTGCGTATTGGCAGTCGTATTATTGGTTAAGTATGGAAGACTACACGGCACAGTAGTATTTCTGTAGTAGCTGTAGTTTATTATCGAGTAGCTACTCGATACACACAACAATACGAGGGAGCTCCGAAATAAACAAGGCAGCAGACTGTACGGGCACTTGTATACACGTTATATAGAGTTGCGGGGCTTTTTCCGAACGTCGTCGTCGTCGTCGTCGGTTGATTTAAAATATGTAACGTTCACTGCGGATATAATATACCACACACACACAGACAATATATTTAACGATGATGCACTTGGCGAATGTGTGTGTGTATCGTCTCCTTTTCACTGCGCCTCGACACTCTCGTTGTGCTGTTGTCGGTGTGTTTCTCTCTCTCTCTCTTCGATTATATTATGACGAGCGCAGGAGAGGAGCAGCATATAAGCAGAGAGATATTATTATACATGCTCGCAGCAGCTCTTTTTTGGACGAAATGTATTATATATATTATTATACGCACAAACACACAGAATGCAGATTTCTCCGAGAGGCTCTTTTTTTTTTTTGTTATTTATGTAATGATCTTCTGCAGCAGCGGAGACGACTTCGCGAGAGCACGAGCACGACGTCGAGAACTGGCGAAAAATATGACAAAATCGACCGAGCTCACTGTGTTTACTATGATAATAACGCACACTTGCTGCTGAATCTATCTCTCTCTCTCTCTCTCTTTTACACTAATACACACACTGTTAATAGCCGCTTCTTCTTCTCGTATCTCTTCTTCTTCTTCGTTTTTTTTTTTTTTTTTAATATTTTTTGCTACTTAAATATTTTCACGTCGCGTGTATACACACGGATAATAATCGCACCACACACGTACTGATCCGTTGCTTCGATGCACTATAGACACACACGCGCACACACAACAGCATCGACATTAGCATCGATTACGAAGAACATACATGTATATATACGAAGACTCGGCTGTATGCACATTTACACGTACGCGCGCCACAGAGAGATACGCGTGCGTTTTTTTTTGTTTTCGCTTTGCGTTACATTGACGTACGAAAATTGATACATACAATATATTATATGTACACGTACTTCACTAAAATTTAACAATAAAATAATCCGTCGTCGTGTTTACGATTGTATATAAAATTTGTAGTGAGTAGTGGTAGTAGTACGTTGTGTTTCGCGTAGCGCGCAAAATCGGAATCGATCGAACGTTTTTTTCTCGTATTATTATTTCGCGGACGTGCAGGAAAATGCGTGCGTTACGTTTACGCTGTATAGCGCGTATATATAGCGCGGGCAAACCGGCTAAAAACAGTCCGAGACAGATCCGCGCGTTGCCATTGGCCGTGTCATACTGATCGGGTTGAGGTTCGCGAGTACGAAGTCGGCGTGCGTTGTGTGTTGCCTCTGCTGCCAACTTGTGTCTTACATCTGTGTGTATAAGTTTGCACACAGACAAGCAAAGACACACGGTATGTATATATAGCAAACTCGGAGCTCTAAGTAAGCGCCAAAGAGGCAGCACAGACACATATTGGCAGAAACGCACACATATGTAGGGGGACCGAGAGACCGCATGATATTATACGTATAGTCTTTGCCCGAGCTGCCGTTGAGCGGCAGCACCGATGAATTTGCCGCCGCCGCCGCTTTGCAAGTTTGCACACTTGCATACATATACACGGATGCATACTTGCGCACACACGCGAGCCATATACGCAATTATGTATTTCGCGTGTGCGACTATATATATCTCCTCAACGTATAATGTGTACAGAAGCATTACGTCGCGGAAAGAAAGGATGTATCCGCGAGTATACGCACATGCATTCGAGTATGTGCAGACGCGAGTGTTTATATTGTATATATATGCGGGTGACAAAGTGTAAAATCTTCGTATCGCTGGTGGCATTTTGGTGTGTTTCGTTGAATCAATTGTTCAGGAGCTCGAGTGGGAGGGATGAAAAATCGTCTTTCCGTCGTTGACTGACACAAGCTCGCGCGCGAAAAACTCCCGCACTGCCGCGAGCCACACGCGGCTCCAAACCTCCGTATACAAACACCTGTTGCTCGCAGCTTGTCTATATGGCGGATTTTACCGAAACACGAGCACGTTTCTCACGTCTCGGTGTCGCAAAATTAAACGGAATCGATGCAAAAAATAATATGCTAAGAACGATGTTTATTTCATAGGGTGACTTTCTAACCGCAAGAACCTTAAAACTATAATAATTTATTGACGCAGGCGTAAAAGTGGAAAATGTTCCTTCAAAATTTTGTTATTCAAAACTTAAAATTGACTCTTTTTTTCACAAGCAAGCGTTTTTTTGTGTACCTACATTTTTTTAACAAACAGAACTAATTCATTTTTAACTTCTCTCAATCCGTGAAGTCCATGTTTTAGGCCACAGCATTAGATTTTTTTTACCGGTCGAACATTTAAATTTTATTTTTACAACTTTGATATGACAGCAGTTGCGCTACAAAATTCAATTGTTCAAATAACTTGTTTCTCTTCGACATTTTCGAATACTGGCTTCTTCAACGGATTTTCCCCTGGAAGTGGTATGAAATGTTTGAAAAAGTTCACGTGTCCCTTTCATACCTCAAATAAAACTGAAATAACTGTAGAGCTCCATTATTCAAAAATTGCTTTAGTTTTTAGCTTATTAAACGCAGCTGACAGTTGTAGAATATCTGTTTTGGAAAGATTTTCAGAAACTTGAACTTGAAGAATGTGTGTTTCGGTAGAATGAGCCACATACATTGGCACGCAACCTGTTGAATGCGCTTCGTATTTATACGTACGTTTCATACGCATGAACGCGACTTATTTTTTCATACTAAGAAATACCTACAGATGAAATGGCGAAAAATGTTTAAAAAATATTTTACAGGCACATTATCTACAATTTTTTAACTCTTATACAGTGGCGTTGAATAGCTTTTTCCAAGCAAAAAAGATCTACAAAACCCGCATTAATGTACCTCGCTCCGCTTTTCATTCACAGTGCCAAGGGTTAGAGACCAAAAACGTAAACACAAACAATAAATTGTTGAAATCGGCCTGCAAAAAAAATTACCCCGATAATGAAAAAATGTTTTTAAGACTCATTATTGAAAATTATTGAAATCGACACATGTTTCTTTATCGCCCGACAATTGTTTTTTTATACATCTACGCTTTCCTACTCGAAAGGGGGATCGATATTTTAAAGTTACTACTGAAAATTAAACTTTTTTTTACACGACGTGAGTGCAATATACAGTGGTAGGTCATCGAGCCATGGCGCGTGGTGCGAAATGTTGAAATGAATATTAACATTTTTTATAATAATACTCAATGGCACATGGAGCTTTTTTAGAGTATTCAAGGGGCTATTCTACTTTGTCGGCCATAAAAAAAGGTATTTTCCGCAAATTTTTTTTTAAGCAATCTATGACAGGTATCATTCTAAATCTTTTTGGGGTTGATAAAGGTAGTATTGAAGTATATAAAAAAAATTTTTTTTTTGTTTTACTATACATATATGTGTATAATGCAGTCATGTGTGCAGGCACGAAAAAAAAACAGGTGCGCACTGTCCTACTGATTCAGCAATAATGAAACATCTGAAACACAAAATGAAAAAAGCCTTTTATTCAGTGCATGGTTGGCTATAGTTGGGACCAAAATTTTCATTTTTGGGTCAAAAATAACAAAATGGCGGCCGCTTGAGCAAATGGAATAAAAAACGATTTTTTTTTGTCGGTTTTTCCTTATAAAAAAATAGAAAAAATTTGAATTTTGACAAAATTTTGGTTCCAACCATACGTATATATGTAACAAATAAGTGGTTAAAATTTCAGACGAATCGATCCAGTAGTTTTTGAGAAATCACTGGGACCATATCGAAAAACATCATTTTGAGAAAAACGCGTTCAAAGTTTTTTTTTCGAATAGTTAAAAATTTGATACTTACGATTAATCAGCGATACCGGCGCCATACAGACGACCTTTAAATTCTTCATGAAATTGATTTTCATCCATTCTGGTGTCTCTGCGGCTTGCTCTATCTTTCTGAGACAAGTCAGTGCTACGGCGGTTCGCTAAACGTATGCGCTGCTCGTCGCGCTTCTCAGCGTAAGTAGAGGCATAGGCTCTGATTTTTAAGTTTAGCTCATCCATCATTTTTAGCACGGTGCAAAATCCTTCATTGAAGATACAAGCAAATATGTTGGTTGCAATTTCAACAATTACACCACCGGAAAAAATATGTTTTGGTGCCATCATCCACACGCAATGGTTGAAGCTCTCGTTATTATTTTGCGTGTGGCCACCTAAACATCTTTGCAGCTAAACTTTGATTAAAGTTCAAAATCATTTACAACAACGTGCTCAGCGCTTATAATAAGCCTATACAGTACGTTACAACATCTGATTATATGTATATAATGAGCCAAAATTCGAAAAAAGGGGTGTAGCTGCCAGGCGTATTATACTGGTACAAGCGTACACGCGCACTAAGAGATGCGTGCCGTTGCAAAGATTATACTTAGAAGGCTTTGATCATTCTGAAATTTTGACACAATATTTTCAAAGACATTTACTTTCGAAAAATGAAATAAAAAAAAAATCGATTTTTTGAAATGGATAAAGTAGAATAGCCCCTTAATTTTAAACTGTTAAAAAAATTCTCCCAAGAAATTGTTGCCCAGTTTAAATTATAAACTGGTTTGAATATTGTAGGCAAAATATATGATCAGATAAATCAGTATCTTCATTGTAAACAGTATGATTATAAACAGTTTTGAAATAGTCCCTCAAACACTGATCATGTTTATAGTAAAATTGATTAAGTTTGAAAGTCGAGCCACAATATCAAAAGATCAATTTTGCTCATTCAATTTTTGTGTCACTAAGTAGAAGGATCCAACGATTATTTTAGGCGCCACAATGGATAAAAGTGAAAAGAAATCCGAGGAAGTTGTTTCGGAAAATAATTCAAGTCAACATGACATTGTTGTTTCAGACGACAAACAAAACATTGGTGATATGTGTCAGGGGACATTTATACTAGAATCAAGTATGGTAACTCACAGAGACACAATTCACAATAAAGAGAAAAATTATGCATGCGACAAGTGCGAAGATAAATTCGAGTTCCGAAGTCATTTGAGTAGGCACCAAATATCAGTACACAAAGGCCACAACGATTTTGCATGCGATCAGTGTGAGAAAAAATTTGTGAAAAATTCGAGTTTGTTAACGCACCAAAAATTAGTACACAAAGATGGTGATGATTACTCATGCAATAAGTGCAAGAGGAAGTTTGAAAATAAGTCAACTTTACTCAAGCACAAAAAAATATTCCACGAAGTTTTCAAAAATTACTTATGTGA
This sequence comes from Trichogramma pretiosum, assembly GCF_000599845.2. Classification (NCBI taxonomy): domain Eukaryota; kingdom Metazoa; phylum Arthropoda; class Insecta; order Hymenoptera; family Trichogrammatidae; genus Trichogramma; species Trichogramma pretiosum. The sequence goes on from NW_019641677.1 coordinate 442,565, forward strand.
AATGTGCGCAAAGAGATTTGATACCAAACAGAGTTTGCTTTTGCACATAAAGATGGTACACAACTATTGCAAAGACTTAAACTGCAGAGAGGGTGAGAAAAATTTTGGAACAAAATCGGATTCGATCAAGCACCAAAAGGCAGTCCATGTAGGTAAAAAAGGCTATGCTTGCGAGAATTGCGAGAAAAAATTTGGACGTAAATCGGAAATGATTAAGCACCACAACACAGTCCACGAAGGTCGTAAAGATTTCGCATGCGACAAATGCGAGAAAAAATTTGGACAAAAATGTCATTTGCTTTATCACCAAAGGGCAATACACGAAGGTCGCAAGAATTTCGCTTGTGACAAGTGCGAAAGGAAATATGGAAATAAATTCGATTTGTCGAAGCACCAAAAATCAGTCCACGAAGGTCGCAAAGATTTTGTATGCGACAATTGTGAGAAGAAATTTGGATTCAAATCAGCTTTGATGTTGCACCAAAAAACGATCCACGAAGGTCGCAAAGATTTCGCATGTGACAAGTGCGGGAAGAAATTTGGAAAAGCGTCAAATTTGTTTCACCATCAAAAGACAATTCACGAAGGTCGTAAAGATTTCGCATGCGACAAATGCGAGAAGAAATTCGGAAGTATTTCATATTTGCATGTGCATCAAAGGACCGTACACGACGGTAGTAAGAATTTTGCATGCGAAAACTGCGAGCAAAAATTTGCAGAAAAACGGAGATTGCTCTTACACCAGAAGTTAGTCCACGAAGGTCGAAGAGATTTCGCCTGTGACAAGTGCGAAAAAAAATTTGGAATTAAATATGATTTGTTGAGGCACCAAAAAACAGTCCACGAAGGTCGTAAAGATTTTGCGTGCGAAAAGTGCGGAAAAAATTTTTCACTTAAATGTAATTTGATCACCCACCTAACGGCAGTTCACAAAGGTGTTAAAAATTTTGCATGTGACAAATGTGAGACGAAATTCGCACGAAAATCAGATTTGTTCAAGCACCAAAGGGCAGTCCACGAAGGTCGCAAAGATTTCATATGCGACAAGTGCGACAAGAAATTTGGAGATAAATCGAGATTAATTAGACATCAAAGGACAATCCATGAAGGTCGCAAAGACTTTGTTTGCGATAAATGCGAGAAAAAATTTACACAAAAAGTTCATTTGATCACGCACCAAGAAATAGCACACAAAGGTTAAAAGGTGACCCATGAGACAAATGCGAGAAGAAATAATGATTGCATGTATATAGTATAGAATAGATACTTAAACACACACTCTTCTAAAATTTCAATAAAAATTGTGATAAAATGATTGTTTATGACCTAAACCTTGGGGTTCAAACCTCATTGTTCTTTTATTCACTGTCATGGTAGTGTTTTTTTTAGCCACATGGTTACCTGCAGCTATTCAAGCAACAATAAGTCAAGAGTTCTTTTCAAATCTTATTTAAAACTGAATTTTTTATATAAACCTCACGTAATAATATTGCGACTCTGTACTAATGAAACATGCACTTCGACAATGAAACATTTCGATAAATTCGTGGACGGTCACTGTTTATTTTTGCTTAGAGAAAAGTGATCAGTAATAACAATAATATCTCACTGAAAGAAAACAACTTGTTAACCGTTTAATAATTTAATTTAAGCCAAAAAATGTTTTCTATATTTCTTCAATTGTAGTTGAAAGCTCTTAAAATTTTTATCAATTACTTGTACCAATCAAAAATTTCATCTTGAAGCTTTTCAAATTATATTGGCGTCAAATGGAAGTTTGTTTATTTTATTTATTCGTTCGGATCGATCTTTTAAAGTAACTACTGAAAATTAAACTTTTTTTTACACGACGTGAGTGCAATATACAGTGTCAGGCCATGGAGCCGCGGCGCGTGGTGCAAAATTTTGGAATGAATATTAACATTTTTTACAATAATACTCAGTGGCCCAGGAACCATTTTTAAAGTATTTAATTTTAGAAAGCCGAAAAATTCTCCTAAAAAATCGTTGCCAAGTTTAAATTATATACTGATTTGAAAATTGTAAGCAAAATATATGATCAGATAAATCAGTATCTTCATTGTAAACAGTATGATTATAAACAGTTTTGAAATAGTCCCTCAAACACTGATCATGTTTATAATAAAATTGATTAAGTTTGAAAGTCGAGCCACAATATCAAAAGATCAATTTTGCTCATTCAATTTTTGTGTCACTAAGTAGAAGGATCCAACGTTTATTTTAGGCGCCACAATGGATAAAAGTGAAAAGAAATCCGAAGAATTTGTTTCGGAAAATTGTTCAAGTGAACATGACATTGTTGTTTCAGACGACAAACAAAACATTGGTGATATGTGTCAGGGGACATTTATACTAGAATCAAGTATGGTAACTCACAGAGACACAAGTCACAGTAAAGAGAAAAATTACACATGCGACAAGTGCGAAGATAAATTCGAGTTCCGAAGTCATTTGAGCAGACACCAAATATCCGTACACAAAGGCTGCAAAGATTTTGCATGCGATCAGTGCGAGAAGAAATTTGTGAAAAAATCGAGTTTGTTTACTCATCAAAAATTAAAACACAAAGATCGCGAAAATTTTACATGCAACAAGTGCGAGAGAAAATTTGAAAATAAATCAACATTACTCAAGCACAACAAAATATTCCATGAAGTTTTCAGAGATTATTTATGTGAAAAGTGCGCCAAGAGATTCTCAAGTAAACAGAGTTTACTGACACACGTAAAGGGAGTCCATGACGGTCGCAAAGATTTTGTATGCGATCAGTGCGAGAAAAAATTTGTGAAAAAATCGATGTTGTTAACGCACGAAAAATTAGTACATAAAAATCGCGATGATTTAACAAGCAACAAGTGTGAGAGAAAATTTGAAAATAAGTCAATTTTACTAAAGCACAAAAAAATATTCAACGAAGTTTTCAAAAATTACTTATGTGAAATGTGCGCCAAGAGATTTGATACCAAACAGAGTTTGCTTTGGCACATAAGGACAGTACACGAGGGTCGCAAAGACTTAAACTGCAGAGAGCGTGAGAAAAATTTTCGAACAAAATCGGATTCGATCAAGTACCAAAATACAGTCCATGTAGGTAAAAAAGGCTATGCATGCGAGAATTGCGAAAAAAAATTTGGACGTAAATTGGATATGATTAAGCACCACAACACAGTCCACAAAGGTCGCAAAGATTTCGCATGCGACAAATGCGAGAAAAAATTTGGACAAAAATGTCATTTGTTTCATCACCAAAGGGCAATACACGAAGGTCGGAAAAATTTCGCTTGTGACAAGTGCGAAAGGAAATATGGAAATAAATTCGATTTGTCGAGGCACCAAAAATCAGTCCACGAAGGTCGCAAAGATTTTGTATGCGACAACTGTGAGAAGAAATTTGGATTCAAATCAGCTTTGATGTTGCACCAAAAAACGATCCACGAAGGTCGAAAAGATTTCGTATGTGACAAGTGCGGGAAGAAATTTGGAACAGCGTCACAATTTTTTTTACCATCAAAATACAGTTCACGAAGGTCGTAAAGATTTCGCATGCGACAAATGCGAGAAGAAATTTGGACAAATATCGAATTTGTACTCTCACCAAAAAATAATCCACGAAGGTCGCAAAAATTACACATGCGACAAATGCGAGCAAAAATTTGCAGAAAAACGGAAATTGCTTTTACACCAGAAGACAGTCCATGAAGGTCGGAGAGATTTCGCATGTGACAAGTGCGAAAAAAAATTTGGAATTAAATATGATTTGTTGAGGCACCAAAAAACAGTCCACGAAGGTCGTAAAGATTTTGCGTGTGAAAAGTGCGAAAAAAATTTTTCACATAAATGGAATTTGATCACTCACATAACGACAGTTCACGAAGATTTTGCATGTGACAAATGCGAGAAGAAATTCGTACAAAAATCAGATTTGTTCAAGCATCAAAGGGCAGTCCACGAAAGTCGCAAAGATTATGCTTGCGACAAGTGTGAAAGGAAATTTGGACGTAAACATAATTTACTCACGCATCATAAAGTGGTACACAACAGTCGTAAAGATTATGAATGCGACATGTGCGAGAGGAAATTTGGGGAACGAGGCAATTTAATCAAACACCAAAGAGTAGTCCATGAAGGTCGCAAAGATTTTGCGTGCGACTATTGCGAGAAAAAATTTTCACTAAAAGGGAATTTGAACGTACACAAAAGAACAGTCCACGAAGGTCGCAAAGATTTCTCATGCGACAAGTGTGAGCAGAAATTTGGAGATAAATCGAGATTAATTAGACATCAAAGGACAATCCATGAAGGTCGCAAAGACTTTGTTTGCGATAAATGCGAGAAGAAATTTACACAAAAAGTTCATTTGATCAAGCACCAAGAAATGGTACACAAAGGTTGGAACGACGATTACCCATGAGTCAAATGCGGGAAGAAATAATAATTGCATGTATATAGTATAGATACTTAAACACACACCCTTCTAAAATTTCAATAAAAATTGTGCTAAAATGATTGTGTATGACCTGAACCTTGGAGTTCAAACCTCATTGTTCTTTTATTCACTGTAATGGTAGTGTTTTTTTTTTTTAGTCACATGTTTACCTGCAGCTGTTCAAGAAATAATAAGCCGAGAGTTTTTTTTCAAATCTTATTTAAAACTGAATTTTTTATATAAACCTCACGTAATAATATTGCCACCCTGAGCTAATAAAACATGCCCTACTACAATGAAACATTTCGATAAATTCGTGGACGGTCACTGTTTATTTTTGCTTAGAGAAAAGTGATCAGTTATAACAATAATATCTCACTGAAAAAAATCAAATTGTAAACTGTTTAGTAATTTAATTTAAACGAAACAATTTTTTTTATATTTCTTCAATTGTAGTAAAAGCTCTTAAGATTTTTATCAATTACTTTTGCCGATCGAAAATTTCATCTTGAAGCTTTTCAAATTATATTGGCGGCAAATGGAAGTTTGTTTGTGGGCGAATATTAAACGTTTTTTAGATTTCCCCCAAGCTAACGAAAGCAGTGGTCAATTCGGAGTCGGTAAAGTAGCAGCCGCCTAACAGATCAAGATGCATCTGGTCCAAGGCATATGAGTGAAAGCAGTTCAACCGGCAACGTCTCTGTAATGCCGAGTAAAAATATTCTACTTTTCTCTACTCTCTCTTTCTCTTTCTCTCTCGCATACGCATATGTCTGTACGAGTTTCTCGTCTCCAACGGCATGTATACACAATAGTCGAACTCATTTACATCAGTAACGATTAGAAAGTGTAAACTCAGCGATAAAGGGGCGTTGCTTATGTATATCTTCACAGATGTTAGGCACTTGAGAGGCCCCTACAAATCTAGTTATATCTAGATTTAAAATTTCTACTCGTTACCAAATTCAACGACTCCTACTCTCCGTAGCTTTTTGTATTTCAATTACATCAGCCACGTCTTCTTTTCTCTCTCTCTTTCTCTCAATAGATCGTAGCGCATGCACAGTCAGTACACGTTACAACGCGGGGCAGTGTGAACGCTAAAAATGAAAAATATCGTAAGCTATACGCGTATGGGTGTGCTACGAGTGAGTGCGATAGCCGATGTTTATAACTCGAGGCCGATATAAACATCATGGGCAACTGCGGACAGTGCGCGATAGTAGACAAATTGAAAGCCTCGCGAGAAGAGACCGATTGGGAGATCGAAGAGGAGCGAGTTCGACTTCTTCATCGAATTAACGAATTATTGACGAAATGGAGAGGTCGTCTGCCGAATCTTCCATCTATTTTTCGGACCGACGAAATCGAGCGTCTTCTCTCTGAGGCTGTGAAAAACGGGAGTAATTGGCAGGAGGTACGATTCGTTGCGTTCGTGGCTTACAGCGGCTACAAGGACAAGCCTCGATTCGACGAAGACAACAATCCATCGAAGCGTCGTACCACACCGCTGCATCGAGTCATCGCACGCGAGGCCAAGCACAAGTACAGATACATCGTTCCTAATCTTTTCCGGATTTACGATAGATTCGATGTGAAATATACCGACGAGTCCGGTTACACGCACTTCCACGTGGCCTGCGCGTGCGGCCGTGTCGACGTCGTCGAGAAATTTCTCGAACTCGGCCAGGATCCCAATTGCCCCGGATACGTCGACTCGCCGCTGAACTTGGCTCTATTCAACGATCACGTGGCGATAGCCGAAGCGCTGCTGAGAAGCGGCGCCAATCCTCATTCAGCCGACGTCGACGGATCGACTCCTCTGCACCTGATTTGCAAGGGCGAACGCGACAGTTGTCGCTTGGCGGAGATAATGTTAGAGCTCTTATACAGCGATAGATATTGGCCGGTTCGGATCGATGCTCGGGACAACGAGGGCAACACGCCGTTGCACTTTGCTCTGCGCTTCGGCCGCATGAAGTTTGCTGCATTTATCTTGAGAAAAGGCGCCGATCCCAATGCAACCAACGAAAAAGGATCCACCCCTCTGCACGTCATCTGCAAGTATCACAGCGACGAGTGGATGGAGGTGTTTTTCTTCATCTTGGACGACACGCGGCAAACCGTGCGGCTCGACGCCCGGGACAATTTGGGCCGGACCCCGCTGCACTTGGCTCTGATCCGCAGCCTCGAGAGGGTGGCCGAGCTGCTGCTGAGACGAGGCGCCGATCCCAACTGTCCCAATAACGACGGATCGTCCCCTCTGCATATCATTTGCAAGAGATGCTGGCACGACGACTTGATGGAGCTGTTTTTCAGGGTCAGCGAAGAAGTTCATCAGCAGCGAGTAGTACAGGTCGACGCTCAAGACAAGTTCGGCGACACGGCGTTGCACTTGGCTCTGCGCAATTGTAAACGTAAAGATGCCGCAACGCTGCTGAGGAGGGGCGCCGATCTGAATTTGTTCAACGCCGAGGGATCGACTCCTCTGCACGAGTTGTGCAAGGAAAACAAGGACGTTGGCTTTGCCAAGTTGCTGTTCGAGATCAGCGACGAATTGAATCGGCCGTTGCAGCTCGAAGTTCGGGACAAATTGGGCAATACACCGTTGCTCTTGGCTCTGCAGCACGGCCACAAGAAAGTAGCCGAATTACTATTGACGAGGGATGCCGACCCTAATTCGATCAATGCGGAGGGATCGACTCCTCTGCACGTTATTTGCGACAAAAAGCATAGCGACGGATCGGCGACGATGTTCTTTGAGATCTGCGCCGAGAAGAATCAGCCGGTGCGGATTGACGCTAGGGACAAGAAGGGCCGGACGCCGCTGCAATTGGCCGTGGCGAATCTGTTACCGTCCGTAGTCGAGCTACTTCTGAATCACGGTGCCGATTTGTCTAGCTTTGCCTTTCCCACCGAGAGCCACTTCGACGAGATATTCGACCCGAAGAAAGATTATTCGAGCCGTTACAGATTGAGACTGGTGTCCGGCTTTCTGGGCGTCATCGAGCATCTCGAGGACAAAGGATACGAGCTGGACCGCAGCGACGCTCTGCTCGTCGTGAAATTTTTCGCCAAACACGGATTGCTCGAAAAATCCGGCCATCTCGACGAATCATGGTACCGCGACGAGGAGTTCGCGCGCAGAGCACAAAATACGGAGATCACGCCGAGTCTGTCGCTCCACGTCTTGATCCAGTTGCCACCCGCAGAGGCGGCTAAACTCGTCACCTACAGGGATTACATGAAGCTAGCGCGCTCGGAAAAATTGAGCCATTTTCATCGAGGTCCGAGACAAGCTTGCGCTCTGCGTCTGTGCGACAAACTGTCGAGAGGATTTTTCCGCTCTTGGGCCGTGTATTTTTTCATGGAACTGACGCGCTACCGATTGCCCTTCGAGTGCTGCAGCGAAACGATCGTCGAGGAGCCGTTGAGGAACGAAGATTTTTGTAATATTTGCTTGGCAGCTACTGGGCAAACAACTGCGGTCCTGGAATCTACAGTGAAAAGCTCCTGTTGGCGATTTATGTACATTTGTGAAACATTTTTTTTCCTGGTGTTATTAAATTATGCAGATTTTGAATAAATTTGAAAGAAAATTTAATTTATCGTTTATTTATTTGTTTATTCATTTACACATTTTACCGATTTAAAAACGACTCAATTACGAAATCGCGGCTCCGATTTAGTTTTCCACTCTTGAAAATATAATACATTTCATGTGATATTATTTTATGTCTCTCGCGCTGTGGTTCGTCATTCTGCACGTGCGTTTGTATAATGCATGTGTCGTTCGATTCTCTCTCTCTTTCTTTCTCGGTGTATATTAGCGACGACGACGACGACGACGCTTCTCCTATCGAGAGTTTGCGAATTGATAAGAAAATCTTTAATTAGCACGCCTCGGCTCTCTGGCGCGGAGAGAGAGAGAGACTCCGAACAAACTTTGCATTCTTTTGTCGACTCGAAGCCTATACACACGTACAAATATGAATATGCGTTTGTGTGTGTATAAACTCGCGCTGCAGGCAGTGCTATAATGAATAACGACGATGATTTTTCGTAGCTTCTCTCGGCGCAATAATATTTGATTTTCGTTTTTGCCGCTGCGCTCGTATACGAAGACAGAGAGAGAGAAAAAAATATATACTCGACGGCGACTGAAGGAAAATCTGTGCTTATGATACTAAACGTCCGTGCTCGTGCGTGTGTGTGTGTGTGTGTGTCAGATTTTTTTCCTCGCACACGACGATTTTCTCGTTTCCAGCGGCAGTGGCTGCTGCGGCGGCAGCAGCGCGATTAGATAGAACCGTATAATCAGCATTACGGTGTGGTTATTTATAGGGTACTGTGTAGTCCTCGATTGTGCATACGCTTAGATCGAGGCAGCAGCGCTTCGAGTATTTACATTGCAATAATAATGAAAATAGATTCGCGTGCCACATTATACACGCACACGATATAAACGATTTGAGAACGATGAGAAAGAGCAGCTCCTCTTTCTTTCTCTCTCTCTTTCTCTCTTTCGCGATCTTCATGCTTGGCGGGGCCAATTGGGGAATATCCTTGCCGTTGCCGCGCGGAGCTACCGATATTGTTTCTATAAATACTCTCAACTGCGCAGATAGTTTTTGAATAAAAACAACGCATATTAATACTCGGACTTTCGAATTGTGTATTTCGCTGATTTTTCAATATATACACGCGCACGCCAATCTTCATCTCGCTTGATAATTTAATAAGATATATGCATGAAAAAAATATGCATCTTCGACGAGAGAATCTTTCGTTTCATTCGCTTCATCGATTGTCAACAAAAAAAAAAAAAATAATAATAATAAATATAATAATATTTAAAAAATTCTTGTGTCCGCACGCGCATACCCGTAGCTTTTTTTACCTCGATTAATGCAAAAAACCAAAATTGAAGGTAAAAAAAAGTCTTCTTCGATTGAGCAAGGATTTTCGAGGAAATTTTTCACGTATACGAAACCACGACTTCGTAATTAAGTTAATTCTTGCATCATTGTATGATACAGGAGTAGAGTTGCATTTTATATATATACACAGCGACATCCGAGATCGGATATTTTAATTTTTTTTTTCTTATCATTATTTTTTCTCTTTTTTTATTTTAATATACGTGTCGACTAAAAGTAATTGCGAACACGATCGCCCTCAGCGATGTCGTTGTTGTTTTTTTTTCTCTCTCTCTCTCTCTCTATACGCGACCGCTATTGTGACGTTTCGCCACTAGCGCGTCGTCGTTCGGATTCTTGCAGCGACAAATTCTCTCTCTCTTTCTCTCTTCGCACGAACACACATGCACAAACACGTGTGTATACGCGGACAGAAGCCGCGGGTGCGCGGAGAGCATTTAAAGCGACGAGGCGAACATCTGCGCTTATCTTATCAGGGTGAAAAGTCAATAGCAGCGAGCGCCGAAGAGAGCTTCGAAGCTCCATTGTCGAGTTCGATCGCGCATATACATATGCGACGCGTTCGCGCGAGGCACCAGTGCGGCAGCGGCAGCAGGGAAAGTTTTGTTTTATATAACGGATAGATGTATACAGAAGCGGGCGCGTATCATGTATGTATCTTGTGTATTGTAGAGCGCGAGTCGAGGAAGGAGGGAGAGAGACAAAATGTGCTAATGTTACGCCGATATTTTCAATCGATTTGCGTCGTTTATTTATATTTACTTTTGTTTTCGTCAAAAAACGTGTATAATTTGGTCAATCGTAATCAGATTTACACATTAACGATGTATCTTTTAATCATATACAAATCTTTTTAATCGTCTATTCTTATCGATGCGAAAAATCGATATTCATGAGCATCGAGGCATGATAATGTAACATTATAAAATAATCCACGCGTATATCCCATCGACTCTTAATATGACGTGATATAGGTAACGCATCAAGAAATATTTTAGAAAAAAAATTATCGGACATGATAAAGATGTGTTGTTATATTTTTTAAACTATACAGTATGCAACCGATAGCCAAACGTATGTACTACGGACGCACATGTTGGGAAGTCCGCGTTGTGGAGTTTGCAGCGATAAGTTGAAATATACTGCATATAACGCGTATCGTGATTATATATTATGACAAATAATTGTTCGCCCTTTCCTATACGCGATGATGCTGTACTCGCTGATCGGTACACTCGCACGCATCTACAAGAACATACACGGAGTGAGTATACCTAGATTGATGGCGATAGCCATTTCTTGTAAAAGTCCTACAGCTGAAAAGCTCCGCGCGGCTATCTTGCGCCACATTGATTTGAGAGAGTACTTTAAAAAGTGATATGCACAATCGCAGATGCAGATTGAATTTCGCGAGTGCGTGCAAGATTTAAAATTACGGAACTCGTGTCACGAAATTTGTACGGCACATTTTTTAGCAATTAGTTTGTACTTTTACATAAAAAAGTACAGCTGAAATCGCGTTGATCATTTAAATGTTGGATAAAACAAAAGTTCGGGCTATGCGATAACTACAGGATAGATGAATGGAAGCAACATAAAAATGTTTTATAATATTTACAATAATTTAAATACAAAAAGAAAAATAACTTCCATATCGAAATTAAGAGACTATTTTTTTCAAAAATTTTTACAATAGATGTAATAAACACTGGATTAATTATCCATTCGCGACGTTATGTGATATTATGTATATTACCGATAAAAGCAGCAATGCCTATAATTTTAGGAATTCCTAAAACGTTGAGTAAAAAAATCAAAGAATTCTGAAATAATGCTGGCAAAACTAGTGATGCATATGATCATTTAGGCATTTTCGTTTCGATGTAATATTTCATTTACAACTATAATTATAATGCTTTCTTAATTTTTTGTTTACGTATTTTATGTATACCATTAATTGCACAAAAATTATCCGTAGTTAGTAAGTCACCGCTAGGTGGTGCATGGCCAAATTCTCGAAATCCAAAAGAGAGAAGACAATTTTGTAGCATTAAATAAGATCAAAGTAACAAACTTGCAAACAAGTTGTTTATCCTGGTAGAAATCATCAGCATTTACTGGTCAGTTTATGCTCAAATTAAATCGGACTGGTCATTTTATTGGCCAGTTACTGACCAACTTCGCCATAAACCATGTTTAAAACGACATGTGACCTTATATTCTTCTTCCGGATTCACGGCACCGGTTGGCCACGTATGTCCCTTTGTCGTCGGTCCGTCCGTCGCGAATCCGTCGGCTCGAGGTACCTGTATGTCAAATAATAAGGGGCTCGGGCTCGTTCATGCAAATAACCATCGACACTTCTATTCAATTTATATACGGCGATTTATTGATCGCTAACAATACAAGAAATATATCGGCCCGAGGACACTGGGTCGTTGGCACGCTCGCGCGGCGGCACGCCGAGCGCGAGGCTCAGAGGAGAACACATATACACCGGAGCTCGTGGCCCGACTCACCACTCGAAGTACTCGGGTAGACGTTGCTGGTCGTCCTGCTGGATGTTCCTCCTCCTGTAACACAATCAAATGGAGTTGAGCCCGGGGTGCCTCGTCGTCTCCTCGACGTGTGACGATGATCGGCTCTCACTCTCGTCCGGCCGTCGAGACACACACACACTCTCCGCGCACTCGAGCTCTCGTCGAGTTAGCCACACTCCTCACTCAGAGAGCTTAGGGTGATTACACCCGTGGTACTCGACGAAGAGTCGACCTAGACATCCAGAGAGACACCCTGGACGCCGCACACACACACTCACTTACTCAAATCAATTTCTCACTCACGATCGCGATCAATCGATCTCGCCAGTTCGTTGGCAACTGACTTGCCGTTACTCATACACCTTGTTGACAAGTTGCCAACAGTCCTTTCTCCAAGATCGTTGCTCACATGAAAACACAAACACCAATGATTAAATGCCTTCCTATATTCAAATTATATTATTATTGGCCGACGACAACGACTACGCAGAGGCTCGCCGGGCAACCGAGCATCTGATGCACTTCCTGCATCACAGACATGATATTAGCACTCAAACTGGTCAGAAACTGCTCAATTAGGATAGGGGGTTTCGGTATTGAAACTAGTCAAAAAATGCTGTAGTCTGCCGTGCGCAGTCGTCAGCTGACCGCTTTCCGAGATGTTACTTAACCTCTCTCGGTTATTTATTATCGTCAGTCCTATTGATATCTTTGATGACTTCAATATTTGGGAACGTTTCCAAAAATGTTTTTGAACATTTAGGAAGGTTAGGTAGTACACGTCTTCCTAATATTTTCAACAACTTGTCCAAGTGTACAAGAGGGATTTTGGATTCGATCGTCCATTCTCTTAATTCGCTTTCTTCATCAAAAACTAGTACTTCATCATCATCATTGATACAGTCAACTTTCTTTGACTCTGAATTTTGATCGCAATTTTTGACTGCCATATCGATTTCGTTGACACTGATATCGTGTTCAGATTGTTCGGAAATAAATGACACAAAATCTTGCTTTGATTTTAATTTTTTCTTAAGTTGAAGTTCTCTGTAATTTTTGCAACGCTTTTTATGTTTGCAATCCTCTTGTCTATGCGTGTTATGCACGCGATATAATTGCGCGAACGTACAACGCGAACTGTGTGTTTATGTTTACTGCTTAACCTATATATTCGATTTTGCGTTCGTCGTTATGTTCATTAGCCAGTTTCTGACCAGTTTATCGGCTAATAAATGGGTACAAACTGCCCAGTTAAAATGACTATTTTCTGGTCATCTGACCATTTCAGATGCTTTATTTTCTACCAGAACAATGATATCATAATTGTTTAAACAGTTGTTCCACGATAAGAATGCTTGAAAACTCAAAGTATCGAGGCTCAATTTACTGCTGTTCGGCTTGGATAGAGACGAATGAAAATTTCAGAAAATGGACAACGCGAGTCGAGCAATCAGAGTAAGCGAAGCAAAACACGAGGAATCGTCATTATACTCGATCGACATTTTGGGGTATTAAGATAGCTATGCGTATGTCGACGCGAGCTGGTGTCAAACTCACGTGACTCTAAATACTACTGCGCATTCGTGTGCGTGCAGGGCCTCTCTTCATGAACGTAAGCTAAACTTACTACTCTCTATGGCCATAGCGCGTTTGCACTGTCAAGCGTATCGAATTTCCATTACGAGGACTCGCGACAACATTGCGAATCGATTTGTCAAACGTAAATTGACGCTGAGCTCGAGAGCCGTGATGAGCTAATCTCTTGCTCGATCGAACGTCACGCGTTGTGTGTACGACGCCTGACCAAGGCAATCCGGCGTACAGCGAAGCGGAACGAGGCGTGCGTCTTCGAGGCGTTTTGTATACAGCTACGTTCCGCTTCGAACTGCGCCATATCGGATGTCGAGATGCGCGATAAAATCAATTATTCGCAAATTTGGAGCAGTAGCCTGCGTCCATCCGATTTAAAAAAAGTGAGCGGACAACGTGCGGGGACAGTCTCGGTTTTTACGGAAGTCGTCAATGACTGCGTGCAAGTCGATCCGCAAGAATCATTTGCTTTTCACGTTTTACTATGGTTGCAGTAGCATACGAGTCTCTGCATTGTTCGTTCTATATATAGACCAGCAGATAGTGACCGATTATAGGTGTTGATTTTTAAACTTATGCCCTTGAAAGTCTGAAAGATACATCGATAACAAGCTTAAAAAACTGAATATTACACCGTATTAGCGAGGCGATATATTTAAAAGCACATATCGATTTGTAACAAATTATGGCCTTGTGTACTGATTTATTAATTTATGACATTATAAAGATGATAGTTTAGCACTGATCAAATTTTTATCTAGCTAGGCATTAGATCACCTAGTGTTCTTTGGTGTAGATCGATATATGGTCATAATGTAAGAAAAATCCATGACTGTGTGCTGATTTTTAAACGTATGCCAATGGAAGAGATGTAATTTTGAAACGCATAGAATACGTAAAAAATAATGGCATAAGTGCCACTAATAGATATAAAAATCTAGACTCTACGAAAGATGTGCAATATTTCCAGATAAAACATATTTACTCCAAAATCAAAATTTTGGGGTATTATTGATTTTTATAGATCATTTATGTGATTCACGTTTTTCTTGAAAAAATTGATTGAACGGAGCCCAACTGAATTTTATTCTTGAAAAATTAGCTTGATTTAGAATAACTCTGATGGATTTTGTACCTGAAATTTGTTACGAGTACTGGAACTTTTTTGAGTATTAGAACTTTTTCGATTGTACATATAGGCCTTTTTCACAGTTGAGTCGTCACTGTTAGTAACTGTACTGATTTGTCTGGAGGCAAAACAAATAAGCTTCCTCATTTACTTAATTAGCAACACCTTGCATACTTTACCTCCAGGCAAATCGTAAAATGACTACTGTGAAAAAGCTCTATTATACTTGAGATTTTCATATTCAATAAATGTAAACTTTAAAAATTGTTTACTTCATTATAATAATGGTAGTATTCTCAGTGAAAGAAACGTAATTACAGCTCACTTTTTAAATTTATTTATTTAATTGACATGAAAAATTTTCAAATTATAATACAAGACATAGACAAATACTGCAAATATGCTTATCGACATCAGGAGCTTTGGTCTGTAGCCGCCAAGTAAATATTATATAAATCTTCGTTATTCAAATCCTCCAAGACTATTTCACAGCACTTGAGTGGCAGCCGATAGTGTATCAACTCCCAGAAAGGATAAACTGTCGAACGCCTGAAAAATCCTCTAGATAATTTCTCGCACAGATGAATTTCACAAGCCTGTCGATGACTCCGGCTCAGCTCGAAGATTTTTTTCGAACGCCAAAACTCGTAGTAGTCCGCGTACGTGACGCGTTTCGCCGCCTCTTCGGGTCGCAACCCGATCAAGTCGTAGAGCGTCAGACTTGGATCGTTGTCTTTTACCATTATCTCTTTCGCTTCTCTCGCGAACTCCTCGTCGCCGCACCAAGATTTTTCGAGATCCGCCGCCGGTTTCTCGAATAATTCAAATTCGGCAAACAATTTCATGATCGCGAGGACGTCGCTCCGGTCCAGCTGGTATCCTCGGTTCTCGAGACTTTCGACAACGGCCATAGCGCCATAAGCTAGTCTCAATTTAAAATTACTCAAAGAATTTATTTCCGTGTCGTATCCCACGAGGAAGTCCTTTTCAGCGGGGAAAACGAAGCTCGACAGATCAGCCCCACGATCCAAAAGTCTATCGATCAGACCCGGCTTGAGATTCGCCGCGGCTAATTCCAGCGCTGATTGACCCATCTTGTTCCGCGCGTCGATCTGCACCGCCTGACCTCTTTCGTCGTTGATCTCGAAAAATAGCTTCCATAGATCATCCTCTTCGTAGCCTATCGACATACAAGCGGCGTGCAGAGGCGTCGATCCGTCCTCGCTGACCAAGTTCGGATTGGCGCCGTTTCTAAGCAAGAACTGGGTCACGCCTTTGTTGTGGTAGCACAGAGCCCAAAAAAGCGCCGATCGACCCAACTCCTCTCTAGCGTCGATTTGTACCGGACGGCATCTATCGATGCCGCACTCGAACAGCATTTCCGCCAATTCAACATCGCCTCTGCAGCCAATTGCGTGCAGAGGTGTCATTCTGCGCGCATTAGCCCAATTGGGATCGGCGCCGCTTCTTAGCAGTAATTTAGCCACCTCGTTGTGGCCGCAGCGCAGGGCGAAGTGTAGCGGCGAATCATTTAATTTCGGATGCGGGAGATTAGGATTCTGCCCGACCTCGAGAAATTTTTCGACGGCATCGACGATGCCCAAGTGGCAGGCCACGTGGAAATGCGTCAATCCATCTTCATCGACGTAGTTCACGTCAAACCTGTCGTATATTTTAAAGAGCTCGCGGATCACGTTTTCTCGGTCGCAGCACCAGCTTCGAGTCACGAGATGCACCGGTGTGGTGCGACGCAGCAGTGGCTTGCCGTTTTTATTGACTTCGGGCTCGTCTTTGTAGCCGCTGCGAGCCACGAATTCAACGATTCTTTGGCTCTGTCGATTTCCTATGTTCTTCTTTCTCTTCGTTACAGCCTCCAAGAGAAGACACTTGATTTCTTGAGGATAGAAAATGTCTCGGAGATTCGGAAGTTGGCCCCTCCATTCGCTAAACAATTTGTCGAGTTCACAGAGAACTTCAAATCTGTCCCGTTCAATCTCCCAATTCATCTTTTCTCGTAAAATCTCCAATTTTGCAGAGTTGAGTTGGCCATGGTAATAATCCGTATCCATGTTTTACGAATTGTAATCGGACTGGCCACCACCGTAAAAAGTTACTTCGGATTAATATTTAAAAATTGTTCTGCGCACCCACTGATAACACACACAATCTCTTCTAATATAAATTTTATTTTACACTTTTCGATGAAATTTTTCTTATAGCTCCTCACGCTGCAGCACTGAGACGTGTTACGAATGCAGGTACACTATGATCTGAGCCAAAAAAACACATGGCGACTTAGTAATCTAATACACGCACGGACTCACGCGTGATTTGAAGAGAAAGTCAAAAACTCGTGGCTATAATGAAGACGCCTTATTAACTCTATTTCACCTACATAGCTTGGATTCGAAGAGTAGTGCCCCCAAACGCAGTACATATTGACCGCGTAATACAAATTCGTTATGCAAATTGTAATTTCTATTGTGAAAATATTATTTATTATTTTTTAGTATTTTTAACACAATTAAAGTAACAATAACACACACACAATTTCTTATAATACAAATTTTATTTTACAGTTTTCGATGAAATTTTTCTTATAACTCCTCACGCTGCAGCGTTGAGACGTGTTACGAATGCAGGTACACTACGAACTAAGCAGAAAAAACACATGGCCATCGAAGCTTCGAGAGATAAAATTAGTAGCGATGTATTACGCGTCGATGAAGTCGACTGAGTAATGCACACAAACTCGCACGTGATTTTAAGAGAAAAGTTAGAAACTCGTGGCAAAGCAGACGCCTTATTAACCCATTAACGCGCAAAAGTGCAATTTTGTGCATGAATTTTCCGTTGTAAAAAAATTATAGATAAAGTTAAAATATTTTCTTGAAAATCCATACCCAGGGGTTTTTGGGTATGCACTTTCAGTATCCGGTGTTATTTTTGCGATAAATAAACATTATCATCGTTTATTTTGCCATTAAAAACAAAAAACGTGATTTTTTGACTCAAAATTTTTTTTCAAAGTCGATTTTCTACCTTGCCTTGCCTTCGGAGGGTTCCCATAACACCAGAAATCGTGCACTTTTTCNTTTTCTTACTGACCGATTTGAAGCAGGAGCTTCATATGGAACTTTAAATACGTACAGAAGCGCAATGTCGTTAATCTCTAAGGACAAGATAGGAGAGAACACTGATATTTCAAGGTTTATGAAAGGCGTCTATAGACTCAAACCTGTAAAACCTAAATATGATTATACTTGGGATGTCTCGATTGTATTAGATTTTCTTGAGTTGCTCGATGTACAAACAATTGAAAATCTTACTATCAAGACAATATTATTACTAGCCCTAAGCACTGCGCAGCGAGCGCAGACTCTGTCATTAATCAAAATAAGCAATATTGTGATATCTAATCGCGGCTTGGAAATTAAAATACCTGATCGAATAAAGACTTCAAAGGTTGGCAATAACCAACCACTTTTACAATTACCTAAGCTAATTGAAAAACCCGACTTATGCGTATATTCTACGATACTTCTGTATATTGACAAAACCAAAAATCTCAGAGGAGATATTGATAATTTATTCATAAGTTTAAACAAACCTTATCGAGCAATCACAGCTGAGACTGTCA
The DNA here is from genome assembly GCF_000599845.2 of Trichogramma pretiosum. Classification (NCBI taxonomy): domain Eukaryota; kingdom Metazoa; phylum Arthropoda; class Insecta; order Hymenoptera; family Trichogrammatidae; genus Trichogramma; species Trichogramma pretiosum. The sequence continues at coordinate 460,851 of NW_019641677.1, forward strand.
GCCGCTGGATTAAAAGAGGTTTATTTATGAGTGGTATCGACACCACAATTTTTACGGGCCATTCTACGCGCCACGCAGCAAGCTCCAAAGCTTTACAAAAAGGAATCGATATAGATACGATAAGACGCACAGCGGGCTGGTCGGAAAAATCAAGAACGTTTGCCAATTTTTATAATAGGCCGATCGTTACCGACAGTTTCGAGTTAGCGAATTTAGTTTTAAGATGTAATCAAAATGATTAATGTTTAATATTCATCTTTATAATTTATTGTCATAAATAAAGTTCAAATTAAATAAATTTCACCTTCTTGTCTCTGAACATCTACAATTGGTAATGTAGAAGAGCGAGGACGCAGTATAATTAAACGATCAAACGAACTTACCGAGTGAAGTTCGATCGTAATTATACGAAGTCCTCGCTCGAATACATTACCACCCACCACAGACTCAGACCCTCCCTTGGAAGAAGCGGTGAAATTTTTTTCGTATAACTTGCTCTAAAAACTGAGGCGGAAGGGCGGCCGTACGCGGCGCGAGCGGTGTGGCGCCGCGCGCGGCCAAAAAATCTTACTTTCAGGTACTCTGAATTCCTGGTCAGCAAGCCGTACGGGGACGTCTACAATTGGTAATGTATTCGAGCGAGGACTTCGTATAATTACGATCGAACTTCACTCGGTAAGTTCGTTTGATCGTTTAATTACTCTTATTCTACTACCTAAGCTAATACGCACACATACTCGGCACAACTCACGCGAATAACAGCTGCAATCGGCGAATGACTCCGACGCTCACAACGGATTCGGCGCGCGCTGCCATCTTGCTCATCCATTCTCGTTCGTGCACACCCGCGAACCGGCCCTCTACGCGATTTCCTTCTACTCACTCATCACTCTACTCACGAAACGCGTAAAAGAAAACCACATACACTCCACACTTTCACTCTAAACTCCTCTCACTTTCCCCACAAGTTGAGATGCCAAATGCAACGTAGCTCCCCGCGCGTACGCTACATAAAAACTTCTCGGGGTTTCGGCCCCTTTATCTTCTCCAAAGGACGAGAGGTTCGTTTTCTCTCGGGGAAGAGGCGTGAGAGGGTTTAGATATTCTTAGCACACATTCAAGTACACTCACAAAAACTCTTATTTATTTAACAAAACTAACAAACTTATCGAAAATCTCGGTTAGCCCAGGTACTCTCGCTGCTCTGTCTCGATCCTATCGCTGTGGCGGTCGGAACGTAAGTCCCTTCCCAAGCGGCCTGCCGCTCGCGCGAGTCAGTCACGACCCCCCTCCCCACGCGCACGAGTCGCATGGCGCCGATCCGTACACGTGGATTTGACTTGGTCAAATCTGCCACGTTACATTGTGTAAATTTCTTCTCGCATTCGCAAACAAAGTCTTTGCGACCTTCGTGGATTGTCCTTTGATGTCTAATTAATCTCGATTTATCTCCAAATTTCTGCTCACACTTGTCGCATGAGAAATCTTTGCGACCTTCGTGGACTGTTCTTTTGTGTATGTTCAAATTCCCTTTTAGTGAACATTTTTTCTAGCAATAGTCGCAAGCAAAATCTTTAGGACCTTCGTGGACAACTATTTGGTGTTTGATTAAATTGCCTCGTTCCCCAAATTTCTTCTCACACTTGTCGCATGGATAATCTTTGCGACCTTCGTGGACTGTCTTTTTGTGTATGATCAAATTGGTTAGAAGCCCAAATTTCTTGTCGCATTTGTCGCATGCGTAGTCTTTCCGACCTTCATGGACTATCTTTTGGTGTCTCAACAACTCTGATTTACTTCCACATTTCCTCTCACACTTTTCGCATGCATAATCGTTGCGACCATCGTGTATTGTTTTCTGGTGGATGAGCAAATGCTGTTTGTGCCCAAATTTCTTCTCACACTTATCACATACAAAATCTTTCCGCCCCTCGTGAACTGCCCTTTGGTGCTTGAACAAATCTGATTTTCGTCCAAATTTTTTTACGACCTTCGTGTACTGACTTTTGGTGCAAAAGCAAATTTGATTTTTTCCCAAATTTCCTTTCGCTATCGTCGCATGCGAAATCTTTTCGACCCTCGTGAACTGTCTTTATGTGCAAAAGCAAACTGGGTTTAGTATTGAATCTCTTTGCGCACATTTCACATAAGTAATTCTTGTAAACTTCGTGGAATATTTTTTTGTGCTTGAGTAAAGTTGACTTATTTTCAAACTTCATCTTGCACTTATTGCATGAGTAATCATCACCATCTTTGTGTACTAATTTTTGGTGCGTTAACAAACTCGAATTTTTCACAAATTTTTTCTCGCACTGTTCGCATGCAAAATCTTTGTTGACTTTATGTACTGATATTTGGTGTCTACTCAAATGACTTTGGAACTCGAATTTATCTTCGCACTTGTCTCATGCGTAATTTTTCTCTTTATTGTGAACTGTGCCTCGGTGTATTATTATGCTGGATTCTAGTGTAAATGCCCCCTGACACATATCACCAATGTTTTGTTTGTAGTCTGAAACAACAATGTCATGTACACTTGAATTATTTTTCGAAACAACTTCCTCGAATTTCTTTTTATTTTTATCCATTGTAGCGCCTAAAGTAAACGTTGGATCCTTCTACTGAGTTCCACAAAAATCGAATAAGCAAAATTGATCATTTGGTATTATGGCTCGACTTTCAAACTTAATTAATTTTACTATAAACATAATCAGTGTTTGAGGGACTATTTCAAAACTGTTTATAATCATACTGTTTACAATGAAGATACTGATTTATCTGATCATATATTTTGCCTACAATATTCAAACCAGTTTATAATTTAAACTGGGCAACAATTTCTTGGGAGAATTTTTTTAACAGTTTAAAATTAAATACTCTAAAAAAGCTCCATGTGCCATTGAGTATTATTATAAAAAATGTTAATATTCATTCCAAAATTTTGCACCACGTGCCATGGCACGATTGGCGTACTTCGTGATCTACCACTGTATATTGCACTAACGCCGCATAAAAAAGTGTAATTTTCAGTAGTAACTTTAAAAGATCGATCCCCTTTCGAGTAGGAAAGCGTACATATATAACAAACAATTGTCAGGCGATAAAGAAAAGAAATGTCGATTTCAATAATTTTCAATAATGAGTCTTAAAAACATTTTTTCATTATCGAGGTGATTTTTCTTGCAGGCCGATTTCAACAATTTATTGTTTCTATTTACGTTCTGAATTGACCACTGTTTTCGTTACCTTACATACATAAAAGTGATACTGTACCGAATTGATATAATTTTATTTGACAATTTTGAATAATCTTTATGTCATGTGCTAACATGTTTATTTTACCAAAAGTCTAATTTGAAGCTTTAGTAAGTATTCAAACCCCCTTTAATTATTAGTTTATTCATATTTGTCGTGTCTGTTTTAATATTTTGTATTTAAATGAATTATATCCCCGTATGTTGTAATAGGTGATTAGAAAAAGAGCTGGCCCCATGCAAACTTCCATTTGCTCATACAATTTGAAGAGCTTCAACATAAAATTTTTGATTGGTAAGAGTACATAGAAAAGGAAAAAACAATCTTGAGAGCTTTTACTACAATTGATGAAATGTAGTTTGGTTTAATTCAAATGATTAAATGGTTTACAAGTTGGTTTTTTTCACTGAGATATTTATGGTTAATGCTGATCACTTTATTATTAGCAGAATAGTCTGTCTTTAAATTTAAATTATCAAAATATTTCATTTGTACATGTTGGATTAGTTCAGAGTCGCAATATTATTACGTGAGGTTTATAAAAAAAGTCAGTCAGTTTTAAATAATACGTGATTTTTAAGATCTTCGTATACCATATTTTGGTGTGAGGGCAAATGCAATTAGGCTCGCATTTAGGCTAAATTTCCTCTCGAATTATCGCATACGAAATCTTTGCGACTTTTATGGATGGTTATGGTATGAAAGAGCAAGCCACTTTTACGTCCGAATTTTTTTTCGCATTTCGCGCATGAGTAGTCTTTGCGACCTTCGTGGATTGTCTTTTGGTGTCTCAACAAATCTGATTTACTTCTAAAATTTTTTTCGCAATTGTTGCAAGCAAAATCTTTGCGACCTTCGTGTACTACCATTTGGTGTCTGAGCAAATTCGATTTTCGTCCAAAATTTTTTTCGCACTTGCCACATGCGAAATCTTTGCGACCTTCATGTACTATTTTTTGGTGTTTGAATAAATCTGATTTTTGTTCAAACGTCTTCTTGCACATATTGCATGTGTAATCTACGCAAATTTCGTGTATGGTCTGTTGGTGAAAATCGAAACTAGATTTGTGTCTAAATTTCTTCTCGTATTTTTCACGTGTGTAATCTTTTCGACTTTCATGTATTATCATTAGGTGTTTTCTCAAATTGCTTTTATCCGCAAATTTCTTCTTACATTTGTTGCAAGCAAAGTCTTTGCGACCTTCGTGTACTATCCTTTGGTGTTGGAGCAAGTTCTGTTTTTGTGCAAATTTTCTCTCGCACTTGTCACATGCGAAATCTTTACGACCTTCATGAACTGTCTTTTGGTGCAAAATCAAATACTGTTTATAGTCAAATTTCTTTTCGCATATATCGCACATGTGATCTTTTCCACCTTCATGTATTGTTTTTTGGTGTCTTCTTAAATTGCTTTTATCCCCAAATTTCTTTTGGCATTGGTTACATGCGTAATCTTTGCGACCTTCATGGATTGCTCTTTGGTGGGAGAGTAAACTTGGTTTTTGTGTAAATTTCTTTTCACACTTGTCACATGCGTAATCTCTACGACCTTCATGGACTGTTTTTTGGTGTATAAGTAAAGTCTGCTTTGGCCCAAATTTCTTCTCACACTCATCACATGCATAATCTTTGCGACCTTCATGGACTGTATTTTGGTGCTTGATCGAATCCGATTTTATTCCAAAATTCATCTCACGCTCTTTGCAGTTTAAGTCTTTGCGATAGTCATGTGCCATCTTTATGTGCAAGAGCAAATTATGTTTATTTCCAAATCTTTTCGCGCACTTTTCACATAAATAGTCTTTGAAAACTTCGTGGAATATTTTTTTGTGCTTGAGTAAAGTTGATTTATTTTCAAATTTTCTCTCACACTTGTTGCATGTTAAATCATCGCGATTTTTATGTACTAACTTTTGGTGCGTTAACAAACTCGATTTTTTCACAAATTTTTTCTCGCACTGATCGCATGAAAAATCGTTGTGGCCTTTGTGTACTGATATTTGGTGTCTACTCAAATGACTTCGGAACTCAAATTTATTTTCGCACTTTTCGCATGCGTAATTTTCCTTTTTATTGTGAATTGTGTCTCTGTGAGTTACCATACTTGATTCTAGTATAAATGCTTCCTGACAAATATCACAAATGTATTTTTTGTTGTCTGAAACAATAATGTCGCATTCATTTAAATTTTCTCGTGCAACAATTTCTTCTGATTTCTTCTCACTTTTATCCATTTTAGCACTTAAAATGAACGTTACTTCCTTCTACTGAGTACCACAAAAATCGAATAAGCAAAATTTATCTTTTGTTATTATGACCAAATATTCAAATTTATTTACAATAAACACGATCAATGTTTGCGGGACTATTTCAAAATTGTTTGTGATTATATTATTTACAATGAAGAACAGATATTATCTCTTCATACATTTTGCTTACAATATTCAAACCTGTTTATAATATGAACTTAGCAATGATTTCTTAGGAGAATATTTTGGCTATCTAAAATTAAATATTTTAAAAAAACTCTCTTTGAAATCGAGTAATATTATAAAAACTTTGTTAATTTATTCCAAAATTTAACGTCCCCATATGCCATCTCTTGTTCATGGCGTTCAACTAAGAGAATTACAGTCTAATAATATAATGCAATGCTCATTTTCGAAGACGTTTAGAACTTCATTCGTTTGTGCATAAACATGTTATGATGTGAAATGGAAATTGGACCTTTTTATAACTACTAACATGGATAAAAAATCACAGGAAGCCTCATGTTCATGTATCTGTAGGTGACCCCAAAAAATGTTTGGAAAAGATTTGTCCCCTGTAGCTGAAGTGGTCTTCCTCGTGAGTGTAAAAATTTCAAAAGCAAGGTTCAATTCGGAGTTGGTACGGTCGTTGCGCACCAAGTGGTCAGTTGCGCCAGTCGCAGTCACAGCCAATTCAAGTTTTAGGTGAAAGTAGGCGTTGCAAAGCATCTGTAATTTCATGTACCTCGTGTCATTCGGTAATAATTAGAAAGTGAAAGTCCGCAGCGGAGTAAAAGTAAATTGTACGAATTACGACTCCGCAACTTGAATAGCTGTACACGAAGATCGGCATCGACCGAAAAAATACGTAGGGCACTCGTGACTAAAATAAAAAAAAAAACATTTTGTGATATTGTGTACCGTGTGTGTGAGTGCGCAAAATGTTTCGTTCGGCCTGTGACCAGCTTGTACAAGTGGATCATCCTAAGGATTGGAGTATCGAAAACGAGAGACTCGAATTTCTTCGTCGACTCGAGCCTTCGATCAGCAATTGGGAGGGCCAACCTCCAAATCTACTGGACGTATTTCGAGCCGAACAAATCGAGCATCTTCTATCGGATTGTGTAAGAAACATCTAAATGTAACGATATGAATCTATATTTAACTCCTGACGGGGTCCACTCATTTAAGGGAGAGCGCTCAACGCTGCGTAGCCACCAAGCGGCTATCGTGAAAAGTAAGAATTCGAAGATACATTCGAAAAATACGCGTAATTTTAACAAGCGGCCTTTATTCTTATAAATGTAATTTTTTTGAAATTCTTATAAACACTTTTATTTGATACAAAAAAATGTATTAGACATACAGTGTAAAATTAATAATTATACAGTACTAATACTGTTCAGATATGTTTACGGTCTATCAGGGTCTACTGCAAATAGTCGAATAAAAATTAACTCAGCACAATGTTATTTCTACGGAATTCTTAAACATCAATAATACTTAATCATTGTTAAATATCTTGAGATATTCGACAAATGTCCAACACAAGTACAAAAATACACAAAATGCATCCTAACACAGTTCGCGATCGAGATAAAAAGTAAGATCGTTCAAAAGAGCTTTTGTCCAGCTGGCACGAGCGGCGTCCTCGCGTCGAGCTCCTCGTTCGACCGCACGTCCCTCGGGCTCGGCCCGACGAGCTCGAACAGTCGCGAGCCGCGTTTGGGACTGCTGGGCGCCGATCGACAGCTACCATCGGACGGTCTCTTTCCCATCGCAGTGGCTGCGCAGCTGCTGCTGGGCGACGTCTCGACGTCCGGCACGGTTCGATCTCGGAGCAGAGGTTCGCTGACGGCGGCGGCCTCGCTCGTGTCCAGTAACTGCACGCGGACGAATCGCGTCGACGTGTCTCGATGACACGGCGAGACGACGGTTTCGCCAATGTGCTCGACGCAGGGGCAAGAGCTGCTGGAAAAAAATGAGATGCTCAATCGTTTCTCAGGTATTATACGGTAGATAAGTGAAATTTAACGTACCTCGTCTTTTCCATGCAGAACGAGCCGTTCGAAATCGCAGCAGGAGCGTCAAGTTCATTGGCGATCATGGCCGCGTTGATGCCGTCGTTGTCCTTGTCGCTGCTCGCGGCACAGCAATCGCCGCTGCTCCTCGAGCCTTTGGCCGAGCGATCCAGACGATCCGAGCTGGCGAATCTCAGCCGCTTTCCGACCGGCGAGACGGTGAAGGACCGCGCGAACGACTGCGTGGTCTTGCTCTTCAGCGAGCTTCGCGGCACCAACGACAGCCTCTGTTGCTGCTGCTGCTCGCCCAAGAAGCTGTTGCTCGGCCTCGAGCCCCTGTTGTCCGGCCGACGCGCCAATCGCTCCCTGTGTCTCTGCTCGCGTCTGGCCGGATCCTCGCCTAGCAGCCAGTAGGTCAGTCGCTCGCCCTTGCCCTTCATGTGGACGAGGCCGCGCTCGGCCAGGCCAAACCCCCCGAGCTGGTCGAGCAGCAGCTTCGTCTCGAGGCTGCAGTGGACGCGCAGCGCCTGGCCCGTCGACTCCATGCGCGAGGCCGTGTTCACCGTGTCGCCGAACAGACAGTAGCGCGGCATCTTGCGGCCCACCACGCCCGCGCACACCGGTCCTGTTCGATAAAAATGATCACTTACCAATTTCGGCCGAGCCCTCGAATAATAATTATAAATTAATGAAATTTTAATTCGAATTCGTACCCGAGTGCAGTCCTATTCTCAGCTGCAGCTTGTCCAGAGGCCTGTGCCGTATGGAGAATCGCTCGATCGCGTGCAGCAGGTGCAACGACATGCTCGCTATCTCGCCGGCGTGTTGGATGCCGTTGCGGATCGGCAAGCCACTTACCTATTAATATTAAAATAGCGAAAAAAGAGTGACTTAATAAAATATATAATGATATACTCACCACCATGTAAGCATCGCCGATAGTCTCGACTTTATAAACGTCGTAATTTTCAATGGTCGAATCGAAGCAGGTGTAGAGATCGTTGAGAAAATCGACGACCTGTAACAAGAACATGTATACATATTTTTATCGATCGATTAAAAGTTGCTCAGCCAAGTATTATATATACCTGCAGAGGTGTGCTCTCGGCGGACATGGACGTGAAACCGACGATGTCGCTGAAGTAAATCGTCACGCAGTCGAAGTGCTCGGCCTCGACCTTGTGGCCGCGCTTGAGCTGCTCCGCCACGTAACGCGGCAGCATCTCGTACAGCAGCGCATCTGCCCGCAAATCCCAACCGATTATGTCACATTAAAATATCCACGCTATATATGTCTTCTCGAATTATTTACGCGCTTGAGAATTTTGTTTTACCGGTTTTTTTCTTCTCCTCGGACAATTGATCGGTACGCTCGTCGACCAGAGCCTCGAGATTGTTCGCGTACTTCTCCATCATGGCCATCATGTTGTCGAAAATATTGGCTTTCCTAGGGGGACAAAAGGTAAGAAATCAACGATTTAAAAGGAAGACGTGGCTGAACAATTTCTTCAATCAATCCTATTATAAGCTACTATATAAGCGAAATTTAATTTGATCGCTATTGAGGGTTTCGCGATGCGACATCTGTTATCGATGCATCTAACTTTAACGGCTAACTGCACGCTCTAACCTACTGGCGCTTTGATTTTACTTATAAACCGACAGTTAAAACACAAAACTCACAAGTCACCTTAAATTTTACGATTACAAATGTGCAATTCGCATGTGCATTAAAGAATAGCATGAAAAATGAAGCAATTAGTCGAAAGTGGAGAAAAGTTGAATAAAATTCGAGAAAAGAAATTCAACCAAGGAAAAAGACTCTGAAGTTTCATTTATAGCTCATTTAACTATATAATAAATCGAGTGCTGTTTTTTAAATTTATTCGAAAGCAAAACAATATTGATTGTCAGTCAACGGCTTTAAAAATTTCACATCTCGTTTTGTGTTTACACGTTTACATCGTGCATAAATTCGCGTATGGTAGACACAAATTTGCATAACTGTCTTCATGGATCATAGAAAAAGAAAAAAAATCGTGTAGACTCACATCCCTTTGCGCAGTGGCCGCAATTTGTTTCTAATCACTTTGAAATCCGGCCGTGCCTCCGGATTTTCGTCCCAACACTCGATGAGACAGTCCCTCACGAAATCGAAGGAATTTTCCAATTGATCCAAGGGTGGACTTTGTGAAAATAACGAAAATTTTATAACGTCAGAGTCACCACCGAGTTACACATTTACATAATGACGTATCATCTCACCGGAAGGGGACGCCACTCGGTTCCACGTTCGCGACCTTCTTCAGGATCTCCGCGGCCGAGAGCTTCGTGAGGCCGTACGGGCCGTGACGACGCTGCAGCTCGTACAGGACAATGGCGAAGGAGTAGACGTCGCCTCGCTGGAAATCCCGAGCGCTCGGCTCGGCGCTTCTCGAGCGCAGCAGTTCCGGCGCTCGGTACAACAGTCCTGCGGGGAAAAACCCAAAGTAATACTTGTGCCGGTCGAAAACGAAGGATTAAAGGGGAAAAAAAAAGGTGAAAATTAGTATGGGTATTTACCGCGACACTTTTTGGCGATGTCGGCGGCGTCGAGCTCGGCGTCGCGCTTGAACTCGTGCAGGCCGAAGTCGGCCAGCTTGACGACCCAGCGCGAGTCCACGAGGCAGTTGGACGTGCTGAGAGATCCGTGAAATTTCACCACCGACTCGTGCAGATAAATCATGCCCTGCGGGATACACGATATTGCGATCGTATTATAAAGGAATAAAAAAAAAGAGAAACGTACGCGTCGAAATTCGTGTATTATTAATATAATACAATATAAATTCGCGATTTGTCGTCGACAATTTCATGCCTTTTGTTATTCATGTAAATAACGTTTTGTTTCATTTTTATTTTTATTCATTTTTTATTTCCCCGGAGCACAAAAGCGTTTTAATTTACCAGAGCTATGCGGAATTTGATTAAACGATACGTAGGTTTTCGAAAAAAAAAAGTGAAATATTCGCGCAATCAAGGTACAAATTGTATTGTACGCGCGCGGGGGCTCGACAGAAATGGCCGAGAGAGATTCGCGCTTTGTTATGTGGATTGATTTATTCATGTCCCCCTCGCGCGCGCGCGGGATTTTTGATTGAAAATTTTCCACGCTTCGTGTATACGTGTATTATATAATATTTAAAAAACGAGACGATAAATACCCACCCGAACTATGTCACCCACCAACGACGCCATAAACATGTTGTCGAGCTTTATGTCCTCGTTCTCCAATATGTCCTTTGGGCAGAAAATGCGTCGATTAATAAACGCGAGTCATTAGCTACGTTCCACAATGATACATGAAATATTTAGGAGATGCAGTTTTTCAATTTACTTTCAGACTGCCTCGGGCGCAGTACTCGACGACGATGCAGATGTTGGGCGGCTCCGTACAAGCCCCGATGAACGAGTTCAAATTGTCGTGTCTCAGATCTCGCATCTGCAAGACATAAATAATTATTCGAATCGTATGAGCGTCGCGCGTCGGGCGAACGACACTCGCGGGGGGCACACTCACGATTTTGAGCTCCTTCTTCATTTGGCGGGTCATCTCGATTGACTTTTTGCGCACCTTTTTCACGGCGAACAGTCGGCCCTTGTAGACGCCCACGGGCGCGTAGATCATCGAGTAGCGAAAATCGACGTCGGGATTCGAGCTCAGCGACGCCTGGCTCGTGCGCACGTACGGCTGCTGCTGCTGCTGATTCGGACTCTATGGAAATCATCATCGTCAACGCAAACGACATCGAGAGCCGCACGATACGATCGTTAATTATATCGCGGGAGGGGATTGGGTGAAAAAGATAAAAAAGAGCCTCTGAATCGGTATAAAAAAAATTGAGTCTTTAATACATATAATCGACGATTAACAATATCTTGGTAAGGTTAATTGTTGTTGTCTGGCGACGTTTATCATTACTTAATGATTAAATGTTTACGATAATCGATGTAATACTGCAAGATATAGTGTTCGATATAACATCATTCGCGATAACAAATGTTTGTGTGTGTGTGTGTACGTCGGATGGCGCGCATCGGTTGCATTATTTGCGTTATAGGATGCAAACAGTGCACAAGAAAACAAAACGAGCTAACAGAATGTAAGCTCTCCTCTTATTGCGGCACGAAGTCGCGATCGTCGAAGCAGATCCTCTTGGCGCGCAGTCCCTCGAAGCCCTCGTACTTGCTCTGGCAGACGACGACCAGACACTGGCCCTGCTTGCCGTCCTGCTGCTCGTAGAACTGGGCTCGGACCAGGTGGGCGGTGAGTCCGCACTGGAAGCGCGGCGCCCGGAAGCTGCCCACTATCCTGCCCTCGGCGTCGACCTTGGTGATCTCGTGCGAGCTGCCGCGGCGCACGACGCGCTCGAGCTCGGCCTCGTTGTCCTTGGGCAGATTGTCGAGGTCGCACTTGGTCGCCATGAAGGTGGCCTCGTCGCAGCGCGTCGTCAGCAGCAGGAAGCCACCCTGGGGCAGATTGTGCATCGCCGTGCCGTAGATGTTGTAGTCGAAGGGCAGGACGGTGCGGGCGAGCTGCTTGCCCTGGAGGTCGTGCTGGGCGCAGTGGGTCTTGCGCTCGTGGCTGTGCACGCAGTAGCCGATTCTCTGGTGGGCCGTGGAGCCCACGGTGTAGTCGACGCCGGGCTTGTTGTAGCCGTAGGCCTCCTTGTACGAGGCCAGGATCTTTTTCGTAGCTACGAGGGAAAAAAGGAAGCGCGACATTGTAATTCGATCTACGTGACTAGCTTGTAAAATTTGAGATTATATGCCACTTACCATCGGGAGCGACCACGCTAACTTGAACGTCGGCGTTGAAGTCCGACTGGAGCAGCAGGAATCCTTTGTTGCCGCCCTCGATGGGGAAGAACTTGGACTCGAGGGTGCCCAGATCATTGGGTCCGCGGGCCAGCGAGTAGTAGTCGGAGCGTCTGCCGGCATCGTCGAAGGCCACCGTTGCGAGGGTCAGATCGGGTCCGCTGTACAGCACGTTGAAGCCGCGATTCGTCACGGCGTAGCGTCTCTCGTGGCCGCCGAACGCGTTGACGAAGTTCGGGGTCTCGCGCTGCCTGCAGCTCGGCATGTCGACGATCAGGCCGCGCAGGACGTACTGATTGGTGCGGCCTTGGCCGGCGGTGGCGAGCCAGCCCACCAGGGCACGCTGACGAGCCAACCAGACCACCTGGAGACTCTCGATGAGGATGTGCTCGAGCTTGTCGGGGCTGCCGCCGAGTTTCATGCGGCACATCTGACCCTGGCTCTGGTCGTCGGGTAGCAGAGTCTCGGCGACGAGTTCGCAGTCGGCCGATAGAGCTTGTTCATTTTCCAATGAGCACGAGGCGTAGACGATGGTCGAGTTCTGGGCGGGCGAGTCGCTCGACGCCGTGAACGTCTTGCCCGGGAACTTGTGATTCACGCTGGTCTCGGAGACGGCAGCTTGAACCCACGAACTGCAGAAGCAGCTCAAGCCCAGCACAACAATCAAACTCGTGGTAAACTTCATTTTGCCAGGTGCGCACTCGTCGATCGACGATCGCGAACTAAACTGCCTGATCCGCCAGCGCAGACTACTTAAATAGTCCCATCGCACCACCGCGTGTCGCTCGTCGAGTTTATTTTTTGTTGTACTTCTCCTCCTCGTGTCTCTTCTGTCTTCTGCTGCTTCTCTCTCTCTCTCTCTTTTTCTTTCTTTCATTTTTTTTTTGCCGTTTTGATTTAGGATGAAGCACTGCTGGCTTCTGTCACGATGGCATCGTTGCGCAATGACGCGCGCGCGCGACGCGTTTTTATTTTTTCTGCCTTGGCTTTTTACAACCAGTTTTATTTAAATTATAATTCATTTTTATTTCTCGACGATCGTATTTAACAGCTTTGTAAATATTAGCCGACACGTATTAACTTTTTTTCTCTTCAAGGAATGCGTATTGCACACAATTGTAAAGGTAAAGCTACGGTGTATAATAACGAGAGCGATGCCGCTCGGTGCTGAATTGTTTGCACGCCAGTACGTTGCAATAAAACGAAAAAAAAAAAATTAAAGAAAAGCAGCAGCGCTAAAAAAAGGTTACACGAAGAGGATACACGCGTGTCCCATGGTTGACGCGGCGCCGAAAAGCAGGAAAAAACGATTGTTCCCGTTTTGGTTTTATTATTGTTTTTCTTTCTCACACGAAACGTCTCAATTAGCGAGTTTTCGCGTAATTGTGCTCCCGAGGTCGAACGAGTGCCCCCCCTCGGATGATGGCCTTTACACAAAAAAAATCTCGACGGATCGATCGACAACGCGCGAAACACGTGCGCCGCGCCAAAAGCCCCGCGGAGCAACAAGAACGATTAACAAAAAAAAAAGGTCATAATGTATCTGCGAAGATCATCCACGTGTATGCTAATGCGTCTCGCGAGGTACCGGCGCAACCCGCGATGACGCATTGAATTCATACAATAAAATACAATAAACGTTTCCCGGTGGGACTGATTTTTGACTGCTCGTGGCCTTCGCGATCGGGCCACGACCAAGAGATGTGCTGCGTTTTTCCCCCGCGAGCGGCCAGGTAAACAATGCGGGCCAGGTGGAATAATCATGTTCGGACTGTACACAGATTGTATATAGTTTATGTTTAACGTGTTTTATTTACAAACTGTATATAATTTGTTTAATTTTTGGCAAATTTATCTTTTTATTTCAAAATAGTTTGTTTGAAATAGTTAATGATTATTTGTTATTGACCAAATTTGAGATAAATTTTAGTTTATTATTCGTTTCTTTCACATTTTGGCCGCAAGAATTAAAAATTTTTTTAAACGTTGTTATTAGCATGATTTTTAATTTTCCCTTTATATAGACAAAGTCCAGAAAAACCCATCAGCCAAAAAAGTAAAGTTAAGACGGGATGCATTTGAAATATTAAAAAATTTTGAAATTTTCAAAAAATTCAATCTAAACGCAACACTATTATTAATAATTAAAAATTTCTAGAAACAGAAGGAAGCTTATTTTTATTACCAAAAAACCATTTTCTAAATATCATAAAAAAATTATAAACAGTTTGTGTATAAAACGTGTTTCATATAAACTATATACAATCTGTATACAATCCGTATACACCATTTTTCCCCCTGGGTAAAACCAACTTCTTCTTTTTACAGCCCAAAAAACGTGAAATAAAATGAGGATCGAAGCTTTCGGGTGTCGTTTTGTACGTGTGACACGCAAATTAATGCCGAAGTCGGAGATTTTTTACGAGATTCATCGTTGAAGCGATATACAACTTTTTGACAATAGGGAAGTGTCGATGAGGCAATAACTCATAAATCTTCAAAAGTAATGTATTATTATAGCCCGTGTCATATGCAAACCAGTTCGATTCATAGCAAGTAAATAAGTTTGTTGTTTTTTTTTATTCCTGTATGCTCGCACTCGAAAAACTTCAATATATTAATATTCATGCATCACTATGAATTAACACGATTTTTTGCCTCAACGGCAAGTAGGTCAAATCGACTCGCTTTTTATTACACATATGCCTCTTTATTGCGGAAAGATTTTTTTCCACGCGACCAATTTATATAGTGTGCTCAGACTCAACTTTCGGGAGCGAAAAATCTATACACAAATATTGACGGCTTTTATGCACATATATAAAAATATTAACCGCTGTTAATGCAGAGATTCTCTTTTTTGCGCGATAATACTAACGTCGTTGCACTTGAGCAATTGCTGCTGCTGATCGTCAGCACCCGCAGTCGCAGCTGTACCGTTGGTCGCGGACTCCGCGTCTTTCGCGTCCTTGATTTCGATGTCCTTGTAATTGACCTTCCAGAGCAGAGAATCCAGCTCCTGCTCGTATCTCCAGTTCCGATAGGCGACGAGGGCGACGGCGCCGGCGACGAGCAGCAGACCTCCGGCCACGCCGCCGATTATTTCCCCGGTGTGAGCTGAGCATTGGGAAAAATCGAGGGAAAACGTGAGATTTCGTACATTATGCACGGCCGGTCGAGCGCGTGAATTATCGGCCTCGAGTATATAATGACAGAATCAACATTTTTTTTTTTATTTCAATATTGGCGTAGATGTGTACATATAGAATACACAATAAAAATGTCAAAGCGCGCGCTACGCCGTGATGGACGATTAAAGCTTGTTTAACGAGTAAACAGAATCCGCGTTTACTCTAGTGAAACAGACGAAAAAAAAGAGTGCGAGAGAGAGAGAGAGGAAAAGGAATAAAAAGAGAATATAAACGAAATGTCACTCGATCCCGAACAATATATCGTTATTTTATCAGCGCATAAAGTTAAAAGGTGCGATGATGCCCATCCCGTTTTTAGTATTATCTACCATTTATAATAGCACCGAGGGGCCGACAAAATAAACCAAGTGTGCAAAGTCTGCGCGAACGAAGATAGAGACTTTCCCTGGTTTATGCGCTATAGGGTGTTTTTACACTCTCTTCCTCTCTCTCTTCTCCCTGCAGTACTCGCGTGGGTGTATTACGCTAATGGACCAATGAATATTTGATAAAATAATGAATTTAGCGCGCGAAGTAACTCGAGTTTTAAGAAATATTTTTTTCGCAACGGACACAAAAAGCTGCAAAAATGTTTGCCCCGATACATGCCATTGTCTCACTCTCGCCCGTATGATATATAAGAGTTACCATGTAGTTTCTTTGGGACGTGATTAATGGGCTCTTTGCGCTAAAAGTTTCGAAATCGTCATCGCAGTTTGTCTCATTAGGCAGCCATGCGAGCGCAGCAGTGATACGTCGGAGAATTGCACAATTAGTTGATACGAAAGAAGAAGAAGAAAAAATGTCACTCGGTCCCTGCGTGATCCCGCGCGCGACCATCGCGATTAGTATTTATTTGCGCAAATGGTCGATACGTTAAAAATTATTTATGTAAATTGCGAAATTGTTTTGTCAACGCGGCATAATGATGCGTAAAACGATAATTGTCGCGCGTCTTCCGTTGTCTTTACGGGACACGTGATCGAGATTTGCCAATATTTATATCAATGCAAATACTTTATTAAAATCTACAAAGAAAGGTTAATACTCACAGTAGCATTTCTCGCCGTGGTAGCCGCAGTAGGGCTCGGCCACGGGCGGTCTACCGTCCACCCAAGGGATGCTGCGTATCACTCGCAGTAGCTGCACATGGCCATTTAATAAGGCTTAAATCGATAAAGAGGAATTTAAAAAAGTTGGAAAATTCGTGAAAAAATCGCACCGGTAAATTGGTATTATTCTCCTTGCCGACGAAGTTGGCGATCGGATAGAGGCCGTAACCTTTGCTGCTCTGATAGTCGAGCCCTATGAGCGTGTAATTCCCCTCCGGGTCGCCGTTCTCGTCCATGTACACCATATAGCTACGTCATGAAAATAGAGAAAGAAAGAAAGAAAGAAAAGTAGTCGAAATTGAATTTGCGTTCAATAACCTCGAGCGAGATTTTCCTCGGCGAAATAATAATATTAACGCGATACCGTCATATATATCGTATTATTTCACGCGCCGTGGCGCGCGCACCGAGTATAATGTGAAAAAAATGTGTGTGTGTGGAATATACCTTACCCCATGGCGCTGCGATAGTGTAGCCCATAAAGCGAGGAAATGATCTTCTTACCGTCTCGTGGATCGCGGCCCTCGTCCAGCGCCCGCACGAGACTCTCCGCGTAAATGTGCACGGCGTCGTAGAGATAGGCGGTTTCCGGCACGGCCTGCAATGTGCACATAGGAGGGCGACGCAATAGCAAGCATAAGTAAGGCGGTACAATTATTTTTCGCTTGTAATTAAAAAATTCCGCGTATACACCGTTGAAAATATTTTACGTTAAAATGTAAAGGTGCAGAGGAAGTTTTTTTTTCCTCGACAAAGATGAATTCTAATTCATGTTGAAGTACAAGGGAAATCAATGCGATTTGATTTTATGATTTTTTCATCAAGCATTTAACATTAAATTTAATGTGATATCTTTTTTACTAATTTTACATCTTATAGAATCTTATAGACCTATAGATTCAGGTCATACTTAAAATTTGAACAAGATGTTTTCACTTATACAATTATTTTTACGTTGCTACTTGCAGATTTACAGCTGAAGGTACTCGCCATCTAGTGGTAAAGTCTGGCTTTAATCATGATTGAAATTTTACATATTTTTGATCAATCAACGCAAAACATAAATCAATATTATGGCATTAATTTTTAATCGAAATGTATAAATTTGAGTGCAGAATTAATATTTTTTGTTTGAAAAGAATGTATGTGATTGCATTTCCTACAATTTTTATGCAATTTTATGTAAAAAATACATCTGTAAAGCAAAATCGTATCGGTTGCTTAACAATTAATGTCAGATTTTACATTAAATCTGCATCAAATTCAATGTTTTTCCTCTCTACGTAAAATTTTTCCGTCACCTGAACGTGTCCCTCCTCCTTGAAGCTCTTGAGCGGATTCTTAAAGTTGAACGGCGGCCTCTGTCGATACTCGTCCACCCGATTGGCGAAGCTCAGATAGCCGATGGGCGCCGAGCCGACGACGCTGAAGTACGAGCGCAGTATGCGCAGCGAGCGCGAGTCCGGATACTTTTTCAGCAGGCCGCGCACGTAGACGTCGGGCTCGCGCGCGTTGTACGTCTCCGTGTTGACGCCCACTACCCAGTATTGTCCTGTCGCGATTTTAGAAAATTAACAATGGATTTCGACGGAATATCATTTAATTACGATGACGAAGAGAACGCAACGAACCGCTCTGCAACAGGTCCCTCTTGTCCAAGGCCATCAATAAGCCGATGTGCTCCTCGACGTTGCCCAAAATCACGTATACTGCGGAAGAAAAAGGAAACTAACTGCAAGCCTTTGATCGGTCGAAATTGAATTTTCCACTACACCTATATCGGCGAGGCGATAGTTGGAAGAAACAACAACGGCAGCAGCAACGAAACATTATTTATATCCAGGAGCCATTCGATATACCGCGCGGCGGCGCGTGACAATATAAACCGCATAAATCCTCGCAAACGTGCGCCACCGCCCGAGCCCGAGTATTTATAGAGCGGCACGTGTGCGACGATTACATATAGATGTGCGTTATACTATATAAGCTGCGCTTGCCCGTGATACACGACTAGATATAGCCATATAGCTATACAAGCGACAAATAGGCTTACACCAGCGAATGCCAATAATAGATAGATATTCTCTTCTTTTTTATCGCTCCTGTGTGCGTTTGTAAATACAGCTCGATTTTATTGGCCTTTTTATTTTCTTATTTACTCACTTCTCGTCTCGCGATGAGTCTCGGCGATGATCTTGTCGAAGGGATTGTTGAGGTGCTGCTCGACGACGCGATACGACTCGTCCCAGCAGCTGACGCTGTTCAGCTCGACGCCCGCGTTCTCGAGCGAGGACAGAATCGTGCGGGCCACGGTCGGACCCTCGTACACGTCGAAATTCGACGTGTTCATGAATACGAATGACACCTGTGGACGAGACAAAGAAACGTGAGTTTATGTATGGCGCAACGCGACTTTGTTGTTGTCGTCGTCGTCGTCGTCTATTCACCTTCGTCCAGTTGAATGCCTTTAATACGGCGACGACGGATTTGGATATCTGCGTGTCGGGCGGTCGGGTCCGGGCGAACGTCGGGAACTCGTTCTTATTCGACGTCTCGCGATTCGTACAGTACTGAAAATGCATATTAATGGGAGATGAAAGTGTATACTATCGCATTGGATCCGATATACAGTTGTCATGCACAACACGATTTCGTATCAAAGTAACGCGACACAAGAAAATTAAAAACGATTTTAATCATTCTTAAAAACGCTATGTATCTGTTTGACAAATAACCTTTTGACTTATTGTTCAAATTGTAACGGCTGAGGACTTGACGCTGGCGTGAGATGAGAGCTTGGTAGGGCAAAGACGCGCGAAATTTTGGCGGCTTTCATTGTTCTATGTAAAATTTTCGTTCAGTTGGTATTTATCGCTCAGCAAGCTTATAGCTATTGGTAGAGCCTTTTCGCCCTGGCCCTGCTCTTATATCACGTCAACGATGAAAAAGTCAAGTTACACATTGTCGTGTTTTTTTACACTTATATAGTAATCTGACTACAGTTTAACCACTTAGGGGTGCAACGTACGCCATCTAGGTGAAGCATCGAAACTTATTTCGGCAATTTTTCCACGTTTTTCGACACTTGTTGATTGTTGATGTTCGTCAGGCAATTTTAAAAATTTAAGAGCTACTAGTTGGTGCGGAATCGCTTTGTGAATTTTCCGATGATGAAATTTCGTATTGAATTTCATTTAGACTCGGACATTCATGTTTCTCTCCACAGCCGGGAGCTTATAAAGTGCTAAAATTTGAACACACGTTTGTCTACCGAACAACACAACCAACGACTTGAAACGCGAAAAAATCATTTATACGCTGTTCGAGATGAAAAAAATACACTTCGATAAGCGGTACAGTAGACAGCGGAGTAATTTGAATTTACACTTACTCGAGTGTAAATTTTGTTGCAACAAATAATTTGGCTTAGCGATCATTTTCGGAGTCAGAAAAATAGAAATAATAGCGTTGGCTAAAACGAATTCCAGGGCATTTGCTTTCTTCGCAATTAGAACTATTATTATAGTCTTTGAAACTATGTTTATTTGCATTGATGATCATTTATGCTAAAGCAAAATTGATAATTTTTGTAGCCATTCCCGATACATAGCTTTAAAAGACCCTATCTGATATTTAATAATAAAAACGATGACAAGCGAGACGAAAAAAAAAACAGACGTGTGCGTACGTAAGATATCATGGGCAGATTGAAGGCGGCGGCCATGCGTCCCTCGTGCACGCAGGTCTCCTGGGGCCCGATGTAGGCGCTCACGTTCCTGGTCCAGAGCTCGGCTATCATGAGTATGCTGCGCTCCTCCTCGCCGTACGTCTCGGCCACGTAAAAGTCCAGCCGGTGCCCGCGTCTGGCCAGCTCGCCACCGTTCACCTGCAAAATCCATTTTCGTATATATATGCAATTTCGGGTGTACACGAATGCAAGAGACGTTTTTATTTTATGTATATATGTACCTCGTCGACCGCCAACGTTATGGCACCGGATATCTGCAAGCCCGGCCGCGAGTACTCGAAATCGCCGGGTCGTCTCTTCGAGCCGGTCACGTAGCCGATGGTGAAGGTCTCGGCCTCGACGACGACGACGATCCCGACGCCGCTCAGCAACGCGTGAGCCAGCAGCAGCCTCCAAGTCGTCGTCCAAGCTCCTGCGCTCGCTCGAGTTATCATCACCGTTGCTTGTTTTCATATTAACACATCCTTTACGGGGAATTCCCGTGGAGAAATCTTTTACGAGTGGTCCCGCTTTCTTCGCGATATTCTGAAGCACCAGTTTTAAAAAGATAATTGATTTTTACAACTCGTTTAATTGTTTCATTTCTGCTGAAGGTCGAAATCACAACGTAATTATCAATTGCTTTACACGTGAGTAGGCAGGAAAATTATCACAAGGTTATAGAGATCTGATCTATGTATTCAGTCGAATTCGCCAGTGATTCCACGTTATTAATTTTGCTCCCTCATAGAGGAAGCTCTGTGTTAGGCTCGAAAACGAGATTTTGACCAGACCTCGTCGGACAATTTGGTTTTTGAAATACAAAAATGAAATACGAATTTTTCCTTTAATAACTAAACCCTTTCATTAATATAATTTTTTATGAGGAAGAACTTTGCCATTGGATTAGGAGCAATGAGCGGTGTTTACTCTATTTGTAATTAATATTGGATTAGGAGCAATCAGCGGTGTTTACTCTATTTGTAATTAATACTAAAACTTTGCTTTTTCTCTTTTGGTTTCCGAAAATTCATCTGTACGCCATCTAGTGGTAACTAATGAACTACTGCTCCTCTGAAATGTATAGTTAACTTGAGAGAAACTTTCAATATTTTTCCTTAGTACAAAATAAATTAAACTTTTGTATTTTTTATGAGGTGTTAATTTTAATTCGATCAACTTTCATAAAATAACGGCATAAGTATTTTATTGATAAATTATTCACTCATAAAAATCATTGACTGATTGATTGTAACTTTTGTAAATTTTAAGTAAAATTTAATATAAAAGGTCATTAACGACCGATATACTAAGGTAAAACAAAAGCTGGCAGAATCTCGAGGAATTTTCGCAATCACTTCGTGCGGTACCATACGGGTGTTCGAGTTTATTTCTTTTTCTTCCCTTTCTTCTTCGACACGTGAACGCACTCTCGACTACGCGTACAGGGCCAAGTGCTCAGACATCGGCAGCATCGCTATATCTATATATTTTTTTTATATACAGCAGTGGCATTAGCCGCAATATAAATACTATATCGATCTCAGGCGAGCGTCGTCGGGGGCTTCGAAAGCTCGGCGGGTGCGCGTCAAATGTTTTTTGTTGTTATCGCTCACACACACACACACACACTCGAGACAGCCAATATAGGCTCGCGCATTAAGCTTTTATAGCTCTGGAGAGTTTGCTGATCCCCAGGGTGGTTATAATAATACACTCTTTTCTCTGATAATTTTCATCTCGTCGTGGTCGAGAAATGAGGAGGACAACAGGGATGTCCAATGCTCGGTTCGTGTGATTTTAACGAGCGATTTACAGGCGATAAATCGGTATGGAGCTTACATAATAATGCGAATCGATACGCAGCTATACGGTTGTGTGAAAATATTTTCACGCGACGCATAACGTGGGTGCAAACGCGTTGAGTGAATTCTCATTCTAGCATCACGCTGAAAGTCACTTTAATCGAATGAAAAGGTTTTACTTGTACTTTCTTTCTCTTTTTTCTCCATGCTGTTACAATATATTTAGTCAGGGAGAGTGAATTATGAATCTTTGCAGTGCTCGCGACACTAGAAGTAACTCGAGTGTCCGTGCATGAATTTTAAAGCATGCTAGCTCTTTTTCACGTCACTTCACGTACTGAAAAATCATTTTTTGTTTTATCTTCGAAATTTTTCTCCGA
The DNA here is from genome assembly GCF_000599845.2 of Trichogramma pretiosum. NCBI lineage: Eukaryota > Metazoa > Arthropoda > Insecta > Hymenoptera > Trichogrammatidae > Trichogramma > Trichogramma pretiosum. The sequence goes on from NW_019641677.1 coordinate 483,448, forward strand.
AATAATATATCGTTTATGAAAAATATTTATTAGGCACGACATTGAATTTGTAATTTCTTCAAACCCAGACTACTTTACAACTATCTAAGTTAGTTATTATCTAAGCTATTCAGTACTTTTTTGAATAAGGATTTCGATAGACAGAAAAGTATGAAGATAGCCCCTAGATAAGAAAAATACTCTTATCCTAGTAATTTTTTTATCTAAATTTTTAAATCACAAGTATTATTATCGGCTCAATGTCAACTTTCTAGAACAGGATACCACGTTATGTTCGTTTCATAGTGCATTATACCTTACAACTATAAATAATGTGTAAGAAGTGCAATATATTTTTTTGAGAATAGCTTGAATACGTTACAAGAAAAATCCATTTTTTTTATTAATATTAATAAAAAGCCAACAATTGAATATTAAGAATTTATTTCTATACAAAAAATGCATTGAAACTGTTTAAATTTTTAATAGTTTGAGAATTATGTACGATTCATGATATAAGAATGTAAAAATGAAATGTTAAGGTTCTATTATTATGAACTATAACTACCTAAACATAACTACGACTTCAAATCGCATTCTAAACAACAGTAGCTATCTATTAAGTATAATAAATACAATTTTTTACATTAATACCAATAATTAACACTCATTTTATTCAGTACAATATTGACTTTTTGGTAAACTACTCGCTAGATTTTATTGATTTACCGTCAATAAAAATCATGTCAGATCTATTGGCAAGAATTGACAAATGTACCATGGAAAAAGAAGAATCAAAATCGCAACACGTATCAGATATTTTAGTCGAAAAAATTATGACTGAAAAATACCCGTTAATGACAATTTTTTTGAAAGTTTCATTTTTCTGGCCCTATTGGAGTGGTTTAAAGAAATACGGAATATCGTCATTGACAACCTTAATAGTCTCGTTAGCTTTTGTATCATTGGTAATGATCAGTCATTGTAAAATTAAACTTCTTCAATGAGATTTCATTAATGATTTCATCAGATAATAATTATAGATAATTCGTTTAATAGAAGAAATAAGCAAAGAAGTATTAGACCTTCGATTGATTAGTGATTGCTTAATTCAAATTCTTTCATGTCCATTTAATTTATACTCTATTTATTTGTTCATTTATAATAAAAGTGGTATTCGTAGGGTGAGAGAAATATTCTAAGCAATTATTTCTAAAATTATTAACAATATATTTTAATTTTAATCATAAGTACAGGTTTTTTTTAATTCTATTTTTTTAAGATGAGAATATTATGCGATGGATTGATAGCAGATTGGATTCAATGTACCACCGAAGAAAAATTGTTTGTTCAATGTTATATTGATGCATCTAATGTAATTTGTTACGCAGCGTTAGGTATGATTCAAATAATCAATACATATTAGAAGTTTCATAATGTACTGATTTTCTAAGGCGCATACACTATTGGAATACTATGTTACCTTTTTTTCCCATTAATTTCGTCCTTTACATCTGATAATTTTGATGGAAATGGTACTTTTCAAAAATGCCAACTCGTCTATTTGGAACCATTTGTAGACGAAGAGAAATATTTTTACTATATCTTAACTTTCATAATAGCTGGTATGATTATACTTTTTTTTGCGATAGTGAGTTGGGCACAATTGTACATAAATACAGCTTATTATTTAGAAGGAAAATTCAGATATTTGGGGTATGTTAAAGTAAAATTACTACTCTGTAAAGTAAGTTGTTCAATGAAAAAAATAATATTTTGCAATGTTTAATCAGATTAAAGTTATGGTATATTTCTGATGTCAGTGAGAAAAAGGATGTATTGAATAAGAATGACAGTGAAGTAATTAATTTTCATGTCAACGAAATGGTTAAAATGCATCAAAATTGCTTAAAGTTGAGTTACAATAATGGAAAATGTTTCTATATCCATATTCATCAGTATTTTCTAACTATCTTCGCTGTTTAAAAAAACTGAAGTAGTTTATATTTATGTGTTTACTTTGATTTATCATCAGTTTTCAAATATATCTATAATTCAATTTTAACTTTTTGGATCATCATTCAATTCTTAAATCTGATGAAATTTTAATATTTTTTCATATAATTTTGTTTTTCAGTCTGGTGCATAAATTTAATGATCACTATGATTCATCTTTGTTCATTGCTATGCTGAGCATAATCTTAATTTTCAGTGTATCTGGGAGCATGGTAATGTTTTCAAATTTTTAATTGAGTAATTAGCCGGAGAAATAATTAAATAAGTAATATTTGTTAAAGGCAGTTCATCAATTACATGAGAATACATACTTTACAATAAAGATGTGCTTTGTATATTTTATGGGCATCGAATTTTTATTACTTACAGCAATGTTTTCTCAAAAAGTATATAATGCCAATGAAGATATAATTTTTACATGGTGAAAATCTTAACACAAGAATATTTTTATTATCATTTTATATAAATCAGTGTTTACAGCGCTGAAAATTTTAGCAAAGGATTCTTTTCGGTTTTTTAAATGAAAAATTCTTAGTACTCATCCCTAATAATAATCTCATGATGACAATTGAAATATATCGAGAAATTGTTAATAAAATTTAATAAAACAATTTTTTGAATAGTTACAGTATTGATTGGTACAAATATTCCCTAAAAACGAGAAAGATATTACAAATGATGATGATTCGAGCTATCAAACCTAGCGGCTTAAAAATTGGACCAAGTAAACCTTTAAATTTTGAAACAATTGGAACGGTAACTATATTATATCCATAAACAGTAAAGTAAATAACTAATTAATTTTTGTTTGTTCAGCTCATTCGATTGACTTTATCCTATATAGTATCTTTGTTATCATTACTGTAAATCAATGAGACGAAAAAGCCAATCTTGAAAAAGGTTTACCATTTCATTAGAATAGTAAGGTAAAACACTCAATGATGGATACGGTTAAAAAAAAATAAAGTTAAATAAACAGTAAATACTTAATGTGTATCATTGTCGCCCAGGTCTTTAGTTTGTAAAGGAATATAGCCGAATTGTCCTTGAAAAATGTATGATAAACCTCTTATATAAAGCATAAAATGTTACATTTAAGTAAAAAATTTTTCAATTTTCTTATAAAATTTTTCATTTCTATGTAGTGTAACTTATTTTATAAAGAATTCTACATCAAAACTATAAATAATTTACAAGAAACTTTTTTATTATAAAGAATATAATTTATATTATATAACTAGTAGTTGTAGAATGCAAGCTACTAATATACTTAAACGTAAATACGACCTGAAATATCGTTTTGTAAGAAATCAGTTGTTGGATTTTCATTTATACAAGTAATGATAATATTTTTAAACTATTAGAGATTAATCGTGTTTTTTGAATAATTGCTTACTAGTTTTTTTCAATTTTTCATCAGTACTAATCGTGTTGAATCATTCATTAATAAATGCTAATTTCACAATGGAAAAAGAAGATTTAAAACAGCAGAAAATATCAGCAATTTTGGCGGAAAAAATTATGCGAGAAAAATACCCGATAACGACAATTTTTTTGAAAGTTTCATCTTTTTGGCCATATTGGAGTGGTATAAAAAAATATGGAGTATCATCAGTGACAACCTTAATATATGCTTTATTTTTTACATCAATGGTTATAAGTACTAGTGAACATTAAAATTATATTGAATGTATTGAATAATTTGAAAAAATAACAATTTTAGCTAATTCGCCTAGTAGAAGAAACAAGAAAAGAAGTAATTGATCTTAACGCGATAAGTGATTGTTTTATTCAAGTTTTATCGTTCCCTTTTAATTTTTATTCCATTTATTTATTCATTTACAATAAAAATGGTATTCGTAGGGTGAGAAAAATATCTGAGCAATCATTTTCAAAATTATTTAATAAAATAGTGTAATATTAACCATGATTATAAGTTTTTTCAATATTATTATTAAAGATGAAAATAATGTGTGATGGTTTCATAGCTGATTGGATTCAATGTAGCACTGAAGAAAAAATGTTTATTCAATGTTATATTAATATATCTAATACAATTTGTTACGTAGGGATAGGTATGTTTATAATGATGCAGAAAAAATTATTATAAATCAAATAATATGATGATGTCTCAAGGTGCCTACGTTATTGGGATGCTAAGTTACATTATTTTTCCATTATTAACGCCCTTTGTATTGAATAAGTTTGGAAACCATACTCATCAAAAACGTCAGCTCATCTATATGGCATCATTATTAGAAGAAGAAAAATATTTTTACTACAGCTTAACTTTTACAATAGTATCTATAACCATATGCTTTTGGGCGATGGTTGGTTGGGGACAATTTTATGTTATCACAGTTGTTTATTTAATCGGAAAATTTAGATATTTAGGGTATGTTTTGAATAAATTATAACTCGTACAATTGAACCGTTCGCAAAATGAATAACATCGATTTTTTTATTAATTCAGATTAAAGTTGGAACATATTTCTGATGGAACTAACAATGAAAATCCATTTAATAAGAATGATTGTAAAGCAATTCATTTGCGTGCCTGCGAACTAGTTAAAATGCATCAAATTTGTTTGGAGTTGAGTTACAATAATAAAGTTTAGGCCAGGGTAATTTTTATCGTCCAATCGGTTAATTTTAAGAATTTGATTTTTCAGTTTAACATACAAACTGAATGATCACTTGGATTCTTCCATGTTCGTTGGAATACTCATCGTCATTGTAGACTTCTGCGTATCTGGGAGCATGGTAAAATTTTCAAATTTTTAATTTAGTAATTCACCGGAGAAACTAATAAGCGAATTATATTTTTTAAGGCTATTCATCAATTACATAAAAATGAATACTTTACAATAAAAATGTTCTTCGCATATTTTTTGGGAATCGAGTTTTTGTTTATCACAGGTATTATTTCTCAACAAGTATACAACGTCAGTGATGATATAGTTCGCAAATGGTAAATATTATTACAAAAATATTATTGATTTATTATTATTATTTTATCTAAATCTCAAAACTAGATCGTTTTTTGAAATTTTATCAGAAAATTATTTTTTAACCACAGAAATATTTACAAAGTGGCAAACGTTGTCATAGGGTTCTATGTAATATTATTTTTATTCATTAAAAATTCGAATCAATCATATTTTTAAAAAATCTTGTGATAAAAAATTATAAAATACCTAGAAGAGTGTAGACTATTTATTATTTTGGATTGCACCATGTTTATTATTACCTAGATTGAGAAATTACTTAAATATTTCTTTTTTAAATAGTTATAATACTGAATGGTACAAATACTCTCTCAAAACGAGAAAAATATTGCAAATGATGATGATTAGAACCATCAAAGCTAGCGGCCTGAGAATTGGACCAAGTAAACCTTTAAATTTTGAAACAATTGGAACGGTAACTTATGATAAATGAGCAATTCTAAAAAAAACTTACATTGCATAGGTAAAACAGCTCAAAATTCATTGGCAAAGAGCTTTTTCCTGACAATGTGCTCTGGCCTGCTTTCATTCATGAATGCTAATATAAATTTCTAATCCCTTTATTCAGAAAAATTAAAACTTTTTAGACTGAAATTAAAATTTTTTTACTATAAAATCGTTATATAGCAATAATACTAATCAAATTGTTGGACGTACCGCAATTTTTATATACTACTAGGCACTCTCAAAAGTAACCTCCATTATTCTGTTCTCCAATATTTAAACAAACTTTTTTTTATCTCTGCAATGGAAGATTTCATTTAAAACTGCTCACATGCACGAAGAATTAAATAATTTTACAATTCATGCGATTCACTCTTTGTTTATTTAGCTCATTCGATTGTCATTATCCTACATTGTATCTTTATTATCATTACTATGAATTAATAGATGGAAAAATTAGATAATATGATAACAACCAATCGTTGAACAAGATAAAAAATGGAATTTATTTTAAAAAAATGTTTTTTAAAGTTATTTTTTAGGTCAATAAACATAATTTTTTGGAATTGCTGCATGTATATTTTTTTCAAAATAAAATGTATCTTAGGTTTTTTCATTTGTTACAAATGAAAAAATTAATAAAAATGAATTAACCAAAAATACTTGATATTCATTAATATCACCTGAAAATGAAGGACCTATTCTTTTAACTAACATCATTTTTTATGAATGTTGATTTCACGAAAACGGAATGATATATTCATAGTGATATGAATTTGAGTATCTGACATCTTTTAAATCTGTTCCAAAACTCTGTATTTCTCATTATTAGAAATCAAAAAGTATTCTTATAGGCTTAGTGTAAATTATATATAACAATATTATAAGCAATTCATTTTATAATGAATAATACATCATAAATATAAATCACGAATAAAAGATAGTTTTTAAATATTTCATTGCTTTGAAATTATGTTCAACACAGCTACGAACTGAAATAGTGTTTCAAATAATATCAGTAGTTTGATACATACAATTTTTCAAGCTAATAGAGATTATTCGTTCTTTTGGAAAAGTTACCCGCTAGATATTATTGATTTGTCGGCAACAAAATCATGTCAAAGCGTTCATTAATAAATGCTCATTGTTCAATGGAAAAAAAAGAATCAAAACAGCATCGAATATCAGACATTTTGGCTGAAAAAACAATAAAGGAAAACTACCCATTATTGATCATTCTTTTAAAAGTGTCATTCTTCTGGCCGTATTGGAGTGGCGTAAAGAAATATGGAGTATCATCAGTGACAACCTTAATTTATGCTTCTTTTTTTACATCAATGGTTACAATCAACACAGATAAAGTTAAAAAATTATATTGAAATTTATTGAATTATTTAATAAGACCATAATTCTAGGTAATTCGCCTGATAGAAGAAATAAACAAAGAAGTATTAGACATTCGCTTGATAAGTGACTGCTTACTTCAAATTTTATCATGTCCATTTAATTTATATTCCATGTACTCGCTCATTTATAATAAAAATGATATTCGTAGGGTACGGGAAATTTTATAAGAATTATTTCTAAAATTAAAGCATCAAAATTTTAACCACAACTACAAGTATGTGTATTTTTCCGTTTTATTCTCTTAGATGCGAGAATCGTGTGATGGTTTGATAAGTGATTGGATTCAATGCAACACTGAAGAGCAAATATTTATTCAATGTTATATTGATGCATCTAATGTAATTTGTTACGTTGCATTAGGTATGATTCAAATAATCAATACATATTAGAACTTTAATAGAACACTTATTTTCCAAGGTGTTTGTGTTGGTGGATTTCTGTGTTATTTTTTTTTCCCATTAATATCTTCATTTATATCAGATGATTTTCATGGAAACAATACTTATCAAAAATCTCAGCTCATCTATATGGCATCATTTTTAGACAAAGAAAAATATTTTTACTACACCTTAACTTATACAATAACAGCTATGATGATTGGTTCTTTTGTGATTATGACTTTGGGACAATTCTACGTAATCACATCTTATTATGTAGTTGGAAAATTCAGATATTTAGGGTATGCTTGAACAAAATAATTTGTCGCTAAACTAAATCATTTACGTAATAAAATACCTTAACATCCTATTCAGATTAAAATTACAGAATATTTTTCATATTACTAAGGGAAAAAATCCATTGAACGAGGATGATAACAAAGTCACTAATTTTTATGTCAGGGAAATAGTTAAAATGCATCAAAATTGCTTAAAGTTAAGTAACAATAGTGATAAAGTCTTTGATAGCCTTCTTTATCAGTTTACTTTTCCACTTTTACTTTTCGACATACTAGTTTATAGTTCATGCTTTTAGATCCTATTCTTTATGAGTGGTGAGATTTTTAGCGTGGGCAGTTTATAAGCACTGTGATTGGTCGTTCAGCAGTTTGCTATTGTTTAGTGGCGCGAAAATATGATTGATATGTAGTAAGTTGAGAAAGTGGAATATTACCTATTGGTGGTTAAGACTAATTTTGATTGGTTTCCTCGAGGGAACGCTGAAGCGAAAGGCCGACCCATTACGTATTTTTACAGTTTATAACACAATCCCCGTTTGATTTATTTTTCTATTTTTAATATTGAAAAATGACAAAGTGGGACACTGAAATTCGGGCTAGTAAGGTTTAAATGTTTATAAATATAGTTTTTGGGGTAGTCTACTTTTTTCCTAAAATCTGATTGATTTTATATTTTAACCTATTATGCAATTTTTCAGTCTGACGCATAAGTTTAATGAGACTCTGAATTCTTCTCTCGTCGTTGGTATGTTTATCATCATCTTAGTCTTATGCTTATCTGGTACCATGGTAAAAATTTTTTGATTTACTATACGAATAAATTTCTAAATGAATAATATTTTCAAAGGCAGTTCATCAAACACACGAGGACATACTTTTTTCAGTAAAAATATGCATTGCGTATATTTTGGGTATCGAATATTTGTTTATTACATCTGTTTTTTCTCAAAAAATATACGACGCAAGCGATGACGTAATTAGCAAATGGTAAGTATCTAGACACAACAATTTTTCAAATCGAAGTTGGTTTATTTTGCGAATGTTTTTACGCGTTTTCTTGTAAGTATGTTATGAAATATTGTATTTTGAAATAGTTACAGCGTAAATTGGCACGAGTATTCTCCAAAAACAAGAAAGATATTGCTGATGATGATGATTAGAGCCCTTAAATCTAGCGGCTTAAGAATTGGACCAAGTAAACTTTTGAATTTTGAAACAAGCGGAACGGTAACACGAAAATCACCATTAAAGAATAAAGTGAATCTTCGATTGAAGCAATTCATTTTTTGTTTCAGATCGTTCGATTGTCATTTTCCTATATGTTATCCTTGCTATCATTATTATAATTCAATGTGGCGAAAGCCTTTTAAAATTTAAATAAAAATAAGATGTTAGTAGAGTATTATTATTGTCGATCAAATTTTCGAAAAATTTTTTAACTTTGAAGAATTATAATGGCATTAAAATCTAGAATGAATTTTTGTTTCGGTATAGCTCAAGGCGATGGACATAGTTACAATTACAACAATAAAAGATCGTTAATAATCAATAAGGACTACGCTACGACCGACTGTAACTGTAACCGACACGCATAACTAAATTGTTAATGTACTGCTAGAATTCCGGATAAAGTAAAAACAACTATTTTATTAAATGGTTTTGACCTTACGATAGCGATAAAGTTAGTGCCAACTTTTTTCAAAGTGGTTTTTTTGGATATAACTGGTGTTTACATGCTTGAGCCGAAATGAGTATTTCCTTTACACGTTTCGAACTGTTGAATTTATTTTATCCATTTAGAACAATACGCTCGTCTTTTGCTAAAACAATGCCTCTCTAGTCATTCATTTTCCATCGGTATAAATCACATCGGCTACTTCATTAATAAACATCAATCTCGCGATGGAAAATGAAGAATCAAAAAACGGCGAGTAATATCAGAAAAATTGCGGTTCAAAAAAATTACGACTGAAAAGTCTACCACCGCGGCCGTTAACGATCTTTCTTTTGAAAGCATCCATTCTCCTCTATATACGGCACTAATGGAGTGGTTATTATCCTCTCGCCTCGTCGTCATCGGAGTCGCGAACGTATGCGTTATATACGCGGGGGAAAAAAAAGCTCGCAGAGCATTAGATCCTCGTAAATCTCGCGCAGAGACCCGACGCGTCATCGAGAGCCTCGACGAGGATATCCTCTCGCAACATTACGTATACCGTATATGCACCGTATTTCATAATGTTATTTATGCAGATCGGGGCATGTGTCGCGCGCCTCGATGATCGATCGTCCCTTTGCGCGCATTGTTGTATCGCCGAAGCATGCACGTACGTATACACTCTTGGCCGTTCCTCCTCGGGTCTCGAGTCTTATCCTAAGCTCGTATAATGTACACGCTCGTGGGTAGTAATGCTGCTGCGAGGTGCGCACACGTTGCGCGAGTCCGATAAACCGAAGCTGCGACGCGACTGCGTTCAACAGATAAATGCGCTAAACGTAATGCCTCGGTATACGTATATACAGCTGTGTCGGGTGGGTGTTGCGATTTCAGCTGAATTACACCGCCTCGTACACACGACTGCGCTGCGGCTCCTATGCATGTACTTTGCATAAGTAATCGCTACGATATTGTGTATATACGCATTGTATGTAATACGTTTGTATGTACACGAGTTTGGCCAACGAGGCCGAATGTGCGAAGCTCGGTACAGAGAGAGATTACACGTGTCCGACTTACACAGCTGTGCCACTGTGGTCAACGACGCATTTTGGTTTTCGACAAAGGGATATATTCTTTACTTTTATCGTCGTGAGCTTTTCTCTTTTTTTTTATTATCGAGACACAGAAACGTAATTCGGAATTTCGAATGCTGATCTCGGGCTGAAAGGGCACTCCCCTACCTAATATACGTGTAATAATGCCGATCACGCGTGTATTTTATAGCGATGCTCGCACGAGGTCACGCGTGATTTCGCATTTCAAAAAAAAAAATGACGCTTTCTGTTCTGCATAAAAACAAAAAAATCGTAAACCGAGAGTTAATTGACTCTAATAGCCTAGACCGTGCGCGAGGTACAGATCCGGCTCGAGCCAACTCTCATTGGAAAAGTTCGACAATCGAAAGCATATTACATTGGTATTAAATTGTAATATGGCCTAAGTAGCATCGATTTCATAATACTTGCGCACGTGCTTTTGTGCGTAGTAATATCTGATGATTGAGCTATACCATACCGTCATTGTGTTGTACGTCGCACTCGTAATATAGAGCACTGCGCGTCGACCTATGCACAAATTATTGACGAATACAACTCACTTGTAGGTACGCATACCAACTAAATACGAATTCTATATGTGCGTGTAATAATAATCTCAGCGGTGTGGATGCCGCATCAATGGCTAAATACCACTCGCGCAATTGTGCGTCCCATGTACGTACATCGTACACTGTTTAGAAAAAATCTTGAATTGAATTGAATGCCGAGTTGATGTAGAATCGTTATAATTGAAATATCTTGATCTTTTGTTCAATACTGATTTATTTGTCGCGTTAATTGCTAAAAATACTCATAGAAAATTAAACTTAATTGAAGCCAGCCTTCACCGCTAGATGGCGATTGCCTTCGTCCGAAAATCTGCAAGTGGCAAAGTGAGAATAACAGTATAAGTCGAATTATGACTTTCATTGAAATGAAGTAAAAATTACATCACCTATTAATTACTTGAAACAAACACAAATGGCTCTCAACCAAGCAATACACCAAATCTTTGTTTTAAGATAGTTAAATGTTACTAAACGTATTGTAAATAGTTAAATTAAGTTTATTCATTAGTTTTAAGGCAGATAATTGATATGGTTTTTTCAAAAAATGTTTATTTTTCCATAATCTCAAAATAATATCATCAATGTAAATAATTTCATAAACAAGCCACAGAAAGGCTAAAGCAAATATGCATCAACAATTACGGCTAGTGGAAACATGGGCGCCTACATTATCTACAAAAACTTTATACATTGATTTAAGTCATGCTAATCACGCAAATGTATTACACCATCATAATAAAAACATATATAAAAAACAAAATTGAAATGTAGTTTGGAAAATCCGATTTCTAATTGGGTTTGAATCTTGGCTTTTATAAAATTACAAGTTTTCTATTAGTAGAATGACACTAGTTGACGCCTTCACCACTAGATGGCTAGCACCTGCACCTGTAAATCTGCAAGTAGCAAAGTAAAAATAATAGTATAACTCAAATCACGGTTTTGTCCATTACACAATAATGCCTAAAACTAGTGCTTGCATTGCCGCATTCGCTTGCATTGCGTGAATCATGCATTGCAGAGAAAACAATCGCAATGAAGATGTTGAAGACGCCTAAATTTCTGATAATTGATTTGCATTCAATAATACAGGCGCAAATCTATGCAAGTCTTAGGACAACTACACGCGGTGTGCCTCGATAAATTTTTTTGGATGCATCCTGCAAAACTTGAATCCAAAGCTTCGTTTGTCGAAGGCGTAGCTTTACTCGAATTAAAAGTCGGAAGTCTACGCAAGTCTTCAGGTAAGAACGCGGTGTGCTGCGTTACTTGAAACATCTGGTTTCGAATATTAAAGACACCTTCAACTGATAACTCTTCCTTTATAATTAAATTTCAAATTCTTAATTTAAATCGCGTTAATTCTAATGCTTACAAATGAAATTGAATTCATCCACGCATTGGAACTTTACGTTGATACAAATTTAACGAGAAATAAATTGCGAGCGCGGCGAGTGGCATACTTTATACAGAGTACCAGTGATGCACCCGTTGCGTAAACAGACATTTACATTCGCGCGGGATACATATAATACAGATGCGCGCATACAGTACGTTTTACGAGCTTGTAATTTCGTTCTTTTGGCGAAAAAAAAATAAAACTTCCACCTGCCGACGCGTATGATATACGTGCTTACATACAATTGGAGAAACGTTCCTGGATGTTATCTTTCTAGAAATACTCGTGGCAAAAGTTCTACATTCAATGAAGAAAACATTACTTAACATCGCCAAAGTTTTTCATTTTGACGATCCAGCATGAAGACCCGGGGACGCATATAATAGCTGTGGTAGCATTTAAAGATTTCGAGTCCGGTCACGCGGTTGGCTCTGCGTATACATCGCCCGAAACATTACCCGAATTTTTATCGTACATAATTCCGAATACGCTCGAGCGTATCGCATACCTCGTGCTTGTATCTCTCTCTCACTCTCTCCTCGAGTTCTTAACGTTACGATCCACGCCGTTGTTCCTTTTGCAACGCGCGTTTTATCGAATATGAAGGACCACGCGCCGCGCGGTTTCTTCGTTTGACCCTCGACGACGACGACACGCGCGTGTTTCGACGAAGAAGAAAATTCCTTCGTACGAGCATTCGCTAAAAATTCATTGTAAGCCAGCCCCGGGCCCCGACGCATAAAAATCGTCAACTTTTTCTCCCTCTCCTCTATCGCCATCGTTATGTACGTAGACCATGGTATACCACGTCTCGTTCTCCCGCACCGTTGAGAGCTCTCCGCGCGCACGTCTAATAATTTTTCTTTTCTACGCCAATACCCCACGCTCGAGAGAGAGAATGAGAGAGAGAGTGAGAGGGAAAAAACCTTCTAGTACGAACTAGCACTCTCGCATGGCAGCAAAAAATTCATTCGAGAATTTCATCCTCTCGCTCTATCTATCTTGCGCGCTGCAGCTTCATACCGCTAGGCTAGCTCGTTCTATTTTTGCTAATTGCTTTTTATGTTCGTTTCTTTTGTATAAGAGAGAAAAAAAAATAACTGGTGATACTTCAGTTTTTGTTAGATCCAAATTGCCTTTGCCTCGTCCAGACCAAACAAAGATTTTTAATGCGAGTCTAATATCGCCTCCTCTCGTTATAAAGTCGCGAGACATGAGCCAAAACTGCTTGTCACTTTTAAACTCGCACATAGCTTTGCAAAAAGCCGCCGGTAAAAAGCGTTCAGATTGGCGTTTTCTAAGAGCGATACAGGTAAGTTTTTCGCCTAGACGAAAAAACGTTTTTGTCTCAAACGAGTTTTTCTGCTCGTGCGATAATTGTCCGAGGCAATTAAAAATTAAATTTCTTTTGCGACGCGCATCCAGTCGCGCGATTATTTCCCATTTTATATAGACAGTGCCTCGTTATATAAATTTCGCGAGTCGCCGAGTTAAAATAGGTACGAAGAAAATTTGCGATGCGGTGCAAAAAGTTCATTATACCAAGCGGCTAGTGCCATTAATAATTGCGTATATATATCTATGTAGCCTATGATGTGTCCCCCCCACCCACGCACTTAATTATACGCGGTCATTTCGTATCTGTGCTTCGCAGCTTCAATTAGACGACGACGACGACTCTCCGAAAGTTTGATTTTTTTTAGTAGATGCTTTAAAATTACGCATAAATTGCGGTATAATCGCGAGAGGAAGCCTGTGCGAGTAAAAATCGGTACTTTTTGTTTTTTTACTCGTAAAAATGCGTCATTTATTCAGGAAGAACGATTGTTGTACCCATAATTTATAGATTTCTGACACATGCAGGCGTCGCGACCTATTATTCAGACCGCCATATATTCGGTCGCGCCAGCGACAATACGCACGTGTGTCATTGCTCTCTTTCTCTCTCTCTCTCTCTCTCACGAGTGCGATTTATACAAACGTCAAACGAAAAAAAATAAAAATAAAAAGTGTAAAAAAAAAAAAAAATACATCATCGGGTGAGTTAGACTTGAAAAATCGGCAAACGACTCGTATATATATACGCGTTGCGCGAGTGCTAAGCATACGTAAATAATTTCTTATCCTCCGGAGCTGTGGGCGCACGTGCTCATTTAAATGCCGCCGCGTGTATACGTGCGCGGCTGAATGACAATCGAGCGTGAGAGCCAAAAGTCAACGCTGCGAGTTTCGAGGATTATATGGCGGGCGAAATTTAAGCGCCCCCCCCCTTACTTCGTTCGAGCGAATCCATACTATACAGCGATGAAATTCGATAATTGCAGCGGCAATTGGATTGTTTTACTATGCTGCGTTGTGTCGCGCGACGACGACGACAAGTCGACAACGATGGAGAGAGTAAATAATATAGCGCGAATTATGCGCTCGACGAGCTGCGGTAAACATCGACTCCGCGATATATCAATGACCTGTAAACGGTGAATAGTTAAATGCGAGCGACAGTCGCGTAAATTGGCACTTGATAATAAAACGGAGTGTTTATACGTGCGATTAACTCATCGAAGTCATGGTTATAGTCGGATAAGTATTTTCTTTTTTTTAGTTAAATTTAGAACGAGGAAAAAAATCACAATCGACGGGTACTTACAAAATAGACGAATGAAAATAATTGTCCAACCTAATCGTCGCTTATCCTGTTCTATCACCAGCAAAAATCACAGCTGATCATCCTTCGTCCGAGAGCCGGTAAACTTTCACAATTATCTTACGATTTTTACATCGCGTACAATGCAACCAAAAAATCGCGAATTCGTATACGTTAACACCAGGATCGCGCGTTGCGATTACGGGGACGCGCGTCACCAGACTGAACTCCGCGGCAGTTCCTCGAATTTGGCCTCTCTGGTGCTGGTGGTGGTGGTGGTGGCGCGTACGTATACACACGAAGTACCGGTGATAGTAGCGGTGTGCCACTCCGATCCGTTGGGGACATGGCCCCCCTCGTCGTAGCATGCCGCACACACTGCGGGATTCTAGGAGCTTGTAATGTGCTGCTGCTGCTGCTCGCACTCGCACACGCATATACACGCAGGTCTGGAAACGCCGTAAGTAAGCGCGCAGCTCCGTTGCGATGTACGCTTTTCTTTCGAATTTTCCTTCCAGCAGCATCTATATGGGGTATATATGGAGGTGACGGTGGACCGTGTCTATAATGCAGGACGATTTTTATCGGGACGAGGTAGTAGAAGCAGTGCAGCGCCAGTGGCGCGCATGAGCAGCTAGCTTTATAGCGGCCGGCGAAGATCCATATAGATTGAAGAGACGAGCTTTTTCTGCGGCGCGTAAATAGCGTTTTTTTGCTTTCCATTTCTTCGTTCGTGGCGAAGAACATTTTTTTTAATGAATCTAGGATGCCAAAGAATAATTTAACTCTCCGTGATCTCAGGCTACGTTCGCATTTGTTTCTGCAACTGCATCTTCTCTCTTGTATATTATAGGCAGTTTTTCAAATTTCAATTAAATAATACTTTTTTGGCCTCGATCATTTTTCTACAGTTTGACGATGGCAAAATGAGTACTAGTGTATATTTATAGTATAAATTTACTCTGGAAATTCGAAAATTTAAAAAAAAAATACCGTGTTTAATCCTCGTGCTTCTTCAAAAAATCAATTCTGCGCAGGTCTTACATTTTTATCACGATTTTTTTCGTATGTTATCATACTTGAATGTGTTTTGATATAAGCCCATACGAATCTTTCATGAATTATGGCCACGTTCTGCTTAACTTTCAAGCTCTACCGCTAGATGTCACTTTCAAAACCACAATTAAAATCCTTACGTTTCTAAGTTAAAGGAAACTTTTTCCTTACATATGCTTGAAAAAGGTCATAAATTTGACTAATTGTGAATCTTAAACTAACCTCAAAACACAAATAAAAAAATTGACACGCGCGGAGCGCGTCTTAAACGTCTAGTATGTTAAATAAGTCAAAACGCGCTAAGCTCATTGGTTGAAACTAGTATATGCGTACACGCAAGGTGGAGTTCTAAACGATACACATACATCTATATTATCGGTGTTTCTCTTTGATCCGAGTCTCGCCTCGCTGCAGCATCGCGAATTACGAGGAAGACACAGACAGAGAGCCTCGATTGATGGGTAGAGAGCGCAACCCGATGTCCGTTTCTCTCGTGCGGTACTACTACCGACATTTCCGCAGCGAGCCTCGAGCTCTTCTCTCTCCGCGCGTTACTACGTTACAGTCTCTGGCCCCCGCTGCACAGCATATCTATCACGTATACCGTGTATACGTGTATGTATACGGGAGACACGAGGCGTGGGCGGACAAAAGCAGACCTGTTGAGTGTCGATGCGAATGAATATCGATCTCGCCACGTACGTATACGCGCGTGTTATGTGCGAAGGTAGTCGAACTGTCAGTGTGCGGACAGCGAGAGAGAGACAAAGGAAATTAGTGGTGTATACATCTTACATCTAGGTAAATATGTAACAGTGTATCGTGTTTGGACTGCGTACGAATAGAGTATTTAACATTTTCTTTTAATTGGTTTTAATACTGCATTATGATTGAGATGTAGAGCTTTAGATGATGAATGAAGTAAATTTGCCATCTAGCTATAGATTTAATCGTTGATTCGTATAATTAACTTCGTTAATTAAAATAATTTTTGCGAATTATTTTATCAATTATTTAACTCGCGGGATCGCTTGTTATTTTCTCGTAAACGTTTATCAATTTTTTTGTTAAAAAAGCTACCATCTCACTGAGTCATCAAAACTCCCGGTCGATTTTTTCTCTCTCTCCATCTCGGGAAATCGATAAAGCCGGTATAAGGACGAGCCTGCCATATCGCCACGGAGAAAGAGAGCGAGAGAAATCGAGAGCTCTATACTCGAGAGGTGAACGCGAGCGAAGTAGGATAAGTCTATTGCGAGTCGTCGGCATGGCTTTTTTCCCTACAAGTCCGTCGTTGTCGCCACCGGAGCGACGTCTCTCGCGTATCTTGGCGCGGTTAAAGCTTTTCCGGCTGCGTGTGCTGCTACTGCTGTTGGCGAAACGACGCCAAAGATGGCGGTAGCTGTTCCTCGGCGCTCGGCGCGCCTCAGGGAAGCCGATAATAATGCTGTATAAGACTGTTGCATGCATTTGGTACCGGCCGGTGGCAGCATAAGATATATACGTATAGACGTGTGCGTGGGCCGTTTCGAGCTATATCGATGATTTTTTCATGTACAGAATACTTTTTACGTTCAGTAGATTTTGTTATAAGATCGAGTAATTTGCTTCTAAACGATATCTCACGATTTATTAGCGATTAATTGTAATCGATCCCGATTAATTTCTCGAAAATCCGAGTTCGAGATAGCCGCGCGCGCCAAACTTTCCTATTATCTCCGAGTGCATCGTAATGCAATTCATTCGGAACTCGTCTATTTAATTGATTTATCAAGATATCGGGATAGACGCGCGCTCGCGGAGGGGATCGCTGCAAAAACTTTCTTCTTCCATCTCCACCTCCTCTCTCGCGCGAGCTGAGCTATATAAAACTACGTCGAAAAGTCCTTCGGCGGCCTCGGAAACTCCTCCAGTTGATTCCTAAACGTCTACATCGGCGGATAGTTTTTCTTTTCTTTTTTTTTTTGCAGTTGTTGTTTGTTTTACATTACGAGGAAATTGGCGCTCAGAGCGGCTTACTCGTGAAAGAGTTCGAGGCGCTTTGCGAAATAAATTGCTCGACGCGCGAAAAATTATAATTTTCAACCCGCTGCGCGTGACCTATACGTATTACGACAACATAAGCTTCTTTTCTCGTCCCTCCAGTTCTCCGAGCACAGAGAGAGAGAGAGAGAGAGAGAGAGAGAGAGAGAGAGAGAGAGAGAGAGAGAGATGTAACATACGCAAACGACGCAGTAGTGAATTAATGTGAAGCGTTGGTGCAGGGACGAATCAAGATAAATAAAAGTCTCGGGGACACGAACTTTTTACGTTTATTCATACCGTTCGTCGCTGGGCTAAATAAACTTACTTTCTCTAATTCACTATAAAGTTCCAAAAGACGCGCCGTTTAAGAAAAATACAATTTTCCCTGTGTATAACACTCGCCTGCGCGCGCGCGGCAGTATAAACGGCGCACGAAGATTGTTTTCAACTGGGAGAGCGAGCGAGAGAAAAAAAAGTTACAGCCGTCGTATACGTGCACATTTACATTATATCGCTCGTCGAGAGAGAGAAAAAGAAAGTAAATGAACTCGATGCTCCTTTTAATTGAAGAAAATAAATTCAATATTCAGCGCTCGGAGGTATTTTCATTCCGCATGCTGGACGAGCGACTCCTTGAACGTATTGATGCTCGAGTTGTGCATTTTGTATACAAACCTTCCACTTTGAATCAAATATATTGAAATATTTCAATTGAATCGCATTGGGAAAAGAGAAGACGTGTCTACGATCATTATCGACAATATGGTTACAACTGTTGAAAAAACCTTAAATGTAAACCAGATTTAATTTAGAGACAAATAATACAGTTGATGTAATCGATACTAAATTTTGTGTACATGAAATCTTCGTTAAAAATTAAAAAATAAAGACTGATTTATTTCATAATGCATAAACTATGCCAAAAAGTATAGGAAAATTTAATCTCTTCTTGAAATCTGAACATTTTGATAGAAAATTAACTGACTGATCTTTCGCGCACATTGCAAAAAAATTTTTAATTCCATTTTAGTTGATTTTTCCTCAGCCGCCAGATGGCGTATACCTTTATGTGTAAATCTGCAAGTGGCAAAGTGAAAAAAATTGTATAAGTAAAGTACGGTTTTTATAACTGTAACGAACAGTTCTATTAATTTCCTACTCCTTATGTTTAACTGCGTCCGATCCCATACTCTGTAATGTACGTTTGGGAGGGTATGCGGAGAGAAAAGAAATCGAAGGAGAAAGAAAAGAAGTCGAAATTTCTCATTGGGCATTAACTTCTTGTTTTCCACTATACCAGAGAGGAGAGAGAGAGAGAGAGAGCGAAAAAAGGCTCGTGAACGCACGCTTAAAGGAACAATAAAAACAGTTTTATCGGCACGTACGGCGTATAATACTACTCCGGGCGGATATATATATAAACGCGTGGGGTAAGCGTCCCACACACACACACACACACACACACACAAGTTGCAGCAGCAATCCTCCCGGCATTAAAGCTTCGCCCCCGCTGCTGCTGCCGTCGCTTCATGATCTTTACTTTATACAGCTACAAGCGCGCGCGCGGGGCGATATACTCGCGGGCCGAGCTCTGCAGATGAGAGTCGCAGCTTTCTAGCGCCAGCTCCCACTCCCCCCCTCTATATACGTGCATTACTCCCTACTTATTTCTCTCTTTTGCCCGTGTTTATATCACTTTATTCCGTTATACATCCCCGCCGAGCTTTCATGATTTTTCACTCGACGTCTTTTTTTTTCTTTTCGTATACGTATTATAAGCGCGCGAACGAGTCATTTTTCACGCGCATTTTTACTTTCGAGTACTGCTACGACACTTGACGAAAAATTGATTCGAATTTATGTACACGAAGAGGTATTTCATTTCGTGTTTTTTGTCACTCTCCGTCTCTCATTCGCATTATTTCGGCACAAATAAAAAACGCGTTTATTGTTTCGGCATTGTTTACCGTATAATTAATTCAGCCGCGACTTTTTCCCAACTTCTGTCGCTTGAATTTTTTACACCAGCAGCACCGCACGCGTGTATAAATATAAGCGAGTCGCGCGCAAATACGTGTATACGATAGGCTGCAGCGACAGCAGATGCGAAGTTTTTTCTCTCTTTCTCTCCCGCAGCGCAAACTCTCGGATGCGGCAATATAAAAGTTCGGCTTCGGTTTCGGCGCGCGAGAGCAGCAGACAAACATTCGGCACCGAGCTTGCGACTCGGGTATTAATTCATTAGCCGAATGCGAAGAGAGAAAAAAAATTTTCGAGCCCGGTGACTGGAGAGTACAAAGAGAGAAAAACTTGAAAGTTGATCGTAGACGAGTGCACGCGTGAATTCTGTCGACTTTTTGTTTGGCTCGCCCTTTGTCGACGAGATTCGCTTGTATTACCCCCCTCCGAAAAAAAATCCAGATCAAGAGTGTTGTTACGTCGAGCGTCGAGTCGAGTGTATACGGATGATACACATCGTATACGTGTGTGCGCGCAAAAAGTGTAAATCGATGCGACAGTCCTCCTTTTTTTGTCACACTTGGAAACTATCAGAGAATAATTAATTTCGATGCAGCGAGTTCAGAGGCAGCTGGGGGGG